>NW_028261381.1:179664421-179964421 GCF_051295495.1 Thamnophis sirtalis | reverse complement strand
GGACTACTGTAACGCGCTCTACATGGGGCTGCCCTTGAAGACCATTCGGAGACTTCAGCTTGTCCAGAATGCAGCCGCGCGAGCGATTGTCGGTGCACCTCGGTACACCCACATCACACCTATCCTCCGCAAGCTGCACTGGCTGCCTGTTGGTCTCCGGACATGCTTCAAGGTGCTAGTCGTTACTTTTAAAGCCCTACATGGTATTGGACCTGGGTACTTGAGAGACCGCCTCCTGCCAATCACCTCCCTACGACCAATTAGATCCCACAGATTAGGCTTCCTCCGAATACCATCTGCTAGCCAATGTCGACTGTCGGCCCCTCGGGGGAGGGCCTTCTCTGTGGCTGAACGAGCTCCCCGTGGAGATCCGGACCCTCACCACCCTTCCGGCTTTCCGCAAAGCCACTAAGACCTGGCTGTTCCAGCAGGCCTGGGGCTGATGAGTTCCCGACCCCACTTAAACTGTTGCGACTGTTGCTTTGTTTTAACTTGCTTGGTTTTTTGTTTGTATTCCCCTTCCCCCCTGCTTGTAAGCCGCCCTGAGTCTCTCGGGAATAGGGCGGCATACAAATGGAATAAACATTTCAAACATTTCATCCCGCCATGTGATTAGAAATAAACTACTTTTTCCATGCAAGCATTGCTCACAGTTAAAAGAGTATAACTGATTCTCATATGCCACTAACCCCAATTAGCACTCATACTAGCTGACCAACTATGGCCCAGGTCACTTTTATGGAGGTCAAATTCACAACTTCAGTATGACTCCATATCCTATGTGCATTACAAGAAACACAAACATGTTTTTTTTTCCCTTTCTGCTGTATGTGAAGCTATCGCTACAAGGATAGAACAATTGAGAGCACTATTCACATGATATATTAAGGACAATAATGATCTCAATGTATAAGAGTGGGATGATTTGAACACTTTGGTATAATTGTATGTAGTGACCATTTTATATTAGAAAGATCTTTGTTTATTAAACAGACCAATGATGATGTAATGAACAATTGATATACATATGAATTGAAATACTTAACCACTATATGGATTAATAATTAATCATGGAAAACTTTTCTTGGAACTCTGGATGATTGGTGACATTATGGTTAATTGAAAATATGAATATATATTATAAATTAATGGGAACTCTTTGTCCTAATCTCCACTTTTTCTCCTTGGAGATAGGTGATACTATAATACTTTAAAGACTCATTGTTATTTGACAGATAATTATGAATTCAAGGAAATAAGAATTGTTACAAATGAAAGAATATTAATGGTAATTTGAACACATAATGCTCAATGACAGCGAAATATTCAGTTATGTTTAATGTAAAACCAGTGATGTTATTCTTAATCTTAAGAATTGATGCACAAAAACTTGTAACCAAACGACATGCTTGATGAAATGGAGGAAAGTTTTTTTTTTCTTGCTTTGTTTTGTATGTGTTGTTTTGTTTAAAAAGAATAAAAATATTTTTTTTTTAAAAAAAGGATAGAACAATTGCTTTTCCTTGCAATTATCAGAAGGATAGTAATTCTTAGTGTATCCCCTGTGGATTTCTAGATACAAAAACTTCCAAGCTACTAAAAATATGTCTGAGTTCTCCAGATGGGGGCAGAACATCTCTCTTTAGCCTGTCTTGCAATGAGCTCACACCTGGGTTTGAAGAGACTCACCTGCCTTTGTTTCCTTTATGGTCACAACCCAAAGACAGGTAAGAGGAAGCATCATTGATATAAATTGGTCCTGGTGCCATCCAGGTGGCACAGGTGATGCCTGATCTTTTTAACTTCCAATGAGATCTCAGGCCTAAGCTTCAAATCAGTTTCTGCATAAGCCTTTATTTCTGTTCTAGGAGGGAAGGTGACAAGAATGACAGGCAGGAATCATGCTGCTTCTGATGCTGATGCTTTTCTGGCTCCGGGCTCCCACTACAGCCAAGAAGCTGCAAACGATTTGTGTGTTCAGGGATTATATCCACTTAAGGAACAGCTACTATAGGCCTGGTGATCTCATCATTGGTGGGAATTTGCCTTTCGGAAACATTGCACAGTCTCCTGCCTTGGACTTTAATACAGTGGATATTTATTTATATAATACGTAGGTTTCAGCTGGAGGGGAAACATGCAGATAATTGTTTTCTTTGCTTTAAATTCTGGGACTGTTTTCAGAAACACTTCTCGTGTATTGAACTCTCCTGATGTAGTGCACATTTTGTACTTTTCTCAAATAAATTAGCAAGCTCTTAAAATAGGCTGGAATTTTCAATCCCTTCATTAGGAAGATGATGAACAACAAAAATGATGAGGGTAGCTGTGCTGGCCTAGTGAAGAAGTCAAATTATAATATTAATCTCACCAGTAACTTGTGGTAGAAAATTCAAATAAAAGCTCAACATTATTCAAGTGTTCAGGAGTTACAAAAATCCTTCTCAGTGTTGGAAACAGCATTGCTCATGAATAAGGGCCTTCTGTAAATCTATGAGGTGACCCCCACTGTAGTCCTGAGCTCAGCAATCTTTACATCACCTGAAGAAGCTGCTCCAAGAAAGACCTTAAATAATTATGGTGAAAGGGGAGCAGTTGGAAAGGATTGCAGCCACCGCAGGAAAGTGAATATGGCAGGGATGATAAGACAGTATAAAACAGTCCATGATAGCTATAAAAAGGCTTCTCTACTTTCTCACAAAGTTCTCCCTTTTTTTTCTCACTACAGAGCCATCACCAGTTACTACCAGCAGTTCCTTGCCTTGATGTTTGCTGTCTCTGAGGTCAATAAGGATTTTCTTCTGATCCCCAACATCACCCTTGGCTTCCACCTCCATGGACATTTCCAGAGGGAGACGTATATTTCCTTAAACAGCCTCTCCATGCTCTCCTCACGACACCATGTAGTTCCAGGTTACAAGTGTGACCACCCGGACACTCTGATGTCTGTTATTGGTGGTCTCAATGCCAAATCCTCAAGGCTGATGGCCTCCATCTTCTCCATCTTTAAGGTCCCACAGGTAAGAGAGCTCTCTTGGATACAGTATGGAATAGACAAAGATCAAAAGCACACAGAGAAGCCAAAGATTACACTAAAGGTAGTTTTTTTTGGGGGGTGGGGATACAATGAACTTGTGACTCTTAGTTTATTCCTTATTAAAGGGTAGCCATCATTTTAGTGCCATTTATTCTCTGTATCAGGTTGTTGGTTTCTTCTCTTGTCTTCTGATGTACCACAACCAATAAAAATGGCTAAGAAGGGAAGAAGACTAAATGTGTAAATCAACGTGAGTCAGCTTGACTGGAGGACCATCAACTACACAAGGGTAACTACTAAAGTCAGCATACAACTTTTACTTTGTCTCTGAAAAAAGAATCTCTTTTTCTCCAGCTCGGTGTTGGCTTTGAGTTATCTCAGGGAGAGAGAAGAGTTTATCCTTCCTTCTTCCGGATCAATCCCAAGGAATCTCCTCAGTATGTGGGTTTAGTCCAGTTGCTCCTGCATTTCCAGTGGAACTGGGTTGGGCTTGTAGCCCCTGAAGATGACAGGGGAGAACATTTCATCTCAACTGTGACGCCGATGCTCCAGGAGAAGGAGATCTGCCTGGCTTTCACCCTGATGCTGGAATTGGATAATATTGAAATCACTCAGCACAAGTTTATTCTCAATTTCCTTACCTGGTCTGAAATAGAAGTGCCTATTTTGTTTGCAGACTCAACGGTTACTGGCAGTTTTTTAGGAGCAATACTTTTGACTGAAAAACTCACAAAATTATCATTTAGGAAAGTTTGCATCTTCACTTCCCATTTGAAACTTGGCGTGAAAGAATCTGCAGGAGCATCGCGATATATAAAGCCTTTGCATGGGGTCTTGCATTTTAGGGACCACTCCGGGGATGTCTCTGAATTCAGCCACTTTCTCCTTTCTTTAGACCCCTTGAACCCCCAAGGAGATGTTTTTCTCCCTCGATGGTGGGAATTTGTCTTTGGCTGCAAGATCCATAAATCAGGGGAGATCCCTCCAAAGGGGAAAAAGCAATGCACAGGAAAGGAGAATGTGCAGAATCTGCCCAATTACACTTTTGAATGGAGCATGACAGGTGAAAGTTACAATATCTACAATGCTGTTTATGCTCTGGCACACGCTTTATATGCAATGCATGGATCCAGAGTCCGACCAATGAGGCTTGGAAAGAGGATCTCAGATGTCCAGTCATGGCAGGTAATTTTTGTGGCTTTTGACTCAGTCCACAGAAACTTAGATCAGAAGCTCCCCATATGAATTTCTTCTGCTCCTGATTAAATGTCTGTGTACTCCCATCCCAATGCATCTGAGATCCTGCCCTTTTTCTTCAGTTTACCATTTGTTCTGCTACTCAACTTGCTGTGTGAAAACAGCTTCTCGTTAATAATGGATGGAAACTAAGCAAGGAGAGAAGCAACCTAGAACTAAGGATAATTTTTTAAGGAATGTTTACCTTTAGAAGTCGTGGGTGTCCCATTGCTGGAGACATTGAAGAAGAGACAGGATAGCCACTTGTCTAAAACTGTAGAGGGTCTGTTGCTTGAGCAGGGGATTGGACTAGAAGACCTCCAATGTCCCTTCCAATTTTGTGATTCTGTTTCTATGACAAGATTTGAAGTGGTCCTAATGGGTTTCTGGTCTAAAATTCATCTGAATTTCCTCCATCAAAGGCTAAAATGTTGGACCTCTCAGAATAATGAAGTGACCAACCAGGTCAGATGCTTCCTTCTGCATGGCCCAGTAGATCAAATCTGGTTCCTGCATTCTGCTGCCTTTGACAATGAGATAGAGAAAACCAGGGGATTTTTCCATCTTTCTGATAGAAATGATTTATTCACTTCAAACATTCATTAATTAGTTAAGAAGATTTTGGACCATTGGACTATTAGAAATGCATGTAGCCAAGTATCACAAGAGAAAAATCCTAAAATTAAATTTAGATTGTAGAACCAAATTTCTTTTATTTTGATCAAATTGGAGTTGGAAACCATGCCCGGTGATAAAAGGAAAACTTTTCATTTCAGAGTTAAATACACTTGATTCCTCAGATCACCACCAAGAGATGGAACTAACTTCTCAAATATAAACCCATCTTCTCAAGATGGCCATTATCTGATGGTAGAAACCAGGGGTGGGTTTCTCGCCCCGTTCCAACCGGATCGGTTGGAACGAGGCCGGCGGCGTCCTCGCGCACGCACGCGGCGCGCATGTGCACGCACGTGGCGTCCTCGCACACGCACGCGGCGCGCGCATGCGTATTAGCGTCTGCGCGATGCTCCAGCTGCTCCTGGAGGATTGCGCAGGCGTTCTGCGCATGCGTGGAAAGCGCGAAATTCAAAAAAACCGGGTAAGGAGTGGGCGCGGGTGTGCGGGCGCGCGCGGGCGCGGGGGGGGCTTCACCGTTCCCGGAAGTTACTTACTTCCGGGTTCGGTGACCAACCGGATCGCAGGGACCGGTGCGAACCGGTTGAAACCCAGCCCTGGTAGAAACCATGATTTGTAGCTCTAGTCCAAACCCCAAATTCTGAACCTCCCCTTTCTTTCAGATTCTTCCCTATTTGGGGAATGTGCAGTTCAACAACACTGCTGGAGATGAAGTCTCCTTCTCAAAAGATGGACTGGGATCTGGTCGTTATGATCTTCTCAACTGGATTCTCCTCCCCAATCAATCTTTCGTCCCCATAAAAGTTGGGCATGTAAATCCTGAGGCTCCCCCAGGCCAGGATTTCACCATTAAATCTGATGGATTCATCTGGGCCATTAAGGTGAGCTGCAAGGAAATGTTGTAAATTCAGGGAAAGATTCATTCTCTTCCTGAAATGCAGAGCATCTTCCTAACTTGAAAAATAATCAATTGAGTCAGAGATCATGGCAATTATCTGGTGAAAAATCTGCTTTGCATTTAACACCTTTGGGGTCTGATGTATGTCATTCCACAAAGGGTTAGGCTAGGGAACGACTTCTGCTTGAAACACAGGATGCCATTAGAGCAAGTAACAGTGATTTCCATGGACCATTTATGTTCAGTTGTATCCTCATGTTTCTTTCTTTTAGAAATACTCTCTTCTCTGCAGGCTGAGATTCCAGATCCAATCTCTCACATCCATGGGTGTGTTAGGAATGTCCCTGCCCTGGTTACCTCAGGACTGTTTTTGATTTCTTTTTTATTATATTTTATTTTATTTTATTTAGACATATTTTTTATTTCCATTTTCATAACATACAATCACATGTATACTATACATAGCCAGTATCATATAGTATTAAATAATGATTACATCAGTTCCTCTTGTCATCAATGCTCAAAAAAATTAAAACCCATTATTAGCTCTTCTGCTCTCCATTCACCTCTTTCTTCTACCTCTCTCCTACTTCCTACCTTCCCTCCATCATCCTTTCCTACTCTACTTCCCCTTCCTTTCTCCTTCTCCTCTCTCTACATTCCACTCCTCCTTATCCTCCTCCTCCTCATCTTCCCCCCTTACCCTCTCTCCTATCTCTCTCTTCCCATCTTTCTTCTCCCTTCTGTTTCCCATTCTTCCTCTCATTGGTGTATTTCCGCTTCTATATCAATATACTTAACATATCCTAGATTTGAAGAAAAAAAAATAAGAGAAGACAGTATACATGTGGAATCAAATTACACTAAAATCTAACACCTCTCTTCAAACCTGATATATATCCCTCCCTCCCCCCCTCCCCCTCAACCCCCCCCCCCCAGCCTTCCCTCCCCCGACTTCCCAGAACCAATACACGGTATAAATCTTTAACAAAAACAGTCTAAAATATATTGGAAAAAAGAATAGAACATCTTTACATTGCTAAGCTAACTTTAGACTGTTTTTGATTTCTGATAGACAGTGGCAATATGTTTCTTTTGAATAGATTCTGAATATAGAAGTAGGAATAAGGAAGGGAAATAGGAATGGGGGAAAGAATGAATGCAGCAGGTTCACTGCTTGGGTTATCTCAAGTATTTCTCTTTTCTCTTTCAGAAGGTGCCCTTTGCCAGGTGTAGCAGGAAGAGGTGCCATGCAGGAGAGAGGAGAAGAGTTCCAGAGGGCGAGCAGGTTTGCTGCTACCAGTGTGATGCTTGTCCAGAAGGGACATTTTCTAATCAGACAGGTAGACCACACTTAAAATATTAATCTTCCAGGATTAAAGAAGACATTCATTAAGTCATTTTTCTTATTGTTGTCATTTTTTATACGATTGACATGAAATCAAATCTTTCAGCAAAACCTTTCAGTTTACAGATATAAACTGCTCTGGCCACAGAATCCACCTTTCCCGATCATCAGCAGCTCCAGGCAGGATAGGTTTAGGGCATAATTTATGAATGACCAACTAGGATTTCCACTCCTACTCTAACATACAATTGCAAAATCCACCTTCCAATATTTCCTGAGGAAGGGGTGTGTGCAGTCCAAGCTTCAATTTTTATTATTCAAAATGTGCTCCTTCCGCCAGCTCTATCAACCTCTGAGAAAATAGACCTGCCACGGAAAGAGGACATTCATCTATTTATGTCTCTTTGATAGAGCAGGAGGGAACAAAAAACGTCTGAATGAACAGAGTTGAGGTACAAAGCAGAGAGGTTAAGACAGGGATAATATACTCACAAATAAAATAGCAGCATTCCTGGATAACATATCTGCCATTCTCCTGTGGGTTCCATTATAAAATAGGTGAAAAAACAGGCATCCGACATCAAATTAAAAGCCACATTACTCATGGAGGTGCACAGTGAAAGAATAGCTGAAACTGAACAAATCCTTGTCTTTGGATAGTTTATCCCCAGGATCATCATAAGTGAAGGATGGTTTTCCCTTTTTGATGCCCCATAAATTTTATAGGGAGTCCTTTCATAATTCAGAGCGGAGGTGGTGCAGTGGTTAGGGTGCAGTACTGCAGGCCACTTCAACTGACTGTTATCTGCAGTTCAGCAGTTCTAATCTCACCGGCTCAAGGTTGACTCAACCTTCCATCCTTCCAAGGTGGGTGAAATGAGGACCCAGACTGTGGGGGCAATATGCTGACTCTGTAAACGGCTTAGAGAGGGCTGAAAGCCCTATGAAGCGGTATATAAGTCTAACTGCTAACTGCTATTGCTATTCCCTTTGTGGATAGACCAACAGCAGAAAAAGGAAGTCATATCACCTCTATAGGAGAGATAATCCATATGGCAGATAACTCTGAAATTCTTAGCCAAACACTCTTGATTTCAGATGCGGCTCACTGTGAACCCTGCCCAGAAGACCAATATCCCAACAACGACAAAGACCAATGCATTGCCAAGAAGATCCACTTCCTTGCCTATCAAGACACCCTGGGATACATTTTAGTTTTTCTTGCTCTCTTTTTCTTTGTGATCACTTCTGCAGTCCTGGGGATTTTCTATAAACATCATGACACACCAATTGTTAAGGCCAACAACCGAGATCTCACCTACATCCTGCTGGTCTCCCTCCTTATCTGCTTCCTCTGCTCCTTCCTTTTTATTGGTCAACCTGGGAAGGTCACCTGTCTCATACGACAAGTTGCCTTTGCCATTCTCTTTTCTCTTTCAGTTTCCTCTGTGTTGGCAAAAACTGTCATGGTGGTTCTGGCTTTCATGGCCACCAAGCCAGGGAACAGGGCAAGGAAACTCTTAGGAAAACCATTAATCAACTCCATTGTCTTAGCTTGTCCCCTTGTCCAAGCACTTATTTGTGCCACCTGGCTGGGAACCTCTCCTCCATTTCCCAACTTGGACTTCCACTCCTTGTTTGGAGAAATCATTTTGGAATGCAATGAAGGCTCAGCTTTAATGTTTTACATTGTCCTTGCCTACCTAGGTCTTTTGGCCCTCATCAGTTTCACAGTGGCATTCCTAGCTAGGAAATTGCCTGATAGTTTTAATGAAGCCAAGTTCATTACTTTTAGCATGCTAGTCTTTTGCAGTGTTTGGGTCACTTTCCTCCCCACCTATTTGAGCACCAAAGGAAAGTCCATGGTGGCTGTGGAGATCTTCTCTATCTTGGCCTCTGGGGCTGGTCTCTTGGCTTGCATCTTTTTCCCCAAATGCTACATTATTGTACTGAGGCCGAATCTGAACTGTAGAGAAAATATAGTAAGGAACAAGAATTTCTAATTAATGCATGGATTGCCTCATTTATACTTGTCTTGTTTGGAATGTGATTATTTTTGTTAAATGTTGACAAGAAGGAGGAACTTGTTCATTAAAGAATTCCTTACCTAGTGCTGCAACTGGTAACACTTTACTTGTGGTCAGAAACTATCATCCAGTCTTTGTTTATCATGTTTTCAAAATGTCCTCAGTGATGACTAGTGCTTGGAGTTGATGGAAAGCTTGTTCTTAAGTTTATGGATAACCTTGCTAGGAACATATACTAATTAAGGAAATTAGATTGTGATTCTGGGCATCGTTTGAATTATTCCTGGGCAGACTATCTATGGACGCAGATCTCATAGAGCATCATGGATTACTAAGAAATAGCAGTAGACTTATATACCGCTTCATAGGCCTTCAGGCCTCTCTAAGCGGTTTACAGAGAGTCAGCATATTGCCCCCAACAATCTGGGTCCTCATTTTACCCACCTCGGAAGGATGGAAGGCTGAGTCAACCCTGAGCCGGTGAGATTTGAACCGTTGACCTGCTGATCTAGCAGTAGCCTGCAGTGCTGCATTTAACCACTGCGCCACCTTGGCTCACTAGACATACCCAGTTCCTGCAAACCAAAGCCAAAAAAATGAAATGTCACAAGAGATGATAACATACTGCAGATAATTATGACATATTTTGCTCATCCATCTAAGGGAAAATTCTGCCTGACATTGACAAGGAAGTATAGTAGATCTGTATGTGAGGTGGGTTTAAACTCTACCATTTCAAAAATAATTGAATAGTGGTAGGCAATTCTATAAAGCCACAGCTATCTAAGGAAACAACCATATTTGCTTAAAAACACTAATATGAACCTTCCATTATAAATATTACCTTAATGAATGAACTAAATTAAAAGGAATAAAATGAGAAAAACTTTCTCCCTGTAAAAATAAACATAAATTTAAGAACATGCTTTCCATCAAATCTGAGCACTGGACATCACTGAGGACACTTTGAAAACATGATAAGACTGGATGATAGTTTCTGACCACAAGTAAAGTGTAACCAGTTGCAGCACTTGGTAAGGAATTCTTGAATGAACAAGTTCCTCCTTCTTGTCCACATTTTTTTAAAACACTGCATAAGGCCAATATAAACAATGAGATTCATCCCAGCTTCCTAAGTAAAATGAGGAAGCATGTGCAAATCACCCAGTCCTGTGACCTGTAGTTATTTAAGGGTGATAACCAGCACCTTGAATGGTGCCTTGGAGGAACCTGGGAGCCACTGCAGCTCATGCAACAGAGGTCTAATATGGATGAACCTCGAAGGGCCCAATATTGTGAACACCTCTTTATTTTGGACCAGATGCATGAAACAGTAGAGAATATTCATAGCTCAATTTAGATTGTGGCAGTGGTTTCTTCTCCAAGCTTCCTATTTAGCTCTTGGACATTTCATTACCCGGCTATGTAACATCTTCAGTGGGGATTTGGGTAAAGTGTCTTGTTCAGTTTCTCTTCTGTTTATATCGGCCTTATGGAGTGTTGTGGTCAGTTGGTTACCTGACTGGCTGTTTGTGTGGCACAAACCAGTGAGGAATATGAGCCAGCCGTGTGCAGCAGCTGCCAAAAAAGCCAACACAGTTCTAGGCTGCATAAACACAGGGATAGAATCAAGATCACGTAAAGTGTTAATACCACTTTATAAGGCCTTGGTAAGGCCACACTTGGAATACAGCATGCAGTTTTGGTCGCCACAAAGTAAAAAAGATGTGGAGACTCTAGAAAGAGGGCAGAAAAGAGCAACAAAGATGATTAGGGGACTGGAGATTAAAATATAGGAAGAACGGTTGCAGGAACTGGGTATGTCTAGTTTAATAGAAAGAAGGACTAGGGGAGACATGATAGCAGTGTTCCAATATCTCAGGGGCTGCCACAAAGAAGAGGGAGTCAAACTATTCTCCAAGGCACCTGAGGATAGAACAAGAAGCAATGGGTGGAAACTACTCAAGGAGAGAAGTAACTTAGAACTGAGGAGAAATTTCCTGACAGTTAGGACAATCAATCAGTGGAACAGAAGTTGCCTCCAGAAGTTGTGAATGCCCCAACACTGGAAGTCTTTAAGAAGATGTTGGATAACCATTTATCTGAAGTGGTGTAGGGTTTCCTGCCTAGGCAGGGGGTTGGACTAGAAGACCTCCAAGGTTCCTTCCAACTCTGCTATTGTATTGTATTGTATAGTTCTGTCATTCATTAGTCATTTGGATGGTCCAGTTTCTTACAGGTACATATGGTGGTTCTACGTCAAGGTGTATTTTTGATGAACCATTTTTTAGAGTGTCAGAGTTAAATGAATTTGCGTACATGATGGGTTTGGGCATGACCAATAATTTTGGCTTTGGCCCAGTCAAACTAATATTGTTCATTTTCGACATGGCTCAAGACCAGGGACTTCTAGTTTATGTCACTTGACTGCCAGCTGTTTTCAGGTGCCGTCCTGTTCATCTAACATAGAACTGGTTGCAGTTGTTTCCACTGATTTTATACATTATGTTGGTGCTATCTTCATTCCATATTTTGTTTTTTTACCTTTGTTGGTTCTTGTCTGAGTAAATGTAGGTTTGTGAGCTATTGTTATTCCCAGGGGTTGCAGTAGCATGGCAGATACTTCTGTCAAACCCACATTTGTCCAAATGGGAAATGACCAAGACACAACTGACTTTATGCAGAACCATCAGTCCTGGGTAGTGCACAATTGGTATATCATTTCCATTTCTATCTGGTGGCCTCTCAAGTGAGAAATAGAAACATAGGAGGAATGTGTGTGAATTGGCCCATAGAATAGCAAACTCGAATTCTCCTTTTTTCAATAAGCTTTAACAAAATATCTATGGCAATGTAACTCATCTGTTCTTTTATTAAGAGAAAACTTCTTTGTTCAAGATAGTAACAGTAGAAGGATGGGGAAATAACTAGAGGTTTCCTCATTATAAATATGTATGTTTATTTATGCACATATGATTTTCTCCTCTTTTCTGGAATGAATAAACATGAGGGCATAATTTTGTCTTCAAGAGTTCCTCCTACTAATTTCCAGACAGGATTTATCCAGGTTGTACCCTTAACAATAAAAACTACCATGAGAAACGATTATTGATTATTCTGTCCTGTATTTCATCTCAGAGGGATTTTGGGAGGGAGTGGGCCTGAAGGATTAAGCAGTTGTAATAGCCATACAAACATGACGATTGGCCCTTGTTGAGCAATGATGAAAATGAGGGAAAAGTAACTTTGCAACCTATCCACCTTGACAACATTAGCTGGTTTGTAAAGCATAGAAAAACTGAAGTCATAATTGTTGCAACAGTGTCACTTAGCAAACATTTTTGCATGATTTTTGGAAGCAGCCACCAGCTATCTCATTCAATTGTGATCAATTGCAAAATGGTGGCCACTTTGGTAACTGCACAATGCAGCCATTTGACAAAGTGATCCATTCTGCTTCCCTCATGTGATCTATGCAGTATTGCACAAAGCTCCCATGGTAGGTGAAGTTTTAGGTGGATGTCAACATCATAGAATTTTGGTCTATGGCACTGCTTCTCATCCTATGGTCCAAACACCCTGGTGGGGAGAGGGACCACATCATCACATGGGGTCTGCGAAGGCTTGAAGAAACGTTATGATTTAAATCTTGAGTTGAGTCTTGGAGATCCATGGCCATAAAGGATATTTACAGGGGGCCTGTTGGAAAGAAAATGTTGAGAACCACTAGTCTACAGCCTTGATATTTGGCATAGGCTAGTAAAGTATTTCAGCATTGCTTAGGTTGATATGCTGAAGAGCATAAGAAAATCTGCGAAATTGTTCATCAGCAACTGTAGATCAGTACTTTGTGTGCAAGGAGCACATTGTCATGAGCAAATAGGTTTCTTGAATATATGGAGGCACCTGACCCAAACATTAACAATCATTCAGTGAAGGTCACAGAGAAACTTCCATTTGGTATCTGAAGGACCTTCCCAAGTGCAGATGCCCCTAAAATACTTAACACAAAGATTTGCAATTTCAGTTGCAGCTTGGTGCGATTTCTGCCCAGTGGTGGAATACGACCCGTACTCTCTGGTACAGGCATACCAGTGACTGCTCGGAGCACCAGGTACTGATCTGGTACAGTGCTCCAGAGGGGCCACCCGCCCACCCATCCTCCTTACCAGTATTTGAGCCGATCGGAGCTTATGCGCACACGCATGGAGCGCACGACGCCTGCACAACACTCCGCCGAGCAGCTGGAGCGTCACGGAGCGTAGCAGGTGGTAATTCCGCATGTGTGTGCTGCGCGCGTGTTGCAAGCGTGCATGGGGTGGACACCTGGCCCCGTTGCACCATACCAGTTGCAACAGGATCCAGAATCCACCACTACTTCTGCCCAATAGTCCACTATTGTAACAAGGAGACTGAAC
Organism: Thamnophis sirtalis; assembly: GCF_051295495.1. NCBI lineage: Eukaryota > Metazoa > Chordata > Lepidosauria > Squamata > Natricidae > Thamnophis > Thamnophis sirtalis. The sequence continues at coordinate 179,950,821 of NW_028261381.1, read as the reverse complement.
ACAGCATTCCGAAGAATCTGCACTTTTTGTCCACCAATGGACCCTGAGATACGATTTTGTATCTCTTGTGTTGTCTCTGTATCTCATCTGCAGTCCTGATCATCTTCCTCAAGGACTGTCAAACCCTATAAGAGAGCCAAAACATATGGAAACCAGGGTTGATGTAGGAGATGACATGGCTGAGCCTGATGGAAGGGTCGAATGCTCCATTCACCTCAAGTCCCCAAGAAATCCAGCCCAAATCTGTTGAACTCTTATTTAGTGCCAAATTTGGTTCCACCATTAGTAGATCAGATTCTTACACGTTGCCAACAAAAATCAGAACACCAAATACAAGCTGGGTGGATACGACCTTGTAGACGACCCTCTCTGTCAAGGACTTAGGAGTACTCATCTCAAACTTTAACCTTAAACTGTCCACTGTGGACCTCACCCCATTCCTCAGATGTGTAAGGGGGCATGCATAAGCGCACCAGTGTGCCTATCGTCCCTGTTCTACTGTTCCCATTTGTTTATACTCATTTCTTATGTATGTACATATACCTGCTTATACTTATATGTTTATGTGTTATATTCATACTTATCCTTGTTTTCTCATACATGCTTGACAAACCAAATCAAATAAATAAAAAATAAAATGTGGAAAATATTAGCACACAATAACCTAGATTCATTTCGGTTGCTTAGACTTCTGATTTCCTGAGCTAGACAGTTGATGACATTAAAGAGTACCAAGAGGTCACATTGAATGGATGCCCTGCCCTCATTCTGCTCCTTCCAAAGTCCTTCTAAATGTGCAACCAATACCCACACTCAGTCTTGAATGTTAACAGAAATGAGATCCAGGGTCCATCAAAAGTATCCAAGTATGATGTGGTCCAGCAATTGTTCCTTGAGTAGGGGTCAAACTGAGTCATCTTTCAGGAATAGGGGAACAACCCCATCTCTCAAGTATGAATTAATGCTGCCTGCATCTCTACTGTGGGTTTGTTCCCAATAACAGAACACTTCCTACCTCCACTCTTCCACCAGTCCTGCCTCCATCATCTCTCTTGCTATCGTGGACATTCAGACTCTTCACAGTTCAATTTTATTCTGGTTAACAAACTGAAGCTCCAGGAGGAGTGACAGAACCTGGGCATGGAATCAAAAAAGGAATCAGCTTAAACTCTCTACATAGCTATAAATGGATTAAGTCCAATCCCTCTTGAATTCTATTGACCTTTATCTAACACCAAGGTAGTACTAACCATTCAGTGGTGGGATTCAAATAATTTAACAACCAGTTGTCTGCCCTAATGACCAGCTGGGTAGGCATGGCTCAGTGGTCATGTGATTGGGTGGGCGTGGCCAACTCAAAGTCACTCACAGCGATGGGCACTTTGCTTAGCTGTTACAATGTAATAAGGGTTAACCGGAGAGGCAGTTTCTGCAAGCAGGGCAATAAAGATTAGGCTAGAAACAACACCAGAATGTTTCCTTCCTGCCTTCCTTACAGGATTAGCCTTGTAAAGTGGAAAAAAACAAAATGAGATTTCTTCCAACAACCGGTTCTCCAAACTGCTTAGAAAGTTAACAACCGGTTCTCCCAAATAGGTGAGAACCAGCTGAATCCCACCACTGTAACCATTACTTTATTAGCTTCCTATGGATAGGCATGACTAGTACTAAATCAGTCTAATTGGAACTTCGTGGGTGGTCTCAACATTTTGCACCTGATGCAACGTTTGAAGACTTTTCTTGACTGCTCCTTGAGCAGAAACTAATAGTCCACAAAAAACCCAGATTGCCCAAGACTCCTAAGAAGGACAGTGAACTGTTACGCAGAACCAAAGATGAAAAATTCCTCTTCTGGGAGAGCCAATCATCCACACCTGCTTGGTTTTGACGCAACCTTACATTCTGAAAATGATTTCCTGTTCTTCGCATTAAAGCAGAATAACAGAGTTGGAAGGGACCTTGGAGATTTTCTAGTCCAATCCTCTCCTGAAGCAGGAGACCCCATACCATGTGAGATAAATGGTTCTCCAGTCCTTTTTAAAAAGTCTCCAGTGTTGGAACTTCTGGAGACAAGCCATTCCACTGATTCATTGTCCTCGTTGTCAGGAAATTTCTCCTTAGTTCTAGTTGGATCGTTCCTTGATAAGGTTCATCCATCCATCCATGGCTTCTTGTCCTGACTGCCTTCGCTTGTGTGCATGTTGCACGCGCATGCACAATGCAATTAAAATTGTTCTGCACATTCGCAGAATCAAAAAACAAGATGATGGTGCTGGTGGTGCCACCCGGGGAACTGTTTCGGCGGTGTGGCAGGCCTGGGTCAATGCTGGTTCCAGCGACCCAGGCTACCAAACCACTACCGGTTCAGCCAAACCAATCGGAACCGTTAGGAATCCACCACTTTTTCAGATGCTTTGGAGAATACTTTGACCCCTTTTCTCTGTGATAGATCCTCAAATATTGGAAGACTGCTATCATGTCACCCCTCTTAGATTAGACCAGTGGTTCCCAACGTGGGACCCATACCCCATAGGGGAGGAATTTGATTTTTAATGGGGGCAATTTGAAAATTAGCTACTAACTGAATGTTTAAAAGCCTGCTAATTGTTCTTATATATTTGTGATGAAACAGCTGTGTTTCATTTACCTGTTGACTTTGTTAAAGTGCATTTCCTAGGGCCTGGTCTGAAAAGGATATCCCAGCTGGAGGGAGGAGGGAGCAACTGCCAGCCAATGAGATTTGTTCCCACTAAGGATCCTGGGACTCTCTCTCTCTCTTTCTCTTTCTCTTTCTCTCTCTCTCTCTCTCTCTCCCTCCCTCCCTCCCCCTCTCCCTCTCCCTCCCTCCCTCCCTCCCTCCCTCCCTCCCTGGGCTTTGCTGCTAGGTGGTTGTAGGGAGAGCTGCTCTGTGGGGAGACAAGAGTGGATGGCTGCTGGGGGAAGCCCAGCAGTGAGGATACAGAACCAGGACCCAAGTTCGTTCTATTATTTTTCGCTTTCATGGATGCCATGTTCTTTGGGGCCTTGTTTAAACCAAGTTAATGGCCTTTTAAGGGACGTGGTGGCTCAGGGGCTAAGACGCTGAGCTCATCGATCAGAAAGGTTGGGAGTTGGGCAGTTTGAATCCCTAGCACGGCGAGAGCTCCCATTACTTGTCCCTGCTTCTGCCAACCTAGCAGTTCGAAAGCACATTAAAAATGCAAGTAGAAAAATAGGGACCACCTTTGGTGGGAAGGGAACAGCGTTCTATGTGCCTTCGGCATTTAGTCATGCTGGCCACATGACTACGGAGATGTGTTCGGACAGTGCTGGCTCTTCAGCTTTGAAACAGAGATGATCACTGCCCCCTAGAGTTGGGAACAACTAGCACATATGTGCAAAGGGAACCTTTACCTTTACCTTAATGGCCTATTAGGCTTCCTCCGCATGAGTAGGAGTTTACTTTTTGAATTGTAAGAATTATATGTCACAGGGGGGGGGGGCATCAGGATTTTAGAGATGCTTAGGTGGGGCATAGCCAAGAAAAGGTAGGGAATCACTGGATTAGACACACACAGTTCCTACAATCGTTCATCATAGGTTTCAGCGTCCAGCTGCCTAATCATCTTTCTTACACTTTTCTGCACGCTTTCTATGATCCCATCTTTTTTTATAACTGAATGCACTATTCCAAGTCTGGTCTTCCCAAGGCATTATAAAGTGGTTGTCAAGCCTGCAGTTTTCTTTTGGCTCTTTGGCCTGCCCCACTTTTTATTATTCTCCTATGCCTTTTTCTATTGTCAGGAAATGGGAGGAGGGATTGTATGGAGTTACTTACTGTGTAGCCAAAACAAAATTATTTCTAGAAAGCTAGGTCATCCTTTGTCTCTGCACCTGGCAGGAACTGCCAGCGTGGCAGTGGGAGATTGGACCGGGGGATGGACTTGTGGATGTGGGGGGCAAGATCTTGAACTTTCAACTGGGTGGGGAAAACCTTGAAGCTTTCAGATTTGGGTTTCCCCAGATGTGCCAATATGTCTCTCTTAATCAATTGGAACTTTGAGCAATATGTTGCCTTGGACGTGGGTTTATATTTGGATGCTACTTGGAACCCTGACAGTGTTACTAACACTTCACATAATCTTGATTCTATCCCTTTGTTAATGCAGCCTAGGATTTAAACCATGACTGTTCCCCCGCATCCAACAGCCTTAATGCACTGTGGCCAAACTTTGACAGCACTGCTTGGTAAGTCTATGTATATACAACTGATCACCATCAGAATACGAATGATATCTGACTCCGACTGAGACGGCCTTATTGATGCCCCCTGAAATTTGGTACATTGGGTGCAATCTCTTCCCATCAACCAACATTGAATGGCACCATCTTCAGACGAAGGGCAGAACCACATAACGGAATGCACCCATTCTCTTGTTACTCCAGTTCCTAATTTCATCCACTGCCCTTTGGCTACAAATAAACTAGTTCTTCCATCCAAGCGTTGGCATGACTGCTCACAGTTACCAGGATACAACTGATTTGCTGTATGCCAGCACACCCATTAGCACTCATACTATCTGATCAACTATGGCAGAGGCCAAACTCCCTCTTATGTGCAGGGAGTAAGTTTCGTGGAGGTCAAATTCAGAACTACATCATGACTCCATCTATTCTACATAGGTAGAACAATTGTTTTTCCTTGCAATTATCAGAAGTACAGTAATTCATAGTGTATCCCCTGTGGATTTCTAGACACTTAAACGTCGAAGATAAAACCTGCTATAAAAAAATATGTCTTGAGTTCTCCAGATGGGGGCAGAAGGTGACACCTTACTCTGTCTTACAAACAGCTCAGTTGTGGGTTTGAGGAGACTCACGTGCCTTTGTTTCCTCTATAGTCACAGCCCAAACACAGGTAAGGGGAAGCATGGTTGATATAAATCTGTCCTGGGGCCATCCAGGTGGCACAGGTGGTGTCTGCTCTGCTAAAGTTCCAGTGAGATTTCAGGAACCTTCAAATCAGTTTCTGCATAAACCTTGAAATTTCTGTTCTAGGAGGGAAGGTGATAAGAATGACCAGGCAGGAGTCATGCCATTGCTGATTCTGATGCTCTTCTGGCTCCTGGCTCCAAATATGTACTCAAGAATACAGACTGCCCCTTTTCTACTTCTTAATCAGCTCTCATACAAAAAATATATATTTATTTTTAAGATAGATAGGAATAAAATGTCACTTCAGGAACAAGGAATTTTAAAACCAGCTCCAAATTGGAATTAGTATCTGGAGATCTCATAGACAAGAAAATCACAAAGATTTGTTCTTAACGTTAAACAGGGTTCAAGGGTGCAGAAGGTGTCAGAAAGCAGTAGAGTTAAGGGTTAAGAACGTAGACTACTACCAGACTGCATAGCTCTTGGTGACCTTCTCTAGCATTCTCTGGAGACCATAGGCCACAATGGAGGACAGCAGAAGTCAATCCCATGGGTATTGAAGCATCTTCCTGCAGCATCACTTTTTGGACATATCCTGACAGGAAGGATGACAACCATTGTAGAGGAGTGTCTGCAACATTTTACAAAAATCTGTTTCTCCAGCTGCCTCTCTGTACATGGAGACCTGGAAACGGTTCTGAGTACAAATTATCGCTCACAATAATTATCACAATCCCAGACTTTGAGGCGTCTACTGCTACTTTTCCAGTGACTGCTGTTGATATAACATCAGTGTGAAACAACACGGAATGGATCTTGCATGAGAAAAAGATATAAACCTCTACTCATGCTGAATGGTCTGCACAAGATTTAGGATGCAGGCAGGGGCTGTGCTGCTGAATGTAACTTTCTCTCTTTTCCAGATGAAGCCCTCCTAACCTTCACAATTATGCAACCACAGACCTCTAAGCAATGAGGAAGGGATCATGAGAAGATATGTTTATTTTGATCATTGCTCCCCCCTCACTGTATATCCCAATCCCTAGTCATGACACCTACAAATGACATGGTGGAAAGCAGTTCTTGAATTCCATAGATTGTCAGTAGTGTTATCAATGATATTGCTAATAATCAAAGCTCCCATGTTGGTACTATTAAAAACACAAAACTCAATGTTGGAATCTGCAGCGTGCATGAATAATGGCTCTCAATGAAACTTTGCTGTGGCAACCAACTGAAGTGTTGTTCCCAGCAGACCTGAAGAAGATTTTCCAAGAGAGAATTAAATGGATTGGATTGCTAGAGGAGAAATTAGGTTGGGTTACAATTGCTGGAGAAAAATGAAGAAGGGAGGAGGCTAGAAGGATACAAAATGGGCCTTGATAGGGAGAGAATCCATCCAGGTTGCTAAAACACTTTTTTTTAAAAAAAGAAACCTGTGTTCAATCTAAGGCTTTTCTGTACAATTGGAAGGTGCAGCACTAAAAGAAAGCTCACTTACTGGATTATCTTTCCTACTGTTGATAAATCAGTATGTATTATGAACCTGTAACAACCACTAACATTAATTAATCATTTTACATAAAATTACAAACAGCCATGCATCTGGGAACCAACCCACAAGCTTGGAGAATGAACCTCCACCCTCAGAACTATATGTGTCCAGTATTGTCAGCTGGTGTGGGAAGGATTCCATCACCCATGGTAAACCCTTGACTGACGGGGGTATTAAGAATGGGCGCAATATGTTTGTTACTGTATGTGTTTCTCTCCTTTCTCTGAAGATGATTCCAGTCAGTGTTGGTGGGTTGGAAGAGATTGAGCCCAAACTGTTGATTCTTTAGGTGGCTCAGTGAGACCTTCTCAGTTCTAGCTCAGAGGTCAACTGAAGATTGATGATATTCAGTTCTTACAAGCACTGGTTGACCAACCAACCAACTGACTCTTGGCGGACATGAGGCTATGGTAGGTAACATGGGTAGCTTCGGGATGGGTCAATTTTTTGTCCTAGTGCTTGAAGGCTGTTGGATGGGGAGGAAAAATCTCAGTTTGAATCCTAGCAAATCTAAGTAACTGTGGATGATTGGTCCATTCAGAACTGGAGACTTTCCCTCTTTGGTCCTGCATGATGTTAGACCGTCGTGCAGTATGATATGGGGGGTGGTCCCACTTGACACTCAGTTCCTGCTCAAGGATTGTATTCTTTTCTGCAGCTGCCCCTGTTCTCTGGAGGTTTTGTTTTGTCTATTTATTTAAAATATTTATATATCCTCCCATCTTTCAGGCCACTGTCAGCTTTCCCTGAGAAACCAGATCTACTTCTTGTGTCCCACAAGCTATTAAAAATAGAATTCTTCTGCAATGTATTTGGTGTTTAATGCCTTGCCCTCAATCTATACTACTCTCTGTTTATTTCTTTGTTAAAAAAATATAAATTACCTTTCTCTTCTACTTCCCCCTCTTCATCTCATTTACTTGGTGTATTTCAGCTTCTGAGCAAGCTCCCTTTTAGGTTGATGGTATTTATAATTCTTTTTCAATATGCATATTTAATTTTTCTTCTCTTTTTTAGTAAAAAAAGTGATATAACAGAAGTGATATAACAGAAAAGTATACATATATAGTCATTGTGTTTTTAACCTCCCCCCACCTAATTTTGGTCGAGCTGTAGACCTGGTTACACTTCCCAGCTATTCTCATCATTATATTTATATACTTATACATCCTTACATGCCCCCTATTTGTGATTCTGTCTTTTTATCAGAATAGTTTCCCATTGTAGGTATATTTTATATTCCCTCTCCATTTTTCTTTAACTTGAATTAAATTACCCTTAGTTAGAATTATTCTGGAATGCATTTTGTGTTTAAAGCCTTGCTCTCAATTTATTGCTTTTATAGGAAATACAACTAAACTCAGCATAGCTCTTCATACCTTTCCCTCCCTGCAGCCCACATTGCTTCCACCAAATCTGTGCACTATGAAATCATTGCTGTTCCTTCTTTCGGGTTCTTTTGGTAGGCTCCCCTCAATTTCCCCCCATCCATGACTTTCTGTTCCAGATGACAAATGGGAACAGAGATTCTGCAACTCTCTGGCAAGGGCTTTTTCTAGATAGTTCGCTCCAGAGGTGGTATTCAGCCAGTTCTGACAGGTTCTGGTGAACAAGCAGTGGAAATTTTGAGTAGTTTGGAGAACCGGCAAATATCACCTCTGGCCCCATCTATTTGCTGCCTCCGGAGTCTCAGGTGATCTGATCAGCTGGTTCTTCTGTTGCCCTTTATAGGAAAATGGAACTGGAAAGTAGGTTAGTGGGGTGGGGAGGGAATAGAGATTTTACAGTATCCCTGCCCTGGAGTGAGGTGAAAATTGAGATTTTACACTATATTTTTGCCCTGGGGTGGGGTGGAAATGGAGATTTTGAAGTATATCCTTCCCCTGGAGTGTGGTGGAAATGGAGATTTTGCAGTATGCTTCCCCTGTCATACCCACCAAGCCATGCCCACTGAACTGGTAGTAAAAAAAAATTGAATCCCTCCACTGGTTCACTTCATTCCTCTGCTAAATATAATTATTTCAGTGTTTTGATATATTAATTTGCAAATATATTCAATAAGTGTATATTTCAAATCTAGGAAACATTTGTTTTGACTTCTGAGAAAACATTAACTTTCAGTGATCTATGGGAAAAAACATTCTTAAAAACAATGATAGTAAATCCACCCCAACATATTTTCTAAGACACTTTTGATTAAAATAAATACATCCTTTTGGAAAGGAATATTTGCATCTTTAACATTCACATTTATTTCCAAGATGATTAACTCAAAGCGATTGACTCAGTAGAGAATCAGCATTAATGAAAAATAAAAGGTGAGTGATTGTTTCAGATTAACAGATACTTGCATCATCTGATTATTTCATGGAAAAGCCCTTCCCTCGTTTCATATTTTTGAGAAATCTGATGAAATAAAAAGTCCAAAAATTGAAATAAAAGTTCTCAAAAACTGCATTAGTCAGAGATTCTTGGGCCTCATTATATTTTCTCTGCAATTCAGATTGGGCTTAAGTAGAATAATGTAGCATTTGGGGAAAAAGATGCAAGCCAAGAGACCAGCCCCAGAGGCCAAGATGGAGAAGATCTCCACGGCCACCATGGACTTCCCTTTGGTGCTCAGATAAGTGGGGAGGAAGGAGATCCAAACACTGCAAAAGACCAGCATGCTGAAAGTAATGAACTTGGCTTCGTTAAAGCTGTCGGGCAATTTCCTGGCCAGAAAGGCCACAGTGAAACTGATAAAATGCCAGGAAACCCAGGTAGGCGAGGACAACATAAAACATTAAAACTGAGCCTTCATTACATTCCAAGATGGCTTCTCCTACCAAGGATTGGAAGTCCATGTTGGGAAATGGGGGAGAGATGACAAGCCAGGTGACACAAAGAATTGTTTGGATCAGGGGACCAACTGACACAATGGAGTTGGTGAGTGGTTTTCCTAAGAGTTTCTTTGCCCTATTCCCTGGCTTGGTGGCCATGAAGGCCAAAACCACCATGACAGTTTTTGCCAACACAGAGGAAACCGCAAGAGAAAAGAGAATGGCAAAGGCAGTTTGTCGGAATAGACAGGTGAGCTTCCCTGGTCGACCAATGAAGAGGAAGGAGCAGAGGAAGCAGAGCAGGAGTGAGACCAGGAGGATGTAGCTGAGATCTCGGTTGTTGGCCTTGACAATTGGAGTGTCATGATGTTTACGGAAAATCACCAGGACTGCAGATGTGATCACAGAGAGTAAAAGGGCAAGAAAAACTAAAGTGTATCCAAGGGTGTCTTGGTAGGAAAGGAAGTGAAGCATCTTGGCAATGCAGTGGTCCTTGTCCTTGTTGGGATACTGGTCTTCTGGGCATGGGTCACAGTGAGCTGCATCTGAAATCAAGAGTCAGTATTTTGTTTTTCATGATGTATCAAAAAGGGCTAATAATCCTTTACTGATAACCCTGAGGACAGGTTAGCCAGAGGCAAGGATGTTTTCAGCTTTTGCATTTAGTCTTGCAGACTTTGGGTGTAGAGGAGAATACACAGACATAGCTGGATATAACTTCTCATTCCCCAACAGGTCAATCAATTTCCTGGGACTGAACAATCATACTCTAGATAATAAATATTTAAACTTGAACCTTGTTTTAAATGTAAAAATAATAAAAATATATTGGAAAAAAACTTGAACCTCATACTCCTTTGTGAAAAGATTTGTAGTGGGGTTTCCCAATGGGTTGTAAGAGAAGGAGTAGAAAGTCAGTAGAAAGGAGGTAACACATGAAGAGCAGCAAGCTCTCCTCAATGCATGAATTGTCTCCCAAAACTGTCTTGCATTAAATTGCTGAGGACAAGTTGTCTCCTCCTCCTGGCTTGGGATGGGGGGCGGGCGGACAGTTTAAATCCATGAACTCAGAGGTTCTGCTTAAAAGCATGAATATGTTGAAGGATGTCAATAACAACAACATTGATATTTGCTTCTACTGAATGATTTCCTGGATCCTGGAAGACCTATATTAAAGGTCTGCTCTACCTGTCTGATTAGAAATGGTCCCTTCTGGACAAGGGTCACATCGGTAGCAGCAGACCTGCTCTCCCTCTGGAACACTCCTCTTCTCTCCTGCATGGCACCTCTTCATGCCACACCTGCCAAAGGGCACTTTCTAAAAAAGAAAAGGGAGATGCTTGAGATAGCATAAGCAACAAACATGCTTCACTGAATCATTTCTACATTTCTATATCCACCATAAGAACATCTTCAAAAAAATGATTAACTGGGCTCTAGTAGAAACCTGGAAAATGCACAGGGAGATTAAGCCCTGTTCCATTCCAAACCATCAATGGATGCTGGAAATTGGAACTGTGGCTTGGGATTTTGATGGGAGGAAAATATCCATTGGAAAGTTGCAGGTAATAGGCCTAGGAGTGAGCTTGCAGGCCTCATGGAGCCAAAGTTTTAAACTAACATAATTGCAAAACGTACCAGACATATTTCAAATGTGCTGAATTGTGCCTGACTTTTGTGCTGCTTTCTCTGCAAAGTTTGTACTTGTATGGAGATATTTAGAGCAGGAAGAATTAGATGGTGGGAAATGAGGAAGTGAAGGAAACAAGTGTCTGAGAACTTCAAATATACAGGGGTGTTTGCAGAGATTAATGGTCAGTGACAGTCAGTAAGAAAGTACGAAAGAACAAGGAGGTGAAACAATGGAATGCATAGGCCAGTAAAAAATAAGGTATAAGTAGTGTGGCTTGAGATAGGAATCCTTTATCAGATAGCAATCTTCGTAGGACTGGCTATTTGCTATAAAGGAACCCATTGCAATGGAAAATTTAAAATATAAGTTTTGTTATGCAATTGCATTGCTATGTTGACTGTTCATGTTCTCAATTGCTCATGAAACAACAAACCCCAGATTTTAAAGTAAGATTTATTTCTTGTGGTTCCTTGTGGTTTCCCTTTGTTTTTTATCAGGATATTTTTTTACGACAGAATGCAAAGAAGGCTTGTGAGTTGAGCTATGGCTTTTCTAAAGCAAACAATTATTAACCAACTAAAGAGGAATGGTCCATGGAAACCACTGTTGGTTTTCCACTGTTAAATGCATCCTGAGTTTCAAGCAGAATTTCTTTCTAATCTCAACCCTTTTGGATTTGTCACAAATCAGACCTCAAATAGGTTACATGCAAAGTAGTTTTGTCATCAAATGGTTGCCAAAGTTTTGATTCAGTAACCTGTTTTCTACTAAGGAGGAGAGTATGTTGAACCCCGGAAGTAAATGAGTCTTTTGTTGAATTTATTTTATCTTCTAGCTCACCTGTCTTGCCCAGATGATTGCTTTAGGGTTAATGTTGAAATCCTGGCCTGGGGGAGCCTCGGGATCTATTTGTCCAACTTTCATGGGGAGAAAAGATAGATTGGGGAGGAGAATCCAGTTGAGAAGATCGTAACGAGCAGATCCCAGTCCAGTTTCTGAGAAGGAGATTTCATCTCCAGCACTGTTGTTGAACTGGACTTTCCTCAAATATTGAAGAAGCTGAATGAAAAGAAATTGGAACAATTGTCTGAAAGCCACACCTGAGACATCAGGGCTTCATATTAGGGGATTCTTATATATCAGAGAATCTAGAAGAGTTTCCTTGTTGGAGATCTGAGCAATCTGGAATAACATCAAATGTTTAACTATTTCCCCTACAAAACTTTCTCTTTTGCATTAGCCATTTATATCACAGCCTCTTCAGCTGTAGTTTTATCAGAACAGTATCTACATATAAATATGTCACTGCCACTTTTCAAAATTCCTTGTATGATCCTGTGATACTAGGCTATTTTTAAATGTTGACTTTGGTCCAAAGTCTTGAAAATGAGCAATACATTTCAGGAATGGTTAAATAATTTCTCCCACAACAGTGTACAATCCCAGTGACTTTCTCTAGCAGAAAGTCAAGGAAAGCAGAATGTGGGAACAAGATATAGCAGTTATACCAGTTAGACTTATATACCGCTTCATAGGGCTTTCAGCCCTCTCTAAGCGGTTTACAGAGTCAGCATATTGCCCCCAACAACAATCCGGGTCCTCATTTTACCCACCTCGGAAGGATGGAAGGCTGAATCAACCTTGAGCCGGTGAGATCTGAACAGCCAAACTGCAGAACTGCAGTCAGCTGAAGTAGCCTGCAGTGCTGCATTTAACCACTGCGCCACCTCGGCTCCAAGTAGGGATATTAAAAATGAGTGGAAGATTGTAAGATGTGGAGAGACCTGGTCCATAGAATCACCAAAAGTCAGACATGATGGATAGCATCATCATCATCATCATCACCACCACCACCACCACCACCACCACCACCACCACCACCACCACCACCACTATCTAGGCTATATCCAGGAGGAAACAGATGGTTGTGTAAATATGCCTGCTAGGACTGTTGAAGCATCTGGCAAAATTGCCATCCTGCATTACGTTCTCTGTTGTTCTGGGATGGTGTTTCCTCCCTGGGATGACTGCTTTATGAAACTCAGACAACCTCCAAAGACCTTTGAAGAACATTTAGGAAGGTCTTTCTTACATGAATCTCATGTGCAACTGGTTTGGTTTATTTCTCTTCTCCCCTTCCACCTCTTTCAACAAAATATTGTGCTTAATTCACTTTACTGTTGTTTTTTGTTTAAATATTGTCTCAATCTGGTTTGATGCAGTGATCTGATGCCATGCTTATATTTAATGAAAGAAATATACACGGGGAGCTTCCCATCTAAGATGATGATGATGATGATGATGATGATGATGATGATGATGATAATTATTAATATTTTTGCAGAAATTACCTTCCATGACTGGACATTGGGTCATTCTTTGGTGATCTTCCTTTTTTTAACTTCTTGTCCTACTCTCAAGTAACTTGGAATATAGGTTGACCCCCTGATTTGTGTTTTTGTTAATAATTAGTGTTTCAACCTGTTTTGATGCAGATTTGATGCAGTGATATGATGCCATAGAATTGCTTAATTCAAGAAATACACATGGGGAGCTTCCTCTCCAAACATCTGTGTCCTGTATTAAAAACCTTTATCCAGTCCGGGGAATGGACTGGGTCAAAAAAACTCACAGAAATTACCTGCCATGACTGGACATTTGAGATCCTCTTTCCAATCCTCATCATGGCTGGTTGCCCTCTGGATCCATGTATGGCATGTAGTGCATGTGACACAGCATAAATGGCATTGTAGATATTGTAGCTTTCTCCTGTCATGCTTGTTTCAAACACGTAAGATGGCAGATTCCATAAATTCTCCTTTCCAGTACAATGTTTTTCCCCCGTAGGAGGGATCTTGCTTGGTTTGTGGATGATGCAGCCAAAGACCGATTCCCACCACTGTGGGAGAAAGACGTCCCCTCGTGGGCTCAAAGGGTCTAAAGACATGAGGAAATGGCTGAATTCTGAGACATCCCTGGTGTGGTCCCTAAAATGCAAAGCTCCATGGAAGGGCTTTAGAAGTTGCAATATATATTGGGAGTTCATCATATTAATTTTCCAACTGGATATAAAAATCCAGACTGTCATAAATGATGCATTTTTATGGTTTTCATAAACAAACATAACCAACTGTACATTTGTAACACTACTGGAATCTGCGAACAAAACAATCACTTCGCCTTTAGACCAAGTGTTGAAAATACGTTGTAATTTTGAATCTGTATCAACATAAAAATCAGGTTTCATCATTTCAGTGAAGGCCAGGCAGATCTCCTTCTTCTTGAGCATTGGCACCAGAGATGAGATAAAATGTTCTCCATCGTCACTCTTAGGGGCCAGAAGCCCAACCCAGTTCCACTGGAAATACAGGAGCAGCTGGACTAAACCCTCATATTGAGGAAATTCCTTGGGGTTAATCCGGAAGAAGGAAGGATAAACTCTTCTGTCTCCCTGAGTGAACTCAAAGCCAACACCAAGCTGGAGAAAGTGAGAATCCTCTTTAAGAGACAAAGTACATTTTAATGCTGATTTTAAGGGCCCCCATTGTGTGGCTTATTGCCCCACCAGTCATGGTTTATTCACTTTGAGGCTTCATTTTCCTCCATTCTTAGGAAGAGCTACCAGTTACCTATTTTGCCTGGTTGTGATAGATCAGAAGTCAAGGGAACAAACCAGAGGTGGGTTCCTACCAGTTCGCACCAGTTCGGTAGAACCAGTTCATTAAATCTACCAAACCTGTTAGAAGAGGTTCCACCAGTGGACCCGGAAAGCAGGCCACACCTACAGAAGAGGTTCCAAAAGTTTTTGAAACCCACCACTGACACACACAGAAAGAAAGAAAGAAAGAAAGAAAGAAAGAAAGAAAGAAAGAAAGAAAGAGAAAGAAAGAGAAAGGAAGAAAGAAAAAAGAATGAAAAACTGAGAGAGAGATGAAAGAAAAAAAGGAAAAAGGGACGGAGAGACAAAAGGAAGAGAGAGAGAGAGAGAGAGAGAGAGAGAGAGAGAGAGAGAGAGAGAGAGAACACATGCCCAGCCACTCCCACCAGGTCACATGGCCGGCAAGCCACTTCCATAAAGGAGGCCACACCCACAGAGTAGGTTCGAAATTTTTTTGAAACCCACCACTGGAACAAACCATCCACCTGATGCAGAGAATAAACTGCACTGAAAGATGATAAGCTTCTATGGAAGTCAGGAAGTAATTCCCCTTTCAGAATTATATCAATATCACTTTGTGGTTATATAAAATATATATCTTGACATATAAAATCAATTCTAATATAGGATACATTATTTAAGTCATATACTCCTGATATTCCACCCCCTACCAATTTTGCTTTCATCCTTGGCTTCTCTGTGTTTGTCTACTCCATACTGTACCCCCCCATACCTGTGGGACCTTGAAGATGCTGAACAGGGAGGCCATCTGCCTTGAGGATTTGGCATTGTCACCTCCAATGATGGAGAGCAGAGGGTCCCCCCTGTCACATTTGTAACCTGGAAGCATTCGGCCTCGTGTAGACAGAAGAGAGAGACTGTGTGAGGAAATCTCTCTCTGAATCTGGCTGTTCTCATAGATGTGGAAGCCAAGGGTGATGTTGGGCAGGAGATCCAGTTCCTTGTTCACCTCTGTGATAGTAAACACTAAGGCTAGGAAGTGCTGGTAGTTTGGGGGGGTGAGTCTATAGGAAGAAAAATATTGGGGATCATTGTATTTTGTGTGATTTTGACATTGGCATTGCCTTTTTTGGGTGTCTTTGGAGCAGGAAGTCACAAATTTCATCAAGCTGTTTTGGCTTTCTTAAAGGATGTTCTTTGATTCAACTTGGATGGATTTCTGAGTAAGAAGAAAGGCCTGGCTGTCCTTATCCCAGATCATGTTACCCTCCTTTGTTCTTCCCCATTCCTTCATTTGTCTGAAATCCTCCCCAGTTGCTCCTCTTCCTCCCTAATCATTTTCTTCCTCTCTTGGAACAGCTTCTTCATGTCTGAGCAGAAGATTCCAGTGAGGGTCACAGCTCGGACTCATTAAGGGCCATTATTCACAAGCTCTGCTGACTCCTAGCCTATTTCTTGAATTTGCCTCTTTATTGAGACAAGGAGATGCAAAGAAATAGAAGAGACAGAACGTATTCATGATAATTTCAACTTATACAAAAAAGTGAAAGAAGCAGCAGATGTCTACTAAAAGAAGACCAACAACTTAGTTGATAAGGAGGGGAAAATCACTTCGGATGAGTATAGCAACTGGACCAAACATCCACCATGGAGGAGGTTGAACCAGGGGTGAAATTCAGCAAGTTCTGACAGGTTCTGGAGAACCAGTAGTGGAAATTTTGAGTAGTTTGGAGAACCAGCAAATATCACCTCTGGCTGGCCTAAGAGTGGGCTGGGAATGGAGATTTTGAAGTAGCCTTTCCCTGCCATGCCCACCAAGCCACGCCCACAGAACTGGTGGTAAAAAAATTTGAATTTCACCACTGGGTTGAATACACACTAAAAATAGCAAAAACAAGAAAAGCCACAGAACCTGATGATATCCCAGTAGAAAATTTAAAATTGTTGGAAGACAATGGAAATAAATGTTTACTACAGCTCTTCAATTGAATATATTCAATTGAATATATAATACATTAAATTGAATATATAAAGATACCAAATGATTGGCGAAAGTCAACCTTTGTGACAATCCTCCCAAAAATAAATGCAAAGAATTGTATCAACTACAGAACAATAAGCTTAATGAGTCATGTCCTGAAAATATTCCTGATAATAATTCACACAAGAATATACAACAAAATTGAGGAGTGTCTAAATAACAGTTTGGTTTCAGAAACAATCTTGGTAACCGAGATGCCCTATTCAGCATTCAAGTTCTTGAATGCTGTAGAGATGTCAATCACAGTATTTACATGTGCTTCATCAATTTTGAAAAAGCATTTGATAAAATAAGACACAGCAAACTATTGCAAATCCTGAAACAAGTGGGACTAGATGACAAAGACATTCGAATAATAAAGAATCTACATTGGCATCAGGTAGCAAATGTAAGACTAGGCCAAAAATACTCAGATGATGCAGAAATACGAAGAGGGGTCAGACAGGGCTGTATTCTGTCTCCACTGTTGTTTAATATCTACTCTGAGTTAATTTTCAATGAAGCACTGGAAAACATAGATGCTGGCCTCAAAGTAAATGGTGTTCACACCAACAATTTAAGATATGCTGATGCTATAGTTCTGCTTGCCAGTAAGCATGAAGACCTTCAGCTCCTCATCCACAGAGTCTCAGAAATATTTGAAAAATATGGCTTGAAGCTTAACACCTCAAAAACCAAGATCATGGTCGTCAGCAAACAACCCATTAATTTACCATTGATAAATTCGGAAGGAATACCACTAGAAAAAGTTGAAAGGATCACGTACCTCAGTTTTAATTTATATGAAAGCTGCGACATGATCAGTGAAATAAAGCCAAGGATAGAGAAAGCTCAAACAGCATTCTTCAAAATGAAAAAGGTCTTCTGCAGTCATGACATAAGTTTAAGTCTGAAAATCAGACCTGTCATATGTTACATCTTTTCTATCCTGCTCTACGGAGTAGAGAGTTGGTCTCTGACAGAAAGCCACTTGAAGAGACCAGAAGCATTTGAAATGTGGATTTACAGGCAGCTGTTATGTATAAGCTGGGGTGACAAAATCACAAATGAGGAGGTGATAAGCCGCCTGGGAAAGCAAAAGGAAATCATCAAAGCCATTAAAAAGTGAAAGTTAGAATATTTTGGACATGGGATGCGACACCCAGAAAAA
Organism: Thamnophis sirtalis; assembly: GCF_051295495.1. Taxonomy (NCBI): domain Eukaryota; kingdom Metazoa; phylum Chordata; class Lepidosauria; order Squamata; family Natricidae; genus Thamnophis; species Thamnophis sirtalis. The sequence goes on along the minus strand of NW_028261381.1, from coordinate 179,933,087 downwards.
AAACGCCATCCTTCACTTAATCCTCCAGGAAAAGATTGAAGGCAAACGAGGTCCAGGCAGAAGAAGAACATCATGGCTTCAAAAACCTAAGGGACTAGTTTGGACAAAACTCAGCACCACTTTTTCATGCGGCTGTTGACACAAATAGGATTGCCAACATGAACACCAACGTTAGATGGTGGATATGGGACAAGAAGAAGAGGAAGAAGAATTGAGACAAGGACAAAGATCTGAAGAACCTTAGAATGAGTATTTCTTAAAAGAGGCCCTGAATCCAAAGGAAAGAAAACAATCACCTACATCTTTCCCCTCCAGGTGAAACTTACGTGGCTGTATTATTAAGATGCAATGGGTCCTTTTGAAAATCTGGGATTCTGAAGGTCCGAGAAATTGCCAGGGGCAAATTCCCTCCAATATTCAGGTCACCAGGCCTGTAAAATTCCCATGGATTTTGAAACTTTAAATGTTTTTGCGATGCACATACGGTTTGAATCTCCTTAGCAGCAATTGGGGGAAGGAGGCAGAAGAGCAGCAGCAGCAGCAGGAGATGAGGCAGCCCAGCCATTCTTCTCATCTTCCCTCCTAGGTCAGAAATCAAGGTTTATGGAGAGGCTGAATTGCAAGGAGCATCGGAAATCTCAGCAGAATAGACAGCTTCGGTGCCTTCTGGATGGCCCCAGGGCAAGTTTATCTGCTGTCTCTTTGTATTAACCCATTTTTATTTTACTATTTTATTTCTCCTTATCTGTCCTTTTCTGAAATTAAATTATGTACTGTATTTTGTTTTATTTTAATGATAAGGTTGCAAGACTAATCAATCAATAAAATACTGTATCAATCATGCCTTTTCTTACCTGTCTTTGTGCTTTGAATACGAAGGCCAGCTGAATCTCACCAAACTCTGGAGTTAGCTCTTTGGTAGATCAGGTAAAGTCCTCCAGCAGTGGGAGAACTTAGAGCATATTTTTCAAAGAAGGTTTTACCTTGGAATGTTTTTATGGGTTGAAATCCACAGGGGATACATTAAGAATTACTTTTCATTGATAATTGCAAAGAAAAGCCATTGTCCTACCCACTGAGCAATAGATGTCATTTGGACCTGAGCTAGGGAAAAAACATGTTTGTGTCTCTTGCAGCTAATCCACTGATGGACTTGAGAGTCAAAGTGTAGTAAACTTTTGACCTATCTGAAAGTGAACTTCAGAACAGTTTAGTTTACTTTATTGTCATTGCACATGGTACAATGAAATTAAATGCTGTATTCAGTGTACATTACAATTATAAAAATAAAAACACAAACATACATCCTTTGCATTCTATATAATTGAAATTGAAAACCCAAATTGCACTGTACTATAGAATTCAATATAGTTACTGCTCTGGGATAGAAGCTGTTTTTCAGCCTGTTTGTCCTTGTTTTTATTGTCCTGTAACATCTGCCAAATGGTAATAGTTCGAAAAAAAGTGCCCAGGATGAGATGGATTTTTGAGAATGTTTTGAACTTTCTTAAGGCAGCAGGAGCTATAAAGCTCTTGGTTTGGTTTGGTTTATTAGATTTATATGCCGCCCTTCTCCCAAGGACTCAGGGTGGCGTACAACATTAAAAAACACATATTACAAAAGTTAAAAAGAATTAAATAGAATATCCCAAACAAACCCAATTCAGAGGGGAGAGGCAACCAATGATCCTCTGGGCAATGATGTTGACCCTCTGGAGTGCTGTCCTATCTGCCTCTGTACAATCGGCATACACAGGTGCACTAAGTTAGAATATTCTCTACTGTGCAATGGTAGAAGATCAACAGCAGTTTTTCATCCAGTTGTTGTTTCCTGAGAAGTCTCAGGTAATATATTCTCTGCTGGGCCTTTTTGACCAGGGCTGCAATGTGAATGCCGCAGGTCAGGTTTGCACGCAAGATGGAGTTTGGCCTGCACCATAGTATGCTCAGACAGAATGGGTGCTGATGGGGCAGGGTGGCAGTCAGCTGTACCCTATTAAAAGTGAGCAATCATGCCAACATTTAGATGGAATAAGAGGTTTAGTTATATCCACAAGACAGAGGATAGAATGGATGGATTGATGAAGTTTATATGGCCACCCATCTCATGCAAAGTGATTCTGAGCACCATGCAACAATCCAGTAAAAAGTGTAAATAATGAAGACGATCATTGCTTAAAACCTTTATACAACATTTATTTTTAATAAATTAATTTTAATAAATAATTCTTTTTAAGAATTAGAATTATTGAGGTCCCCACGTCTGCTAGCATGACCAGATCTGAGGGAACTTCAGAAGCTCAGGAATGATAAGGCCACCAATGCAGCTCAGCAAGCAAAGGTATGATGAGATCTAATGAAAGCAAAGCCAGATCTGAAGATTCCTGCCTAAACCATGTAATTTTCCCTACTCCCAGGTTCTCCCTCATAGGTCATCTTGTTTGTGTCCAATGAGGTTAAGTTTAGCTGCTTGGGTTTCTAAAATTTGGTCCCTGTGTGGTGGCCCTTTGCATTCAGTTCCCCTGCCTGTGTCCTTGAATTGCTCAGTCATTGTCTCTGGTTGCTTCTTCTGTTTCCTGTCATTCCTCCTTTCTTATCTCTCCTCCCTCTCATGCTTTATGACAGATTTGACATAGAGCCTCTTACTGTCTGCAACTCACATGGCCCCTGTCCCTCTTTGCTGAGAGTGATTCTCTTGTGGGAGGAGATGAAAAAAATGGGGAATGGGCCCCAATTCCAGGAGTCACTAGATGAGGAGGAGGTTGTTGCAGTAGGAAGGACCTTCTAGGAATGGTTTTGGTCTGGGAACAGTTCAGACATGCAAGAATAATTGTCCTGCTTTGCAAATCAATTTGTACTGCAGTGAGTTTCCTGTGGTGAGGCAGTGGGGGAGGATGGATGGGGAGAAGGAGCTGAGGGGGGATGATGGGGGATACCAGGAAGGGGCTCATGGGGAGGAGTGGCCACAGTGCATTTGCTGAAATGGGGAGGCTGGGGTGAGGTGGCCGGAAAAGGCGACTACAGCCAATTGTCCCATTCCCATCAATGTGATGGTTGAAAAGTAACTATTTCATCATTGTAGCTGAACGAGGACTATCTGTAATGTTTATGTAACTATCACAACTGCTTAAGCCTTCAGGCTTCAAATGCAGGGCTAATAACCAATAATCAAGTCTCACCGCAGTATTGTTTATTAAGAGTTTGCCCAGGATAAATTTTCTCCAGAGAATAGTGGATCCTTTGATGATCAAAGGATGCATTCAGATTCATACATTTGAGAAGGGAGTAGAAAATGGGCTATGCATGAGGAATAGATGATATAATCATACATATTCACAATTAACAAACTACCAATTATGTTGCCACTCTCCTATTTTTACTATCTTCAACAGAGAAATATTATCTTAATAAAAGAAATATTTCAGTTACATTGCCATAGAAATTTTGATAAAGCTTTATTGAAAACCAGAGAATTTGATTTTGCTATTTTATGGGACAATTTGCACACGTTCTTCCTATGCTTCTCTTTCTCACACGAGAGGCCACCAGATGGAAATGGAGACGTTATCACCAAGATACTGATTGTGCCCTACCCAGGATTAAATGACATGTCCCAGGACTCTGATTGATAGCTCCTCCTGACTTTGATGACTGTCATTCCTTGTCATACCTTGAATGACATTGCTGGGAACTTGTCCTCATTAAAGAAATGTGGTTGTGATGTTGGGCATGGATAGAAGGATTCCTGTGAAGACCTTCTGTGCACAAAGATCTCATAGAACAGTGTAGTTTACCAGGGAAGTCCAAGAGATGAAATGTCACAAGAGATTATTAACACACTGCATACAATGATGACATTCTTTGCTCATTCCTCTCAGGGAACCTCTGCCCAACCATGATGAGGCTGTACTGCAGATCTGGATGTGAGGGGGATTTAAACTCTGCTATTTCAAAAACAATTGAATAGTGGTAGGGAAGTTCTATGAAGCCTCAAATATCTAAGGAAGCAATCATATATGTATAAAAACACTGATATTGAACCCAATCCTTTAAAACACTACCTTAAAAATAAACTAAATAAAATAAGGAACAAAATAAGAAAATTTCCTCCTTGAAATAAAAAAAAGCATGCATCTTTTTTCCAGTTTAACATTTTTATTAAAATGTTTTATTAGGTTATAAGATAAAATACACAATACAAAACTAAAAAAAGAAGACACAGTGTAGGGGGAAGGAGGAGAGAAAAGCACTCAAAAAACAAACTGAGAAAAAAAGGGCCAAGACAAAAGAGTACCAGGTTGGGGAGAGGGTATTTTTGTCCACTAAGTTTCTGCAAACCACCCAGAAATTGAAGAAATTGGGTCCGAAATATGTAGGTCCATTTCCCATTGTCAAGATTATAAATCCTGTATCAGTGAAATTGGAATTGCCAAAAGCCCTTAGGAGAGTTTATCCTGTGTTCCATGTAAACTTACTGAAACCAGAACACACTTCGGCCATGCGTCCACTCAAACCCTCACCTCCTGTTCCATTTTTTATTGAAAGAGAGCAACATTTTGAAGTTAAAGAAATCTTAGATTCCAGGAAACATAGGGGACGCATCCAATATTTGGTGTCCTGGAAACATTTCCCCCCTTCCCAGACTGAATGAGTGAACAAATCTGATGTTAGGGCTCCCAGACTCTTAAGGAAATTCTATACCAAGTATCCTGATAAGCCTTAAACTTGATGTATATTATTGGTTGTAATTGTTGTTTTTGTTTTGTTTTATATTTCTCCAGGGGTGATGTCCTTTCTGAAGGAGGGCTGGATATCAGCCTCTGCTTCGCTTGCTTACTATCGGCTGCCATAGAAACGGGGAGGCTGGGGGCTAATGGTATTTGGGAAGGAAATCTTATGTTACTGGAGAAGTTATGTAGAAGGGAGTTTTATTCTCACCATCTTCTGTGCATCCTGGTGCCCTGTGTTTGGACTTGGTCAAGGCCAACTATCTCGCATACCAACCTGATGGGGCTTCTTGAAGATGCACCCCACATGACACCTTAGAGGGTTGCATATTAGACATTGGGTTGTGGTAACTCAGGGGGAAGGTGCTGGATAATCATTTGATATATACTTGTTCGCACCTTTTTGGCTCAGATATTGCTTTTCTTTCACTGCTACCTTTTCATAACCAGTAAAAGTATTTTTAATTCCACGAACAATGGATTTGAGAGTTTTCTTTCTTGATTATTGATGGAGGCAAGCCTGACAAGTCACCTCCACCATTTGCTGGCTTTTCTGTTGGACAGAGCCCTTTACCTACTCCAGCCGACCTGGCCCCAATCCCTCTTCATCTACAGCAACTTTACATGGGAGAAGACAAAAAGAATGGGGAAGGGACCCTAATTCCAGCAGGCAGTAGAGGAAGAGGAGATCAGTGTGGTGGGAAGCATCTTCGGGGACAGGTTTTGGTCTGGGAACTGTTGAGAAGCACATGGCTAATTGTCCCTCATAGTAAATCTTCAATTATTCAGGCAATTGTCCCACCATGAATTGCCTAGGGAGAGGCATTGGGGGAGGGGCAGATGGGAAGAGGCAGCAGGGATGGGAGCCTGTGGTTGGGCAGCCAGGGGAAAGGATTCATTGGGTGGGTGGCATGGTGAGGGTTAGGGTTAGAGCTGCAGGAAATTGCACTAGATCCTATATTGACAATATTCACAGGTCTATAAAGCATATGAAAACAGATGTCATTCCATAAGTATTGGGATAGTTTTGATTAACAAATACTTCCAGCATGATTTTGGTAGGAGCCACCAGTGGCCTCACTCAGTTGTGGTCCCATGGAATATGGTGGCTGCTTTTGTAATTGCACCATGTGGCCATGTGACAAAGTGATTTGTTTTGCTTCCCTCTTGCTCTTTGTGCAGCCTTGCAGAAAACTCCGGAGCTCCAGGGAAGGTGGGATTTCAGGTGGGGGGCAACAACACTGATTTCATTTATTTATTTTATTTTCTGAGTCCAGAACATCTTACATCAAAAGGAGAAAATGTGCTATTTAAAATTGGTCTATTGATCTAATTAAACAAAAATCAAAAACTATACAATAAATATAAAAGTAAAACACAGAAGGAGTTTAAAACCGTTATGTGACATTATACAGGCCATCCTCGTTCAAAGTGACAAAGGCCCTGAAAAATGTGACTTATGACCATTTTTCCCACTTATGACTGCTGTAGCATTCCCATGGGTAGGAGATGAAAATTCGGGCACTTGGCAACTGACTCATATTTATGATGGTTGTAGTGTCCTTGAGTCACATGATCCCATTTTGTGACCTTCCGACAAGCCAAGTCAACGGGGAAGCCAGATTCAATTAACAACCATGTCATTAACAATGACAGTGATTCACTTAACAACTACAGCAAGAAAGGTTGTAAAATGGGGCCAAACTCACTTAACACATGTCTCACTTAACAACATAAATTTCAGGCTCAACTGTAGTCGTATGTTGAGGACTACCTGTATAGCATTTGAGGTGCAGAAAGTAGAGGTCTAGGCATCGAGAGCTGGGATCATGGAAGACCAAAGCTCTTTGCCTTTAGGGGGATGCGGACAGAAAGAGAAGAGGACAAGAGGAGAAGGTGGCAATTGGGGGCATCTCAAGAAGGACTACTTGGAGAAAGGCTATGGGTATCCTCAGCTGACTTAAGATTGGAAGAAGCATCTGAACCTGATTCTGCCATATGGAGTCATGACACCTCCTGCCCAGGGAAAGGGGGACAGGCCGCATGAGTCAAGATGGGAGGGAACAGATCTCATCTCGGGTGGCGGGATATTCCATGATAGAAAAGATTCTCCTTCTAGATCCTGACAGCTGAAACTCTGACCACAAGGGCCTGCAGTATGGCCCTTCTGCCAAATTGAGAGGAATGGGCCAAAAGCATTGGGTGAGATGGTTCCTCAGATGCAATCATAGAGCTGGAAGGGATCTTGGAGGTGTCATACTCCAACTACTTTCCAAGGCAGGGGTCCTTATACATTCTGAACCCATGGCTGTCCAATCTCTTAGAAACCCCCAGTGATGGAGCACCCATAACTTCTAAAGGCAACCTATTCCATTGATTAATTATTCTCTCTATCAGGAAGTTTCTCCCCCATTCTAGGTTGGGTATCTCATTGATAAGTTTCCAACCATTACTTCTCTTTCCCTCCAATGCTTTGAAAATAAATTGACCCCTTCTTCTCTGGGACAGCCCCTCAAATGTTGGAAGATTGCTAACTATGTATCTTTGGCATGTGACCATGCTGGCCATGTCACCATGGAAATAGTTTTCAGACAACACTTGTTCTCTTGGTCAAAAACCAGAGAGGAACATCACGCCCTAGAGCCAGACACAACTGAAATGAAACCTTTACCTTTTTGCTATCATTTCAACCCTAATCCTTTAGTGCAGACATACTATTTCCCTTAAGTATACATCATATGAATCAATGGCCTTTTATCATCTTTATGACTCTTCTCTGGACTCTTTCTAGGGTCTCAGCATCTTTTCCTATCATGTCAACCTGGCAATTTAGCTATCCTGGTCCAATGCTATGTAGAACTTTTACTGTGATAACCCAAATCTTGAACTGGACATGGATGCAAACCAGAAACCAATGCAGCTTGTGTAACAGGGCTATTGTATGTGCCATTCCAGAGGTAGCTAATATTGCCCCCTTCTGCATTCAGCACCAGCTGTAGCTTCCAAATGCTCTTCAAAAGGAGAGCACATTCCATTAATTCAAACGAGAGATACCCAAGGCATGAGTGACTGAGCACAGGGACTCATGATCCAGGAAACGGTCCCACTTGCACACTATAAGAAGTTACGGAAAGAATCACTTAGTCACAATTGTCACCTGTTCCTCAAGGAAGCGTTGAGAGTCCAGAAGGACCCTCAGATTACACACCAATTCAGTTTGAGGCATTACAACCCCTTAAAGTCCAAAATTGATAAACACTCAGATAGCCCCCACCCACACCCACCCACTCCATCCTACCAAAGTTCAGTTAAGCCTCTTGTTCCCCATCCAGATCCCCACAGCATCCAGGCCCCGTGAAGGAACATCCATAGTACCTGTTAGTTCACCTGGGTACAGAGGTACAACTGAGAAACATCTGCATACATGTATATCTCATTCTATGGTAATATGTAGATGTTAAACAGGAACAGAGAGAGTCCTGTGGCACCTTAAACTGGTAGCTGCTGGGTGGACCCCTCATTCGCCTTTGACATCATTTGGGACTGGCCATGGAGGAAGGAGATGAACCAGCACAAAACTCTACTCTACTCCCTTCAGTCCTGGAACCGAATGAAAAGTATACATGGTCAATCATAACGAAAGCCATGGAAAAGACCACAAGAACAATTGATTAATGAGGGATGTACTCTAAGACCACTAGGGATTTGATTATTAATTAAGGACTTCAGTTAAAAGAGTCCCTGAACATCATTGAATATTATTGAAGATATAAAGTAAACCAAAGAGGTATGGATAAACTCCTAGTGAGTTTAAATAGATTGGATGAGACATTTAAAATTGCCCCCTTCCCCCGATATAAGGGATGTCAAGCTTGCCATGCCCACTCTGGCAATGCATACCCAGTCACCCATGACCACCCTGCCATGCCCACCCCAGCACCCCAAGGGCAACAAGAACCCAGATCTGACGCTCAATGAAATGGAGTTTGACATCCCTGCTCTAACTCATGTTCAATACATTCTTCCCTCACGTTCCTTCAGAAGAGCCCTGGATGTCTCTTGATCCTTTTCTGCTCCCTCAATTGAATCATGGGGCATGTTGGGAACCATGGACCAAGAGAGGTTGCATGTGAGTGATCCCATCCAAGGCCTCAGTAGCTTTCCTATTCCAGGTAGTGGCCAAGGCCTCAGAAGAACCATGCAGCAGAGCCTGGGGTATAATCCCAAGTTCCCTTTGGAACCCCATCAGTCACTAAGAGTAGATTGGTCAAATAGATCCAGCCTCCTTGCAGAGAGGGGCAGCATAAAAGAATCTCAAAGTCATCAGGCCATGATCTGGGCAGGACAAAGGGGACAAGGATAGCTCCTCCTCAGATCACATTGGAAGTGGTCTGTTTTGAGTTGAGTCAACAATAATGGTGGCCATGTTGAAATGCCTCTAAGGCCAGCCCCAGGGATATCAAATGGACATCTCTCGAGACCAGAAGTCTGGGGAACCACACAGTCAACTGTGAAATGCCCCCCAGAGGCTCAGACATGGAGGTTGCTGTGCAGCAGGAAGGTTGGTACACAACCTATACCTGATCCCAACTGGTCCTGTGAATGAATCTTCAAGAAAAGAGTTTCAGACCTGGCAATTTGGGGAGCAGCACCCCAAAAGACCAAAAGAGACACCTGGATGACAACTGCTACCCTTAGGCTACAGCAACAAAAATTTGCAACTCTTGCCAAAAAATTGCAGTTAATATTCTGAGATACTTCCTCAAATTATATTTCTGCCTTGTGCCAATCTTCCCAAGTAGCACTCAAATTATCTGAGCAAACGAGGGCATAAGCCAAAATCCATCTTGTGTGCAGGGTTCACTTTCATGTAGTCAACTACACAGCTTCCCCAGGACTCCATCTGCTCTGTGAATTACACAAAGAGATACAAATATGTTTTCCATTCTGCTGTATGAAGAGAAGCTGTTGCCAAGGGGATGGGACAATGGCCTTTCCTTGCAATTATCAGAAGAACAGTAATTCTTCATGTATCCCCTGTGGATTTCTACACACAGAGATCTTCCATGATAAACCTGCTTTAAAAATATGTCTGAGTTCACCAGCTGGGGGTGGGACAGAACGTGTTATCTTAGCCTGTATTGCAAAGAGATAAGTCCTGGGTTTGAAGAGACTCACATGCCTTTATTTCCTCTATGGTCATGGCACAAACACAGGTAAGAGGAAACATTGTTGTTATAAATTTGTCCTGGTACCATCCAGATGGCACAGGTGGTGTCTGATCTGCTAAAGTTCCTGTGAGATTTCAGGAGCAACCTTCAAATCAGTTTCTGCATAAACCTTGATTTCTGTTCTAGGAAGGAAGGTGATAAGACAGGAGTCATGCTGCTTCTGATGCTGATGCTCTTCTGGCTCCTGGCTCCAACTATAGCGAAGAGGCTGCAAACAATTTGTGTGTTCAGGGATTATCTCCGTTTAGATGGAAGATACTACAGGCCTGGTGATCTCACTATTGGCGGGAATTTGCCCTTGGGAACCGTTGACGATGCTCCTCTCTTTGACTTTAAAACATTACATCTTCCTGTATATAAAGCGTAAGTTTCATCTGGAGGAGAAACATGCAGATAATTGTTTATTTTGCTTTAAATTATGGGATTCCTTTCAGAAATACTTCTTCTAGTATTTGTACTGTCTTGGTGTAGTGCACATTTTGTGCTTTTCTCCATAAATTAGCAAGCTGTTAAAATAGGCTGGAATTCTCAATCACTTTAAAAGGAAGATGATAAAGAACAAAAATGATGAGGGAAGCTGTGCTGGCCTAGTGAAGAAGTCAAATTATAATATTAATCTAACCAATAACTTTTGTTAGAACATTCAAATAAAATCTCCACACTCTTCAAGTGTTCAGGAGTTACAGAAATCCCCCTCAGTGTTGGAATCCACATTGCTCATGTATAATGGCCTTCAATGCATCTATGAGGTGACTCCCACTGTAATCCTGTGTTCAGTAATCTTTACCCCACCTGTAGAAGCTGCTCCAAGAGAGATCTTAAATAATTACAGTGAAGGGGGAGCAATTGGAAAGGATTGAAGTCACTGCAGGAAAATGAACATGGCAGGGAGGATACAGACTATAAAACAATCCATGATATCTATGGAAAGGCTTGTCTCCTTTATCAGAAAAGTCATTCAAATTTAGCCAAAGGAAGTCCTTTGAAAAAAAGACAAACCCAATGTCATTTGGGAGTTTATGCCCTCAAAGATACCCCCAAACAGTGAAGGAAATTCTACAGCCATGCACAAGATTTCCTGTAATGTTCCCCAATGTTTTTCTCACTACAGATACACCACCTGTAACTACCAACAGTTCCTTGCATTGATGTTTGCTGTCTCCCAGGTCAATAAGGATTTTCTTCTGCTCCCCAACATCACCCTTGGCTTCCACATCTATGGCCATTTCCAGACGGAGAACATTATTTACTTAAACAGCCTCTCCATGCTCTCCTCAAAAGGTCAAAAGGTTCCAGGTTACAAATGTGACAGTAAGGACACTTTGCTGTCTGTCATTGGTGATCTCAGTGCCAAGTCCTCAAGGCTGATGGCCTCCATCTTCAGCATCTTTAAGATCCCACAGGTAAGAGAGCTCTCTTGGATACAGTATGGAACAGACTGAGATCAAAGGCACATACAGAAGCCAAAGATGAAACTAAAATAAGTTTTTTTGGGCGGATGGCTTCTGACTCTTAGTTTATTCTTTATTAAAGGGTAGCCATCATTTTAGTGCCATTTATTCTTTGTATCAGGTTGTTGATTTCTTCTCTTGTCTTCTGACAACCAATAAAAATGGCTAAGAAGGGAAGAAGAGAAAGTTTGCCAGTGAAAGTGAGTCAGCCTGACTGAAGGGACATAAACCACACAATGGTCACTACTAAAGTCAGCATAAAACTTTTACTTGGTCTTTGAAAAAAGAATCTCTTTTTCTCCAGCTTGGTGTTGGCTTTGAATTCTCTCTGGGAGAGAGAAGAGTTTATCCTTCCTTCTTCCGGATAAATCCCAAGGAATCTGCTCAGTATGTGGGTTTAGTCCAGCTGCTCCTGTATTTCCAGTGGAACTGGGTTGGGCTTTTGGCCCCTGAAGATGACAGGGGAGAACGTTTCATCTCAAATCTGATGCCAATGCTCCAGGAGAAGGAGATCTGCTTGGCCTTCACTCTAATGCTGAAATCAGATAACTTGCCTATCGCTCAGAAGAAGTTTTCTCGTAATTTCCCTATTTTGTTTAAAACAGAAGTGTTTATTCTGTTTGCCGACACAATTATTGTTAACACTGTAATAGGGGCATTTTATGTTTTTGAAAAATTCAGAAAAGTTTGTATCTTCACTTCCCATTGGAAACTTGGCTTGGGTGATTCCAAAGACACATTGGAAATTATAAAGCTTTATAACGGGGTCTTGCATTTTAGAGGCCACTCCGGGGATGTCTCTGAATTCCACCAATTCCTCCTGTCTTTAGACCCCTTGAACCCCCAAGGAGATGTCTTTCTCCCTCAATGGTGGGAAATTGTATTTGGCTGCAAGATGCATAAACCAGGCAAGATCCCTCCAAAGGGGGAAAAGCAATGTACAGGAAAGGAGAATGTGCAGAATCTGCCCAATTACACTTTTGAAAGGAGGATGACAGGACTAAGTTACAATATCTACAATGCTGTTTATGCTCTGGCACACGCTTTACATGCAATGTATGGATCCAGAGTTGGATCATCCATGATGAAACTTGGAATGAGGATCTCAAATGTCCAGTCATGGCAGGTAATTTCTGTGGCTTTTGACTCAGTCCATAGACTCTTAAATCTGAAGCTCCCCATATTAATTTTTTCAGTTCTTGATTAAATGTCTACATACTCCCATACCAATTCATCTGAGACCCTGCCCTTTTCTTTAGTTTACCATTCGTTGTGCTACTCAGCTTGCTGTGTGAAGCTGTTTTCACAGCTTTCGCTGTGTGAAAACAGCTTCTGATTAATAATGAATGGAAACTAAATAAGGAGAGGAGCAACTTAGAACTAAGGAGAAATTTTTTAATGAACGGTTTACCTTTAAAACAGTGGTTCACAAACTTTTTTTCAGCATGCCCCACCTAAGCATCTCTAAAATCCTGATGCGCCCCCCCCCCCAATGGCATATAATTCTTACTTTACTCAAAAAGTGAAGTCTACTCCTGTGGAGGAAGCCTTAAAGGCCATTAACCTGGTTTAAACAAGGTTCAAATTGCCCCCATTAAAAATCAAATTGCCCCACTGTTTGGCATGGGCCCCACTTTGAGAACCACTGCTTTAGAAGGTCATGGGTGCCCCATTGCTGGAGTCATTTAGGGAGACACAAAATAGCCACTTTCTAAAACTGTTGAGGGTCTGTTGCTTGAGCAGAGGGTTGGACTAGAAGACCTCCAATGTCCTTTCCAACTCTGTGATTCTGTTTCTATGACAATCACAGCACAGAGCAACATTCAAAGTGGTCCTAATAGGTTCCCGGTCTGAAATTCATCAGAATTTTCTGCATCAAAGGCTAAAAAGTTGGACCTCTCTGAATAGTGAAGTGACCAAACAGGTCAGGTGCTTCTTTCCACAGGGCCCAGTAGATCAAAGTTGTTTCCTGCATTCTGCTGTCTTTGACAATGAGCTTGATCCAATCAGTTTAATTTTCCATGGGGCTTTTTTTTGCATATGCTTTATTTTAGTTTTCATTTAATAACCAACGGTTTTGTGGACAGTGTAATAATTGGGTTGACATATTTTTCGCAAAGTGCTTACAGTAAATTTAAACAATTACATAGACAGATTTTTTTTTCTCTTCCAACTTCTAGCCTTAATGTGCTCATTATAATTATAATACATTTTTTTGTGTATCAATCAATATTATACTTGATCGGTGTTCCACCACATTTTCAGTATCTCAACTTTCTGTAAATAACAATAAAACCAGTTTTCAATAAGATTTAATCAATCCCAAGATTATATCTCTAAGTACCCTGAATTTATAGTACACACACACACACACACAAACACACATTCTGTTGATCATAATAATACCTTTAAATATACCTAATCCTAGTCTTCCATCTTCTAATCTTAATGTGTCTATAATTCCATTATATGTCTATAGACTACTATTTTTCCAGTTTAAACTTTCCACTTATTTCTATTGTTACTGTATTGCATAATCTATCCATCATCTCTCAGCCTTTTTAGGATTTCACCATTTATTGATTTTTTAGGGAATTTTTTTTATGTTTCTGTCTTGGAATCATATATGTCTTTCTAGCATTTTTACACAAACTCATTATTCTCTCTGTCTTAACCCTTTTTTCCTTCTGCTGCATCTTTTGAATATTCATTCATATCTCTTTCATTATTTTTGAAAGATCTTCCTTTTACCTCCTCTCTAGTCTGTTATGAGCTCTTTGGGTATTGTCTATTTGATTTCTAGTATCTATTACTGCTGTCTTTTCAGTATTTTTATCTGTTTTTATCTTTTTGTATTTTATTTCTCTTTGTCCCTTCCACCACTCCTTCTCATTCCTCAGCTGTCTTCTGTATGTTATATTCGTCTTTCCCCACCATTTGTTGAGAGCCTTCTACTTTCACATCTTTATCTTTACAGTAGTGGCCAAAATTGTGGAAACCTTTTGGGAAAAGTGTATTTTCTAAAACTAGCTAATAACACCACTTTTGTTTGGAGTAGTACCATAAAATTATATATCAATGGAAAGATAATTTAATCAAGAATGCAATGCAATAACTTTTATGAAGGATTTGCTATTAGAATAGCAGTTAGAGTATGAAGAAAAAATGTGAAATATGTAGAAAAAATGAGATATACAAAAATTATCGCCATGTCAGTAAATACTTAGTTTGGTAACCTTTAGCATGAATCACTGCCTTACAATGTCTTCCCATGGAGTGAACCAAGTCTTTTTGCTCTGCAGCTGTTATAATGTGAAACCAAGATTGAATGGTTGCTTCTATTGACTGGGTTTTATTGTTGGGTTGCTTTTGACTAACAAGTTTCTTCAATCGGATCCATAAATTTTCTATTGGGTTAAGGTCTGGCCTATTCCCAAGCCATTCCAGCAGTGGAATATGATTCTCTTGAAACTCCCCCAAAAAGGGGGTGTTATTAGCCATCAAACCTCAACAATACACTTTTCTCAAAAGGTTTCCACAATTTTGGCTGCTACTATAAACATTCCCAACAAATTCTTATAATTCTTTGTTGTTATTTCTAGCATTTCCTCCTGCTGGGTTATTTTGAAATAAGTTAATATACCTCTAATGTCCCAATATCCCAATAACTGAAAACTCCAGAAAAAAATCACTTGTTAATAAGATTTGGTCAATCCCAAAGTTATTCCTCTAAGTCCCCAAATTTTCTATTAGTTTGTGCTTTTCAGTTTTTTTATTGAAAATTTTAAAAAGCTTTTACAAATATTTACCTCCCCTCCCCCACCCTCCCCACCCAAACCCATCCCCCCAACCTCTCCCCCCCGACTTCCTAGAGCAAATACAGGGTGTACATCTTTAACAATCATATTCTAAAATAAACTAAAAGAAACTTAGCATCATCTTTCATTTGTGCTTTAACTCTTCTTTTGTTAAGCTAACTCTAAACAAATTGTGTCATTCCTTGCTTTTTCAGTCATAAGCTATCTGGAATTTCTTAGTCCCGTATTTATTTTGAATATAATCAATCCATCTTCTCCACTCTAGTTTATATATCTCATCTGAATGATCCTTAAGATATATTGATATTTTAGCCATCTCTGCTAAGTTTGTTACTTTTAATGTCCATTCTTGAATAGTAGGCAAATCTTCCTTCTTCCAGTATTGTGCCACCAACAGTCTTGCTTCCATTGTTAGGTTCAAAATCAAATTAGTCTCTATAACAGTACAGTCAGTAGTTATACCTAACAAGAATAACTGAGGGGTAAACTTTATCCTCTTTTTAAAAATATTTTGCATAATCCACCATATTTTTATCCAGAATGCTTTAACCTTTTTACAAGTCCACCATATATGGCAATATGTAGCATCAACACAATCACATCTCCAGCATTTAGGTTGTAAATTCGGATACATGCAAACCATTTTTTTTAGGATCCAAGTGCCATCTATAAAACATCTTGTAAAAGTTCTCTCTCAAATTTTGGGCTTGCGTGAATTTTACATTTCTTACCCATGTCTTTTTCCATGTGTCCAACATTATTCGTTCTTCAAAATGTTGTGCCCACTTTATCATACAGTCTTTAACTAATTCTGTTTCAGAATCCACTTCTATTAGAACGTTATATAACCTTTTTATATGCATTTGACTTTGATCCCTGATTTGTTTTAGTAGATTGTCCTCGTCTTGCGTAATACCAATTTTCTGATCTTTTTTCCATCTGGCCTGCAACTGTCCACACTGAAACCATGTTTGGATTACCTTTTCCTCTTTTAGTACATTCAAGGGTTGCTTTTCAGTTTTTATAGTTTCCAATTTACACCTTCCCAATTTTCCAGATTTTAGAGTCTTATTTATCTTTTCTTCTTTCGTACCTTCAAGTCTTTCAAATCCTCTTTTCAGTGTACAATTCCAACATAGTTTTAGTGTTCAATTTATATTGCCTTCTGAATCTTCGAAAAGTTCAGTGAATAATTCCCATCATCCACACCTACTAAGATAAAGTCAAGGTCAAGCAGTTCTCCAGATGTTATTTGCTTCTCTCCCCACTTTCTTTTAAATTATACATGTTGCAATAATCTTCTTCCTCCAGTAGATGGCTCCCCTGCTCCCAATTCCAGTTTCCACAGAATGTAAAAATCAGAAACAGTTGATTGTCATCCAGTCAGGGGAGTTAGAAATAGTGCTTAGAAAAACAAACAATGAAAATTGAATTTTTAAAAAGGGAGGATCGAAGCAAACAATTATAATGAAATATGGGGGGGGATTTTATAAAATCAGTGTTGGTGGAAGGCAAAGGGAATAACCTACTCAAGAATTTGTGTTGTTTTGGAGGGGATAAGGGCACAATTGGAATATATTGTATCTTTTAGTTGTTATAGGTGAAGAAATACAAAGGGGAAAAACAGGCTCTCCAGGAGGTGGGGGTACATTGTAATATTAGGTTTTTTTTAATCTTTTTCCTTTTTTCATTTAGATGACCACTATATTGCCAAATGTATTCGCTCACAACTGCTTTTGATTATGTGGATGGGTGAGCGAATACATTTAGTAATATAGTGTATATATTTGTGTTTGTATTATTTGCATTAAAAAAATAAATATATTAAATTTAAAAAAAAGAAAACCAATAGTCACTTTTCACAATGTTGTTTCCAGGTTTTCTATGTTTTAAATAATCCTTTAGGTTTTTTCTTTTACTTCTGAATCTTTAATCTTCCTCTTTAGTTTTTAGTCTTTAATCTTTCGCCATAAATCCAATCGCCACTTTTTTAAGATTTGGAGATCATTTTGGGAGAGGAATCTTTAACTTAGGTTAAAACCTATATGAGCCATGGTGGTGCAGTGGTTAGAGTGCAGTACTGCAGGCGACTTCTACTGATTGCCAGCTGCCTGCAATATGGCAGTTCAAATCTCACCAGGCTCAAGGTTGAGTCAGCCTTCCATCCTTCCAAGGTGGGTAAAATGAGGACTCAAATTATTGGGGGCAAGAGGCTGACTCTGTAAAACTGCTTAAAGTACTGTAAAGTGGTATATAAGTCTAAGTGCTATTGCCTCTCTAAATCAGCTGTTGGAAATTTTCTCACCCAGTTTCACTGCTCTGTCCACATACCACTCCAGCGCAAGATCTTAGTGTTTCAGACATCCCATCTTGTGACTGACCAAAAATGACCATTGCCCCTGCTGCCATTCAGCAGGGTGTTCTTCAGATCAGCAAGGAAATTGCAGTTTCCTCATGATCAATGAAGCGCCTCTCCTTTCTTCACCTCCCCTCCAGGGAGGATTTACCCTGTAGAATTTCCCAGCAAGCAGTTTCTGGCTGTGTTTCATGGAGCCCCGTGGAGATCTGCTATTTTCCAGCTGTTTTCACTAAGACTTCAAATGAAAGTCCCCTCCTGAATTTTCCATGGTTCTGATGGAAATCATTTATTCATTTCAAACATTCATTTATCACTTAACAAGAACTTTGGCCAAAGCAACTATTGGAAAGTACATGTAGCCAAGTATCACAAGAGGAAAATCCTAAAATTAAATTTAGATTGTGGAAATAAAATTATTGAGTTTTGGTGAAATACAAGTTGGAAACCATGACCGGTGATAAAGGGGAAATGTTCAGTTTCAGAGTTAAATATTTAGTGTTATACGTCATTCCTCAGATCTTCACCAAGAGATGGAAGTAGCTTCTCAAAATATTAATTCATTTTCTCAAGAGGGACATTATGTGATGATAGAAGCCATGATGTCTCATTTGTAGCTCTAGCCCAAATACTCCAATCTCTGAAGGTCTCCTTTCTTCCAGATTCTTCCCTATTTGAGGAATGTGCAGTTCAACAACAGTGCTGGAGATGAAGTCTCCTTCTCAGAAGATGGACTGGGATCTGCTCGTTTTGATCTTCTCAACTGGGTTTTCCTCCCCAATCGATCTTTTGTCCCCATGAAGGTTGGGCAAGTAAATTCTGAGGCTCCTCCAGGACAGGATTTCACCATTAACTCTGATGGAATCACCTGGGCCACAAAGGTGAGCTGCAAGGAAATGTAACTTCAGGGAAAGATTCATTCTCTTCCTGAGATGCAAAACATCTTTCTAATTAGAAAAATAATCAGTTGAGTCAGAAATCATGGCAGTCATTTGGTGAAAAATCTGCTTTCCATGTAACACCTTTGAGGACTGGTTTCTGTCATTGCACAAAGGGTTAGGATTGGGAACGACTTCTGCTTCAAACACAGGATGCAATTTACAGCAAGCAACAGTGATTTCCATGGACTATTTCTGCTCAGTTTTATCCTCCTGGTTGTTTCTTTTAGAAATGCTGTGGTTCAGTCACAAGCCTTCCTCTGCAGGGTGAAACCCCAGTTCCAATCTCCAGCATCTATTGATGTCTCAGGAATACCAGTGGCCTGAATCCCTCAAGAGCTGTTCCATATTTCTGATAGACAGTGGCAATGTATCTCTTTAGAAGATAATCGGAACATAGAAGTAGGAATGGGGGAAAGAATGAATGTAGCAGGTTCATTCCTTAAGTCATTTCAAATACTTGTCTTTCAGACAATCCCCATTGCCAGGTGTGGAAGGAAGAGATGCCATGCAGGAGAGAGGAGAAGAGTTCCAGAGGGCAAGCAGGTTTGCTGCTACAACTGTGACACTTGTCCAGAAGGGACCATTTCTAATAAGACAGGTAGACCATACTTCAAATCTAAATCTTCAGGTATCAAGGAAGACATTCATTAAATCAATATATTTTTGTTGTTGTTTCATTTTTGATAAGATTGACATGCAGTTATTCTTTTCAATAGAACCTTTCAGATTAAAGATCCAAACTGCCCTGGCCACAGAGGTCACCTT
The DNA here is from genome assembly GCF_051295495.1 of Thamnophis sirtalis. Taxonomy (NCBI): domain Eukaryota; kingdom Metazoa; phylum Chordata; class Lepidosauria; order Squamata; family Natricidae; genus Thamnophis; species Thamnophis sirtalis. The sequence goes on along the minus strand of NW_028261381.1, from coordinate 179,913,798 downwards.
TCTTGATCCTTGGCAAGCATAGTTTGAGGGCACAATTTATCAATCCCCAACATCCATTTTCTGTTTCTACTTTCACCTCCAATTGGGAAACCAACTTCCATTCTTTTCCTGAGGAAGTGGGGCATGTGGTCCCAGCTTTTATTTGTTCATTTAGAGAGTGCTTCTTCTGGCATCTCTACTAACCTCTGAGGAAATAGACCTGCCAGAGAAAGAGGAGATCCACCTATTTATCTCTCTTTGATGGAACAAGAGGGAGAAATGAACAGATTTGATGTACAAAGCAGAGAGGTTAAGGTTAATGGATGATGTACACACACAAACCAGATTCATTCCGAGATAACAGATCTGTCTGTCTTCTGTGGGTTCCATGATAAAATGGGAGAAAATAAATAGCACATGAGATTATTTCTCTCTTTTTTAAAATAGTTTTTATTAAACATTTTAATCTTTAAAAACAAAAAGAAAAACACAAGAAACAACAAAACACAAAACATATATAACAATATAAAGTAATTATACAGCCTTCTGTATCGGCTTTCATGTTTAGCCTTTATAGTTCTCCATTCTGCATTGTTTTCCTATTGCTTTTACCTTGTCCTATAATATAACAACAGTGGTACAGTAGAGAATGTAAATATATGGTGATATAAATCATTAATAATATTATAAGTGTTAGTACTACTGTTGTTATATTATAGAGATTATTTAATTACTCTCTTTGTAGGTAGTTCAATAGCAGACATTTAACCTTCATATCATTTATGCAGGAAGGATAATGTGCTTGGTAGTTGCTCAATAAATCCTTAGACAAAGACTTTTGATTTCAGATGCAGCTCACTGTGAACCCTGCCCAGAAGACCAATTTTCCAACAAGGACAAGGACCAATGCATTGCCAAGAAGCTCCACTTCCTTGCCTATCAAGACACCCTGGGATACACCTTAGTTTTTCTTGCTCTTTTTCTCTCAGTGATCACTTCAGCAGTCCTGGTGATTTTCTATAAACACCATGACACACCAATTGTCAAGGCCAACAATCGAGATCTCACCTACATTCTCCTGGTCTCCCTTCTGCTCTGCTTCCTCTGTTCCTTCCTCTTCATTGGACAACCAGGGAAGATCACCTGTCTCTTCCAACAATCTGCCTTTGCGATTCTCTTTGCCCTTGCAGTTTCCTCTGTGTTGGCAAAGACTGTCATGGTGATTCTGGCTTTCATGGCCACCAAGCCAGGGAATAAGACAAGGAAACTCTTGGGAAAACCACTGACCAACACCATTGTCATAGGCTGTCCTCTGGTCCAAGCCCTTATTTGTGCCACCTGGCTGGGAACTTCTCCTCCATTTCCCAACTTGGACTTCCACTCCTTATTTGGAGAGATCATCTTGGAATGTAAGCAGGGCTCAGCTGTAATGTTTTATGGTGTCCTCTCTTATCTAGGACTTTTGGCCCTTGTCAGTTTCTCAGTGGCATTTCTAGCTAGGAAATTGCCTGATAGTTTTAATGAAGCCAAGTTCATTACTTTTAGCATGCTGGTCTTTTGCAGTGTTTGGATCTCCTTCCTCCCCACCTATTTGAGTGCCAAAGGGAAGTCCATGGTGGCTGTGGAGATCTTCTCCATTTTGGCCTCTGGGGCTGGTCTCTTGGCTTGCATCTTTTTCCCCAAATGCTACATTATTCTACTGAGACCTGATCTGAATTGTAGAGAAAACATAGTAAGAAACAAAAATTTCTAACAAATGTGAGGCATTTTCTCATTTATATTTGTCTTTGGGGCATGTTTAGAATGTGGTAAGATGTCTAAGAAATGATTTAGTGAAGGAGGAATTTGTCTATAAAAAAAATTCCTTATGAAGTTCTGCAACTGGTCACAATATTCCTGTAGTCATTTTTTTGTTTATCATGTTTTCAAAGTGTCCTTAGTGAGGTCCAGTGCTCTGTATGGAAGGAAAACTTGTTATCAAAGACATGTTTATTTATTTCATATATTTTTAAGTTAATATGTCAAGAGAAAAAAATCCAAAATTAGATACAAACTACTGCAAGATGCTAAGGAAAAAGGGGGTTTGGTTTACCAGACTTTAAATTATATTTTGAGGCATGTTGTTTTGCCTGGTTAAAAGAGTGGGTGAAGCTCCAGAATAAGAAGCTACTTGAATTAGGAGGCCACGAATTAAGGTTAAAGTTAATGTTGATTTTAATAATCAGTTTGCTAGATGTGCTAATATAAGAGTTTGGAATAAGTTCTATATGAAGTTGCCTCTTTGGTTTTTTCCCCTAAGAACTTTTTAAAGAAAAGAAATGATGGCAAAGCCAGACTGCTGGAAATGTGGGAAAATATTATCCTTCAACTCTGGTGAACCTACATTAAAGTAGAGGGGAGAACTTGAATTATGTTGGTTTTATGTAAACAAATTCTTACCATTGGTTTACATATCAACAACTGAAAGTCAAATAAAAAGAATTGTGGGTTTGATTTTGCTAAAAATGAATTGGTTATTTATGATATGATAAATAAACATTGCATGATTCCGTGGGCAAAGATTTTTTGACATAATGTGATGCTTGAACAATGGGAAACTATGTGGATGAAAAATTTAAAATTGACACTAAATTATAAAAGAAAAAATTTATAAGATGATCTATCACTGGCATTTAACACCTGATAAGTTATCCAGAATGTATAAAGGTATTTCAAATGAATGTTGGAAATGTAAAAGAAAGATGGAACTTTTTACCCCTTTATGGTGGACATGTGATAAAGCAAAGAAATTTTGGAGTAAGATTCATATTATAATACAAAATATTCTTCAAATGAAAATAAAAATGAAACCACAAACTTTTCCTTTTGGTTGAATGGAAAAGGGCATGGAGAAAAAAAATCTTATATATGTTGACAGCAGGAAGACTATTATAGGCACAAAAATATAAATATATTTTATTTTTAATAAAACATTTTAAGAAACATGTAAAATTGGAATTTATTATTTCAAAGAGGATTTTTATTTTATTTTGTTCCTTACTTTATTTAGTTTATTATTAAGGTAGTGCATTAAATGATTGTACTCAATATCAGTGTTTCTATTCATATGTGGCTGTTTCCTTTGATGTTTGGGGCTTTATAGAACTTCCCTATCACTATTCAATTGTTTTTGAAATAGCAGAGTTTATTTCCCCCTTACATCCACATCTGCAGTGCTGCCTCATCATGGTTGGGCAGAAGTTCCTTGAAAGGAATGAGCAAAGAATATCATCCTTGTATGCAGTATGTTAATCATCTCTTGTGACATTTCACCTCCTGGACCTCCATGGAAAATTACACTGTTCTATGAGATGTGTATGCACAGCAGGTCTCCACAGGAATCCTTCTATCCATGCCCAACATCACAATCACATTTCTTTAATGAGGACAAGTTCTCAGCAATGTCATTCAAGGTATGACAAGGAATGACAATCATCAAAGTCAGGAGGGAGTTATCAATCAGAGTCCTGTGACATGTCATTTAATCCTGGGTAGGGCACAAGTGGTATCTTGGAGATAACATCTCCATTTCCATCAGGTGGCCTCTCGTGTGAGAAACAGAAACATAGGAGATGTGTGCAAATTGTCCAACAAAATAGCAAAATCAAATTCTCTGGCTTTCAATAAGGTTTAGCAAAATTTATATGGCAATGTAAGTCGCTGGTGTGTGCCAGAAATTGGAAGTTCATTTCCTGTTGCGCGCATGCCCTCTGGGCCACTCCACTTCTGGGTTGTGACCCTGATGAGCGTGTGTGCGCACATATTCCCTTTTTGGTGACAAAAAGGTTCACCATCACTGTGTTAGGCTAATTTAAACTCTATAGCAGGGGTGTCAAATCCATGGAGTCATGTTATCCTCACGTGACATATTGTCACTTTTTTCCCCTTTGCTAAACTGAGGGAGGGTGTGGCCAGCACATGACGCATACGAGCCACACATTGACACACCTGCTCTACAGGAAGGTTGTATAACAACTATCTGAGATCAAAAAAGTGTCTGCTGTCTTGGGAAGTATGTCTTCAGAATTGTCAATTGATGAAGAAAGGATACTGCTACCTCTGAACAAGCTGAGCAAATAGGAATTGTTAGGTTAGCTCCCCGTTGGGAGAGCGAGTATGTTCAGTGAAGCGTTGTGAGAGTTGTGTTGGAGAACACACAAACCAGCATACAGAGACACTGCAGTTTAAATAGGCTTTTACTTTCGTGGAAATAGATGTATCAGAGCCCATCAAACAGTCCACGTCATACACGGATAAGTCAGTCAATCATCAACATCTTTCAGTTAAGGGATAATCCAAATAACATAGTCCAGTATCATACAAACAGTTCAGTACTCAAACTTTGCTAGCAGTTGCAAAACTTACAGTAGCTCACGGCACTCAGATCAGATCAGCCCAGCATCTAAAGAACAGAGAGCTAACAATCATTCTGGCTCCCTCTTATGGCCGATTGAGGGAAACAGCAACCAATCACTTTTTACAGTATGATTTAAAGAAACAGGTACAGCATTGCTATATGACTTATATATTGCCAACCCAACCGTTAGAATTATATTCCTAACAGGAATGACTGCACAGTACTGGTTGATCTTTCCCTGAAGCTGGTTCCCATTGGTTGGGAAGGAGAAATTAGGCCAACACCTGTTTCTCAGGGTGTCACAGTGAGGCCTTCCCAGCTCGAGGTCAAGCATCATCCATATTCTGATGATGTTTAATTATTCTACCATTGTTTGACCAAGCAATGCTCTCAAGGATTTCTCCCAGTGCCCGAAGACCATTGACAGGAGAGGAATGGTCTCAGTTTCAACCCCAACAAAGCCAAGTAGCTGTGGATGATTTGTCTTCTCAGTGCTGGGGACCTTCCATCTTTGGTCCTGCATGACATTGCACTACCATTCTTGGGACTTCGGTGCACTATGGGGGTCTCACTGGACTGTCAGCTCTTGCTAAAGGAGCAAATGCATCTCTGGAAGTTTTAGATCACCACCTGTCTGGGGAAGTGGTTCCATTGTTGGGCTGCAGAGACATCTAGGAAGGGTTTTGCAACTGCAGTCAGAGCTGCCTCCTAGAACTTAAGTCAGTAACTCCATCTCCTACTTTCTAGAACAACAGAGAACAAGTCTTGGCCTTCTCTGTGTTAGCCTTTCAGGTCTTGGAAAAGAGACATCACCACCCCACCTCCATCTTCACTCATTGATATTGAATATTCCCAATTCTAGGAGTCTGCCCCAATTTTAAAAAATCATTGGCAACTAGAAGACAGCCATATATCCTAGAACCATAGCTGAAGAAGCTTCTTGGATGAGAAGTGAAATGTCTTCAAAGAAAAGTCCAGTTGCCCCTTGAAAAAGCACCTTTGACACTCAAGTAGATACTTTCTTGCCGATCATCCATATTAGAAGAAACTGGCCAAACTGTCTGCCTTCCTTTGGGAAAAAGCAGCTATAGAACTAAGGGTCTGAATGAAGATCTTTCTCCTTCAAACTGACTCCACATTGCAATGTCTATTTATTCCCCTAGAGGTGCCCCTCCTCCTCCAGCCGATAATCCACCAAATCAAGCTTGGCTATGTTCAAACTCTCCTGTAGTAGAGATGGTATTAATTGTGTGGAAATTGTGCCTTTTCATACTTTCCAGCACATGCCTCAGGAAGCTGTTGAGCCATGGGGAATTTAAGTATATTTCATGCACTTCCAGTTGTCCAAAACTGCATTTATCACAAGTAGAAGCAAGTGGACTGAAGTCAGTACCTCACTGAGGGCTCCCCATTTAATAGTAGCTATGATCACCATGTTGGAGTAACAGAAAAATAGAAAAACAAATGGGAAGGAACCTTCAAGGTCCAGGCTCTTGCTCAGGCAGGAACCTGTGTCAACCCTGATGTGAATAGCAATAGTACTTAGACTTATATCCCACTTCATAATGCTTTCACAACCCTCTCTAAGTGGTTTTCAGAGTCCACCTCTTGCCCCCAACAATCTGAGCCCTCATTTTACCCATCTCGGAAGGATGGAAGGCTGAGTCAACATTGAGCCAGTGAGATTTGAACTGCCAAACTGCAGCTAGCAGTCAGCTGAAGTAGCCTGCATAACTGCACTCTAACCACTGCACCGCCTCTGCTCTATTGAGCACGGCAGAAGCCATCTTGGAGGCTTCAGAGTTGCCACACAATGGAGGGAGGGGGAAAATAGTTAGATGGGGTTTTGTAGCTTTTCTGTGGGAACTATGGACGTTCTCACAGGTGGCTGGCCAGAAGAGGAGCCAAGTAACCAAGCAACTGGCCAGCACCTGGATTGGACCTGGACCTGTGACTTGCGGAAAAGAGGAAACCTGTACTTTTAAATAGGTGAAAGCCCTGGGCACTTTTAGAGTCAGCTTTCACCAGTCATGCCAATATGATGTAGCCAAAAACTGTTCTTTGAGGAATTTGCCTGCCTCGGACTACCACTTTCTATGGATGCATTACTTGGAGCCCGGACACACTGTACAATTTCAGACAAGTCATTGTCCAATCTATTCTTTAAAACGCTCAATGTTGGGAACTGCAAAATATCAGAGAAATTTATGGGCTTACTATTTCCATAATTGGTGCATCATAATTTTTATGCCTTCCAGGCAGTCGCTTTCACAACAAACTATTTTGTGTTACATTTTTGCTGATAAAGAAATGAAGGAAGACCAGTATAGATCTATTTCAAGCTGTTTAGCTCTCATCAGCTAGCCATACCCTTGCTGGGATTTGAACTTGGGCTGCTAACATATTAGGCAGTTGTATTAACCTCTAAGCCACAAGTTTTCCTCCCTTTATCAACTGAACCAAAACAATTTAATCTCTCCCCTGGTTCAGCTGATAAAGGGAGGAGAACTTGTGGCTTAGAGGTTAATACAACTGCCTAATATGTTAGCAGTCCAAGCTCGAATCCCAGCAAGGGTATGGCTAGCTAATGAGAGCCAAGAAAAGCAAACTTGCAAAACTAATGTAGTCGTTGACTTGCATTATTTAAAAAGTGCCATAGCTATGGGGAATTTGACCTCTGAGAGGTTAAATGAAACAAAAAGATGGTCTGGAAAATTAGTTTTTAGTTTAATAGGAGTAGATAATATACAAATTGAGAAATAAAAAAAAATGTGTTCTTGCATCTCCCAGAGGCCCATTGTAGTTTTTCTCGGAACGTTCCTACAGCAGCCTCTGAATCCCTAGATGCCAATGTTTGTTCTAATTAAGTCCACTGTTCTCTGTAAACAAGAGAAGGGCAGGGAATAACCCAAGATCCATTATAATATTACTTTTGAATATGTTTGCAAGTATCATTTCCCCTTCCTTTCTTACACCATTTTCTCCTTTCTGAAATGTATAAATGTCAGTGCATTTCTTTGTCCTCTAAGGAGACATAATTATCATAAAAGATAATGTTAACTAGAAGCTCTGGGATATGACATGTCACAAGGGATTGTTAAAATAAGGTGTACGTAGTGATATTATCTTCCTGACTACAAATTCCCACCACATGGGTGAGGCCACACAGCAGAATTGGGTAGGAAGTTGGGAATTTAAAATCTACCATTAAAAAGAGGAGTAGAAGCAGAAAATTCTACAGTGTTGGAAGGCTATGGAAACAAATATATAAGACAGAAATGCTAATAGGGAACCAAGCTTTCAAAACACGAAAATAGTACAATATCTAATAAAAAGGAATAAAATTGGAAAATGACCTTCTTGAAATAATGAACATATATTTAACAGTAAGCTTTCTTTCTATGTAAGGCCCTGGGTGTCGACTCGTATAGCATTCCTGGCCTACTCTCAAGTTGTCATAGGCAGGGGAGGGGGGAGAACTGAGAGAGCAGCTTGGCAGCCACGACCAAAATCACATTCCACATATACCTTTCTCAAGGCTTGTATCCCAGGTTACCAGAGACAGCCAGAGAGGCATGTTTTCTACAGCCCGCGGAAGTGGTCCGTTGGAGAATGTGATTTATGACACACCCTTGGAGGAGGGTCGAAACAGGGTCATAGTTGAACCGTAAATTACATGGGGCAGATCTGACTTCTACTTGGGAATGTGGTGACATGTTGTTCCTAATAAATAACTGGATTTCTTTTGTAACTTGGCTGGAGGCTCATGAGTTAATTAGGGCATCTGTTGGAACCCTGACACTGGGCCTCAATATGAACACCTGGAAGAAGTGGGATGTAAGTTGTTGCATTATTGTTGCTGATAGCAGGTTTATGTATTTATTTACTTGTTTGCTTATTTATTTATTTATTCTTTCCAGTGTGACTCCTTTCTGCTGAATGCATCTGAAGTAAAATGCATTCAACCCCCAGAAGGGAATCAAATTCAGTATATAGCTGGAAGGGACCTTGGGGGTCTTGTAATCCATCCCCTGCTCAAGCAGTAACCACACGTGACTCTGCAGTTTCTTCTTACAAACCAGTCAAGGCCAGTCAAGGAATAATTGATGGGAATTGAACAAGGAGAGATTCAACCTGGAAATAAGGATTTCAGGGTTGACCTGAATGAAGGATTATTTTTCATTTTTGATGCACTATAAAGTACACAGTGTGTCAGTCCATCTGCTGTGTTGACCACCGAAGAAAGGATACAATTCTGTCCCTCCTAAGTGAGGAATTATGGTCTTGATAAACCCTTCTGAATTAATTAAACAATTACTTTTGATTTCAGATGCAGCCCAGTGCGATCCTTGCCCAGAAGACCAATATCCAAACCAGGAGAAGAATCACTGCATTGTGAAGAAGGTCCACTTCCTTGCTTATCAAGATAACATGGGCTACGCTTTAGTTTCTCTCACTCTTTTAATCTCTGTGATCACTTCTGCAGTCCTGGTGATTTTCCATAAACATCGTGACACCCCAATTGTCAAGGCCAACAACTGAGATCTCACTTACATCCTCCTGGTCTCCCTCCTGCTCTGTTTCCTCTGCTCCTTCCTCTTCATTGGTCATCCAGGAACCATCACCTGTCTCTTCCAACAAACTTCCTTTGCCATTTTCTTTGCCCTTGCAGTTTCCTCTGTCTTGGCAAAAACTGTCATGGTGGTTCTGGCCTTCATGGCCACCAAGCCAGGAAACAGGGCAAGGAAATTCTTAGGAAAACCACTGACCAACTCCATTGTCTTAGCCTGTCCCCTGGTCCAAGCACTTATTTGCACCATCTGGCTGGCAGTCTCCCCTCCGTTTCTCAACGTGGACTTCCACTCCTTGGCAGGAGAGACTATCTGGGAATGTAATGAAGGCTCAGCTTCAATGTTTTATACTGTCCTCACCTACTTGGGTTTCTTGGCCATTGTCAGTTTCACGGTGGCCTTTCTGGCTAGGAAATTGCCTGACAGCATTAACGAAGCCCACTTCATTACTTTTACCATGCTGGTATTCTGCAGTGTTTAGATCACTTTCATCCCAACCTATTTGAGCACTAAAGGGAAATCCATGGTGGCCGTGGAGGTCTTCTCCATTTTGGCCTCTGTGGCTGGTCTCTTGGCTTGTATCTTTCTCCCCAAATGTTATATTATCCTACCGAGACCCCATCTTAATTGTATAATGGGACACAAAAATCTCTGATTTATGCAGAGATTTGAAAGTTTTAATTTGACTTTTGGGCATTTTTGTATTTCATTTGATTTCTTTAAAAATGTGACATGAGAAAGTGGCTAGTTCTTTAAATAATTGGAAATGAAGTGATGTAAATGATCATAAACCATTTATTAATACCCACATTTTTATTTTTTGTTATTGTCAGTTCACCCCAGTGAAGCCCCATGAACAACTTGGGAATATGCTTTGTTGTTAAAGGTCTGGATATAAGTTTCCAGAACTACAGTTTCCTCTATTATCATCAAAGGTATTTTTTAAAATATATTGGGTTGGTTTCATTATGTTGGGTTGTTTTGAAGCATGTTTGTTTGTATTGATCCCTGAGGCTTTACTGCGTTCTCTACCACCTTTTCCATTCAAATGATTGTTAGAGTTCTTATAATTCTACAGTTTAAATGAGCTACATTTTTACTCTCTATATACTTAATAGAGAACACACTTTACTAATAGGTATGATCCTGTGAAATACATATTAATAGATTGTCAGAATATTCATGAACTGGAATAGGACATAGCAACAGGTCAGCCATTGGGGACTGACTGGAATAGGGCATGGCAAGAAGGTCAGCCAGTGAATAGGCATAGCAACTGAGTCAACCAATGAGGGTTATTTGGAAACAGAAACTTAAGTAAGAAGTCTGAGCCTGGCTTAGCTGTATTAAGCTCTGAGCTCTGAAATGAAACTAGTCTGGACTTGTCTTCTCCTCTGAACTCTGAACCTTACTCTTTTCACCATTGATTCTTTTTTTAGTAGATAGTGCCCAATGTTCAAGTTTGTCCAGATCGTTCTGTATCTTAAGCCTGTCTTCTGGAGTGTTGGCTATTTCTGCCAGCTTGGTGTCATCTGCAAATTTGATGAGTTCCCCATTTATTCCCTCATCCAAATCATTGATGAAGATGTTGAAGAGTACTGGGCTTAAAACAGAGCTTTGGGGTACTCCACTGCATAATTCCTTCCATGTAGATGCAGTTCCATTGAGGACTACACATTGAGTGTGGTTGGTCATCCAGTTACGAATCCATCTGGTGGTGATGCTGTCTAACCCACATTCTTCTACTTTATCTAGTAGTAGGTTATTGTCTACCTTATCAAATGCCTTACTGAAGTCCAAGTAAACTATATCGACGGCATTCCTCTGGTCCACTAATTTTGTCACTTTGTCAAAGAATGCAATAAGATCAGTCTGGCATGATCTGTTTTGTTTTTTTTTTTATTCAATTTTTTCAATTTTCACATTCCATTTGTAATCATTTATACACAGGGTATTTACTATAAGAAAAGAAGAAAAAAAAAAGAAAAAAGGAATAAAACAATCAGATAAAAAGGAAACACAACTCATCATTCACAACCCCACCTAACCCTTGCATCCTCCATACACCCCATCTACCCCCTCCAACTTTCCTTTCTCCCTCTAACACTCCCCTCCTACTTCCCTTTCCCCTCAAACCTTCCTTCTCCCCTTACTCCCCAGACACCCTCCTTACATTCCCCTTACTCCTTACATTCCCCTTACTCCTTCCTTACTCCTCCCTCTTCCTTCCCTCTACCTCCCTCCTTGGTGTATGCCTTTATTCGAGTGTTGTTTGATCTAATAAATGTAAAATGAACCAAGGAAAAAAAAAAGATAATAATAATAATTTAAAAAAAAGGAACCACCGTATATAAATACATTCTAGTTCTTATTAAGATTATGTTAACCCCCCCCCACCCCACCCCCCACAATCCCCATCCCTAATCTTCCCGGCTTCCCAGGGCCCACACCTGGCACTACCTTCTATCTAAAATATCTTGTATACATATGGATTAAAAAATAAAAGTAATATATAAAAAAGAAAAAAAAAAAAAGAAACCACTCTTTGTGTTGATCTCAGCCCCCCATCTTTATCTATGCTTAAATAGTATAAATCATTCTATCTATATTTTATTCTCGTCTCTTACTTCTTTGCTATTTACCCCGATCTTCTGTAGACTCTCCCGTTCCCTTCCTAAACCTCATGATCCCTTCCAATAGGATTTAAGCAGCATAGTTCCTGCCATATATTCAAATATAACTTTACAGACAAGTAATCAAACTTTCCCTTCTAGTAAAATTTAAACAACGTAAATGATCTTTCTTTACCCCTTTTTCAAACCGTAATTCAAAATAATCTAACCAGATTTCCCCTTCTTAGTAAAGTTAAGCAGCATAGATCAGATATTACTTTACACAGGAATCAATTTCTATCTTAAGATAATTCCAACCGACTTCCCCTTCTAGTAGAATTTAAATAACTTAGTTCATTCCACATGCATTTTACCCTCATCCCCCACTTGTCTGATATTTACCACTATCAAATTTATACTAACATTTGTTTAAAATATAGCTCAGAGCGATTTGTAGCATGAATCATTCCACATATTCCAGTAATACTTTCAACAAGAGTCAGTTAACCTTCTATTTTAAGGTAATCCCTTCTAACAAAGTTTAAACAACATAAATCATTCCGCATTCTTTTTACAGTTATCTTAAGATAATCCCAAGCAGCTTCCTGTTCTAATAAGCTTTAAACAACGTAAATTTTGCCCTCTTCCCTTGCTTGTCTGGTATTTACCACAAATAACGTAATTCATTCCACATGCATTTTACCCTCATCTCTTGCTTGTCTAATATTTACCACTATCAAATTTATACTAGCGTTTATTTAAAAAGTAACTCAGAACTATAACAACCAACTTTCCCTTCAAATAAAAGTTAAATAGCATGGATCATTTTCAAATAATATTTTCAGCAAGAGTCAGTTAACCTTCTATTTTAAAATAGTCCCATCTAACAAAGTTTAAACAACATAAATCATTCCGCATTCTTTTAACCACTATCAAATTTATGCTAACGTTACTTTAGAATCTAGCTCAAAGTAGTTTCGTCCAGCTTTCCCTTCTGATAAAAATTAGTCCACTTTTTCTACCGGAGAGAGGTCTCAAACCCCCATTCAGTCCTCAACTTTAGGAAGTCTTTTGAAGTGTCTAAATTCTCGATCTGCGTTCTTCTGTTTCTCCGAGGGAGGAGGGGCTGCCCCCTCCATCTTGCAGCCGCATGGCCAGCCGTTTGCTTTCTCCTTCCGCTTGTCTCTCCTCTCCTCCAAGCGCGTCAGGAAGTCCCGCCTTCAGAATCCTACAATAGAAATCTTGAGCCTCCGAGACAGAGTTAAGACGAAATCTTTGATTCTCAAATGTAACCGTGATGCCGGCAGGGGCCTCCCATCTGTATCGAATCTGTTGACTCCTAAGCTCTTTAGTTAAAAAGGCGTAGTCCCTTCTTGCTCTCAACATCTGGAAAGGAATATCTTTGAAGACAATCAGGTCCTGGTCATCAATTCGGAGCCTGTTATTATGAAAATTTTGCACAATCGCGTTTCTAGATTCTTTTGTAGAGAAATGTATAATTATGTCCCTCGGGAGCTGTCGCTGTTCCGCTATCAATGAGTTCTGGCGATAGATTTTCCGAATCTGCCAATCAAAGTTAAGTCCCGGGCTTCCCAGCGCATGGCTGAAGGCTTCAGCAAAGGTCTGTTTTAAATTCTCTTGCTTCTTTTCACGGAATCCTCTGACTCTAATTGCAAATGCCTTCCTATTAAAATTTAGTATCATAAGCTGTTCTTCGTTATTTCTAATTTTTTCTTGTAAAATTTGAATATTGGTAGTCAAATTAAAATTAGCCTTCTCCAGACTTTCCAATTTGTTTTCTATTTCAGCAGAGTAATCTGACAGGGCAGACACAGCTGCAAAAGTATTCGCCTTCATTTGATTAACTTTAGATTGTAAATCATCAAATAATTCCAATACAAATTCCCTGATTTCTTTCTTAAAAGCGTTAAGCATTTTAAGGAGATATTCCTGTGTTAAAAGTTCCCCAGCAGAAGACATAGGAGACAAAGGCTGTGTTTCCAATGAAAATTCTTTAAATTCTTTTGTAGCAAGACGCTTCTTTGATTTGGGTGGCATAATAAATAAGCAAGTAAGCAGAGCTTCGCTCCCCTCTATTTCCAAAGAAGAAAAATTTATTTTCTTAAGGAGTAGTCTGCAGGAAGATAACACCGGCTAAGTATATCAATCATCCACGGAGAGAAATCGCCATTTTGAGGTCTAATTAGACAAAGAAGTCTCTAAGACGAATGGTGCTGGTATTTACGATAGTACTGAAAACATAAATCTCACAGGGGTGGGACCCGCCCGTATCAATTCTAGCTTGAAAAAACTTTATCTTGTCCTGGGGGGGGGCTAGCCTGTCTGGGGCTGCCAAAAAAAAAAAGGCAGCTGAGAAGAAATGGCTGGAGATAAGAGCTCCGCTTCGGCCGGAACTAATCTCTTTCCACAGCCAAAAAAGAAAAAAGGCTGTGGTTTACGATTAGATCCTAACCTACGGGGCTATCCTCCCTGCCCCTTTCTTAGCCAAAAAGGGGTGCTATCTATGATCTTATTTAGATATACAGACCAGATCTCTGAGGAGCTCGGTGGAGCCCTCCTCGGCAACAGGCCACGCCCCCCGGAAGTGGCATGATCTGCTTTTGACAAACCCATGTTGGCTTTTGGCTATTACTTTGTTTGCTTCTAGGTGTTCACTAATTTGTTGCTTGATTATTATAGTCAGGCTGATAGGTCTATAGTTTCCTGGATCTATTTTTTTTATTTTTATTTTTGAAGATGGGAACCACATCAGCTCTTTTCCAGACCTCTGGGAGTTCCCGGTGCTCCAGGACCTCTGAAAGATATAGTTCAATGGTTCTGAGATCTCATCTGCCAGTTCCTTCAGAACCCTGGGGTGTAATCCATCCGGTCCTGGTGATTTGAATTCGTCTAGGTTAGGGAGGTGCTTACTTACCATTTTCTTCCCTATTTCAACTTGTGTTCCTAATCTGATTTTTGTCGTACTGTTTTTGGTAGGTTGAACTGTTTTATCCCTTTGTGTAAAGACAGATGCAAAAATGAGTTAAATAGTTCTGCTTTCTCCCTGTTGCTTGTCACCTTCTTGCCACTTTCTCCCAGCAATGAACCAATTGTTTCCTTAACCTTTTTCTTATTTTTCACATGTTGGAAGAAGCTTTTTTTGTTATTTTTCTGTTATTTTTGTGGCAAGCCTTTCTTCATTGTGAGCCTTAGCTTTCCTCACTTCATCTTTACAGGCTTGGGCTATTTGCTGATATTCTGCCTTAGTTATGTCCCCCTCTTTTCACTTTTTATACTTATCTTTTTTGTCTTTCAATTTGTCAGAGAGTTCTTTATGCAGCCATGCTGGTTTTTTGTATATACTTCTCAGTCTTTTCCCTATTGTAAGAATTATAAACCCGGTCTCGGTACAGTTAGAGCTACATAAAACTCTTAGAAGGATCCACCCTGTGTTTTATGTTAGCTTACTGAAACCTGGACATACCTCCTCACTTTGACTGGACTAACCTCCCCCTCCTGTTCCCCTCCTCATCAAAGGAGAGCAGCAATTCAAGGTCAAAGAGATCCTTGATTCCAGAAAACATAGGAGTAAAGTACAGTATTTGGTTGCTTGCAAACATTTCCCCTCCTCTCAGTCTGAATGAGTAAATGAGTAAGATGTCAGAGCCCCAAGGCTTTTATAGTTGTTTCACTCCAAATATCCTGATAAGCTTTAACATTATAGTTGTAAATGTCCCTATATTTTCAGGTTGTTTCTACCTTGTCTATTTTATGTTGTGTTCTTTTTCTCCACAGCTAATACTTCTACTGCAGGAGGGCCGAATCTCAACCTCTCTGATGCTTGCTTACTATCAGCTGCCATAGTAATTGGGAGGGGGGACCATTGGCATTTCGATTGGGAAGTGTGCTGGAGGAGATGTCTAGCCTGTGTGAACGAATTGGGAGGATTTCTCTCATCATCTACTGCGCAGCTGAATGGACTTGTTTATAATGAATGGACTTGTTTATCAAGGTGAAGCATCCTGGCACACCAGATGTGTGAAGCCAACTGAAGATGCACCCCACATGACACTGTATGGGTTGGGGATTGGATGTTCAGCCTGGTTCCTTGGGAGGAGGGATTTGGGAAATACTTTCTATATGTAAGTTTTGCACCTTTAGCCCCAGATCTTGCTTTTCTTTCGCTGCTATCATTTCAAACTCAGTAAAAGTACCTCTTCTCTAACAAACATGCAGTTGGGGGTTTCCTTTTTTTGGGTTTTGCACCAAGGCACACCTGACAGATACCTGCCCTTGATTTGAGGAGATCTCACCAAGGCACCTTGAAAATCAGGGTTTTCGATTATTAAATCTTCACATTAATTTCATGTTTTTCTATTTTATGCATAAAAACCAGAAATAGAAAGTAGGACAAAAATATATATTCTTGTTTGCCCTTGTTAATTTTTCTAGACTTTTATCATCTATATTCGGGGGGGGGGGGCAAACTCAATTTCATTGAGGGTCACATCAGGGTTGTGTTTGACTTTTGAAAGGCTGGGGTTGGCATGGCCAGGGTGGGCATGGCCAGCTTAACATCACTCATGTCAGGGGTGGCTATCAGTAAAAACGGGCTCACAGGCTCCGTTTTCAGCTGTGATGGCCTCCTGCAACCCTAAGTCAATGAAAATGGTGTGGCCCTCCTGAGCTCCATTTTCTCTGGCAGAGGCACCAGTCCAGGGTGGCCCCATGGACCAGATCTCTGTATATAGATTCAATACACATTTTCTATTGTTTTTTGCAAGCTTTAATGACAATGCATGCATCTCATTCTATAATAACCAAGTTCAAAATATTCTTCCAGAGTCTTTAAGCAGCAATTATAGAAGTGACTTCTAATAAGTGAAGGTAACGTAAAAAGGTGAGGCCATAAATGTATTCGTCTTTTACTGCGTTGGAAAGAGGGAGAAGTCAACACTTCTTCTCCACCCTTTTTATTCCCCCACCCTCTGTTTAAAATTGTATATATTTTTTCTATTTTATGTTATAATAAACCTCAACAGAACTGTAAAAAGAAAGAAAGAAAACCAGGGGTTTGGGCTAAGTCTCCCCCCTCCAAAAAATTGGCTGAAACCAGCTTCAAAGAAGGAGGAGAACCACATAAAACCATGTATCCCTTCCTATTAGTCCAGCCGGTCCAAAGGTGGATCATGGCTCATGTCATCCTTCCCATGGGAGCTGGCAATTGTGAAGATGTACTTCACAACACGAACACAGCAAGCAAACTTTTCTGGCTCTACCTAGTTGTTAGGCAGCCCTCCTGTAGCGTTTAAAGCCGCCTAGCATCTTGTGGGATTCTCCTGGCTATTTTTAAGGTATCTGGGAGAAGTTAGCTTCTAATGTATGCTCTGCCATGGGGGCATAAATAAATTAGCTATTCAATCCAAGCATTGGGACGATGGCTCAAACATACTAAGGTACAACTGACTGTTAGTGCCGCCAGGCCCTCTTAGCACTCAGACTTTCTCAGCAAACTGTGTCACAGGCCAAATTACATTTGTGTGCACAGGGGCTCAGTTGCATCACAACTTCACTTTGACTCTCAAATGCCTCTGTTCAGTGGATGAGAAACAAGGGACACAAAGATCTTTTTCCCCCTGCAAATAATAATTTGTGGGTAATCCTCCCAATCGTCAAAAGAACGGTAATCCATAATGTATCCTCTGTGGATTTCCACCCACAAAACTCTTCCAAGATAAACACTTTTTAAAAAAATATATGCTCAGAAGTCTCCTGACTGAGAAGGAGGGGGAGGACGTAGCAAATTGTCTCGTAAATAACTTAGTCCAGGGTTTGGTGAGACTCGGCTGGTCCTTGTCTGCTCACACCCCAAACACAGCTCTAAAGAGGCAGTCTGCTTGATATGGATTTGCCCTGGGACCCATCCATGTGGCACAGCCGCTCTCTGTTCTGCTGAAGCTGCACTGAGATTTCAAGGCTGCTTGCAATTCACCTTCTGTATAAACCTTCTAAGACTGAAGGTGACAAGAATGGCTGGGCTCCTTCTCTTGCTGCTGCTCTTCTGCCTTTTGCCTCCAAGTTCTGCTAAGAGGAAGCAAACTGTATGTGTGGTAGCAAAAAATTTTGAAACGAACAATGACTGTTACAGGCGTGGTGATCTCATTATTGGTGGGAATTTGCTCCTGCGAACCAGCATTGACTCCAAAGATCTAGACTTTGCAAAGCACCCATTATTGGTTGACAATGACATTGTGTATGTTTTGCATGCATGATAAAGATGTAGATAATTATTTGCTTGCTCACAAAATACATGTTTTAAGGTTCTAAAGTAGTGCAAATATTGTGCTTTTTTTTAAAACTAAAGAGCCAAGTTCCCAAACAGAAATCTCGATAAATCCCGAACTCTTCATTAAGAAGGTTATAAACCAAACAGAGTCAGGAGAGACAATATATTTGAAAGTGTTCTGGCCCAACTGAGAGGGGGACATATCATTCCATTCACAGAGTGAAAACCTCAAGGAAAAGCTCCACCCTTTTCCAGTGTACAGGAGTTGTAAAAAGCTTTCTGTTTGGGGTTCAGCAGTGCTCATGAATAATGGCCTTCAGTAACACAATGCTACTTATTCCCCACTGAGGACTTGTGCTCAGCAATGATTGCCAGACCCAAAAAAGCTGCTCCAAGAGAGACCCAAATTGTATTACTGTGCTAAAGCAGCAATTGGGGGGGGGGGGCTTAGAGCCCTTGGAGCAAAGTGAAGAAAGGATGAAAGAATAGAGGGATATAAAATGGTCCATGATATGGACTTGTTGGCTCTTTTCTTTTCTCACAAAGCCATCCAAGTTTAATTAAACAACCTATTTTAGATAAACCAAACCCAATAAAAATGGTTTCTGCTCCAAATTTTTTTTAAAAAACCAAGGTGAGGCAAACTCTACCAGCATTCAGGAATATGTTAATCTTTATCTCACTATAGAATCATACCCAAGAACTTCCAGCAATTTTTGGCCTTGATGTTTGGAGTCACAGAGATAAACAAGGATCTGGTTCTCCTCCCCAACATCACCCTGGGCTTCCACATTTATGACAGTAAGCAAATGGAACAGAGGATTTCCGCATTCAGTTTGTCTCTGCTCTGTGGGCGTTACCAACTAGTTCCAGGTTATGAATGTGACCGGCAGGACACTCTGCTGTCTATCATTGGAGGTCTCAATCCTAAATCCTCAAGGCAGATGGCCTCCATCTTCAGCATATTCAAAGTCCCTCAGGTAAGAGGTGTCCACTGAAAGCAGTATGGAATAGAAATACAATAGAAACATACACAGAAACCAAAGGCTTTTTGGCATGCATGCCAGGATTATGTCATTTAGGCAATCTGTTAGAAATTCTGTTTATATATAGCACTTCAAAGCAAACAAAGAGCACAGTCACCATGTGCTTTACAGTTCAACTAGTTCAACTAGTAAACTCTACTTAGAAGAAAAGAGCAAAGAGTATATACCATCGATCCAAATTTGTAAACACTGCCATCTGCTGGCTGAATACCCCTGCAGTTGTTACATAGAAATATATTCCAACAATGAATTCCAATGCAATCAATGCTATATCTTATGTGTCCATTTGTGTTTTATTTAACCCCAAGGAGATACACAATGCCATAATGCTGAAATGCTATACAAGCAAACTCTTCATAGTAGATTATTCATGAAAGCGTAGCCGAGGTGGCGCAGTGGTTAGAGTGCAGCACTGCAAGCTACTTCAGCTGACTGCAGTTCTGCAGTTCGGCTGTTCAAATCTCACCCGCTCAGGGTTGACTCAGCCTTCCATCCTTCCGAGGTGGGTAAAATGAGGACCCAGATTGTTGTTGGGGGCAATATGCTGACTCTGTAAACCGCTTAGAGAGGGCTGAAAGCCCTATGAAGCGGTATATAAGTCTAACTGCTATTGCTATCCTCCAAGTGCAGTTTACTGTCTGTATCAGGTTGATGGTTTCTTCCCTTCTCTTCTGCCCTGTCACAACCAGGCAAAATATGTAACTGATGGTTCTTCCCAAGAAGACAAGAAGCTAATCTTGCCATTCAAATTGAGTCAGTCTGACTGGTGGGGCAATGAACCACTAAACAGTGATCCTTAAAGTCACCATAAAAGTTTATTTCGTCTTTGACACAAGAATCTCACTTTCTCCAGCTTGGTGTTGGCTTTCAATTCTCTAGAGAGGACAGAAAAGTTTATCCTTCCTTCTTTCGGATTAATCCCAAAGAATTTCCTCAATATGTGGGTTTGGTCCAGCTACTCCTGCATTTCCAGTGGAACTGGGTTGGGCTGATTGCCTCTAAAGATGACAGTGGAGAACGTTCCATCTCATCTCTGATGCCAATGCTGAAGGAGAAGGAGATCTGCGTGGTCTTCACAGCAATGGTGACAACTGACAATATTAAGAAACAATTACTGTCAAAATTACATCTTATTTTAAAAACTTGGTTTAAAGCTGAAGTTATTATTTTGTTTGGTGACACCAGTGGTGTTTCCACAATACTTCTGGCTGTATATCTTTACGTAAAAAGGACAAAGACAGCATTTCAAAGAGTTTGGATTTTAACTTCCCGTTGGAATCTTAGCATGGTGGGAACTAAGTCAACATTGCAGCTTATAAAGCCCTTCCATGGGGCTTTGCATTTCAGGGACCATACTAGGAATGTCCCAGAATTCAGCCATTTCCTTCGGTCTTTAGACCCTTTGAATCCACAGGGTGACCTTTTCCTCCCTCTATGGTGGGAGAGGGTCTTTGACTGCAAGATCCACAGACCAAATGAGATCCCCTCAAAGGGGAATAAATCATGTACAGGAAAGGAGAATATACAGAATCTTCCAACTTACATATTTGAAACAAGCATGTCTGGTGAGAGTTACAATATCTACAATGCCATTTATGCTGTGGTGCACGCATTACATGCCATGCACGGATCTGCAATGAGACCAACCATGAAGAGGTTTGGAAAGAAGATTTCAAATATTCAATCATGGAAGGTAATCCTGGTCACCTTTTATCCAATGCATGGATCTTTAGAGAGGAATCTTCCCATTCGTATTTCCTCAATTACTGATTAAATGTCTTTATGCTACCATGTCAAAACATTTCAGAACAAGGAAAGGAAAGGAAAGGAAAGAAAGATCTGAGATCCTGACTAGCCTAAATACAATCTCTAAAAAGACATTCAATTATTTTAACCATAGTTTATGTTTCTACAACTTACACTCTAACCCAACATTTTTTTCTTCAGTTTGTCATTTGTTATACTGCTCAGCGTGCTGTGTGCAAACAGCCTCTGGAGACCTCAACACACATAATACTCATGGTGTTCCTCCTGGCTTCCTGGTCTGAAATACATGTGCCTTTCTTTCCACTTTTTATACTTATCCCTTTTATCTTTCAATTTATCAGAGAGTTCTTTATGCTGCCATGCTGGTTTCTTTTGGGAGCTGTTGTTTTTCTTTTTCATTGATATTGTGCTAGACTGGGCTTTTATAATCACACTTTTCAAAATTTTCCAAAAATTTTACAAGCCCTCAGGTCAAAGAAAACATTTAAAAATGCTTGTAGCCATGTATCACAAGAGCAAGACATACAAAGAATTTTTGGAATGTGGAAGCTGGAACAGACAATTTGGAATGCCCAATGGTAAACAGAAACTTTGTGGCATTGTGGAAGGAGTCAAATATTGTTATTTCTGATTGCTAACAACAGCACCAAAAAAGTCATCTACCATTCCAGACATATACCCATCTCCTAGGACGATGGCCATCACAGAATGATAGAAGCCATGATAACTCTGTTGTGGCTTTCAGTCAATTTCAAAAGGTGTCTTTTCTTTCAGATTCTTCCCTATTTGAGGAACATCCAGTTCAACAACAATGTTGGAGAGGAAGTCTCCTTCTCAGAAGATGGACTGGGGTCTTCTCATTATGATCTTCTCAACTGGGTTTTCTTCCCCAATCTTTCTTTGGTCCCCAGGAAAGTTGGTAGAATCGATCCCAGGGTTTCCTCAGGCCAGGATTTCACCATTAACTCCAATTCAATCATCTGGGCCACAAGGGTGAGCTGGAAGGAAAAGTTATAAATTCAGGAAATGACTTTGTTTCTCTCCTGGAGATGCAAAAGATCCTTCTCGTTGTAAAACATGTATATTGAATTAGACAACATGACAGCCCTTTTGTGAAACATCTAGTTTTTGTGCAAGAGATTTGAGGTTTGATTGGCATCAGTCTGCATGTTTTAGGACTGGGAAGAATCTGTGCTTTAAATACAGGAGGCAATAAAAGCAGACAACTGTGATTTCTGGGAAATATTCCCATTTGGATCCATATGAGTCTTTATTTTTGATAAATATAGCTCAATATCACAAACCTTTTTTCCACGCTGAGGTTAAAATTCCAATTTTTGACCTCCCTTGGTGGGTTGTGAGTGCCACTGGCCTGAATCAGCCAGGAGCTGTTCCAACTATTAGGTAGTCCATTTCTTTTGAAGACATGAATAAATGAGGCATGCTGATTGCTTAACCCCTCTTACACTTTTCCTTTTCCTGTTTTAGAAGGTGCCCTTTGCCAGGTGTGGCATGAAGAGGTGCCAGTCAGGAGAGAGGAGAAGAGTTCCAGAGGGCCAGCAGGTCTGCTGCTACCTGTGTGATGCTTGTCCAGAAGGGACCATTTCTAATGAGACAGGTAGGGCACTCCTCAAATGTAGATCTTCCAGGATGATGGACTTCAGTAGATCAAAATATTACTATTTTGTCATTTTTGATAGGATTGACATGCTTCAAATTTTCACAGTTCTCAGCAGAATTTTTCACTTTTATGGGTCTAAACTGTCCTCCCCTGATCTTCTGAAGAATGAGACTATCCTGCTAGTTATGTCCACTTACTCTTACATGCAAAATAATTCTGAATGATTTGAATTACAAAGCAGAGAAATCAAGCCAGACAGGTAGCAATAGCACATAGACTTACATACCACTTCAAAATGCTTTACAGCCATCTCTAAGTGGTTTACAAAGTCAGCATCTTGCCCCCAACAATCTGGGTCCTTATTTTGCCCACCTCAGAAGGATGGAAGGCTGAGTCATCCTTGAGCCTGGTGAGATTTGATCTGCCAAACTGCTGACAGCCAGTGATCAGCAGAAGTAGCCTGCAGTGATGCACTCTATCCACTGCACCAATGCAGCTCTTAATAATGGATCTACAAACATAATAGCAGGATTTTGGGCTGGGAGAACAATCAGTTTTTGGGGAGGTCCCAGAATAAATTGAGAAAAAAGAAACAATAGGCAATCTGTCAGTAAAAGCCATAACCGAAGGCTGGAGATGACCTTTTTATCATCCAGCCAACTGACCATTTTGATTTGATTGCCTAATGTATCCCCAGGGTTGACCTGAATGAAGGATTATTTTCCATTTTTGATGCACTATAAAGTACACAGTGTGTCAGTCCATCTGGTGTGTTGACCACCGAAGAAAGGATACAATTCTGTCTCTCCTAAGTGAGGAATTATGGTCTTGATAAATCCTTCTGAATTAATTAAACAATTACTTTTGATTTCAGATGCAGCCCAGTGTGATCCTTGCCCAGAAGACCAATATCCAAACCAGGAGAAGAATCACTGCATTGTGAAGAAGGTCCACTTCCTTGCCTATCAAGATAACATGGGCTACGCTTTAGTTTCTCTCACTCTTTTAATCTCTGTGATCACTTCTGCAGTCCTGGTGATTTTCCATAAACATCGTGACACCCCAATTGTCAAGGCCAACAACCGAGATCTCACTTACATCCTCCTAGTCTCCCTCCTGCTCTGTTTCCTCTGCTCCTTCCTCTTCATTGGTCAACCAGGAACCATCACCTGTCTCTTCCGA
Source organism: Thamnophis sirtalis (assembly GCF_051295495.1). Taxonomy (NCBI): domain Eukaryota; kingdom Metazoa; phylum Chordata; class Lepidosauria; order Squamata; family Natricidae; genus Thamnophis; species Thamnophis sirtalis. The sequence goes on along the minus strand of NW_028261381.1, from coordinate 179,890,338 downwards.
CAAACTTCCTTTGCCATTTTCTTTGCCCTTGCAGTTTCCTCTATCTTGGCAAAAACTGTCATGGTGGTTCTGGCCTTCATGGCCACTAAGCCAGGGAACAAGACAATGAAACTCTTAGGTAAACCACTGACCAACTCCATTGTCTTAGCGTGTCCCCTGATCCAGGCAGTTATTTGTGTCACCTGGCTGGCAATTTCTCCCCCATTTCCCAACATGGACTTCCACTCCTTGGTGGGAGAGATTATCTTGGAATGTAATGAAGGCTCAGCTTTTATGTTTTATGCTATCCTTGCCTACCTGGGTTTCTTGGCCTTTGTCAGTTTCACCATGGCATTTCTAGCTAGGAAATTGCCTGACAGCTTTAATGAAGCCAAGTTCATTACTTTTAGCATGCTGGTCTTTTGCAGTGTTTGGATCACTTTCATCCCAACCTATTTGAGCACTAAAGGGAAATCCATGGTGGCTGTGGAGATCTTCTCCATCTTGGCCTCTGGAGCTGGTCTTTTGGCTTGTATCTTTTTCCCCAAATGCTTCATTATCCTACTGAGGCCCCATCTCAATTGTAGAGAAAATATAATGAAGCACAAGAATTTCTGATTTATGCAGTAATTGAGAACTTTTATTTTGATTTTTGGACAGCATTTTATTTGATCTGACTCTTAACAACATTAAAAGAGTGAGAGACTAGTTGTTGTAATTCATTCTGCAGTTTAAATGAACCACATTGTTCTACTCTCTGTTCATGGAATAGCGGAACATTATCTGTAAGTAAAATCTATGCTAAAACATTTGCAATTTTAAGACTTTGCACTAAACAAGAAAAAAAAATTCACCAGAAGCCAGAAGAAGATCATGAAGGTCCAAGAATTCCTCCCCACTGTTTACATTCTGCTGTGGTTGGCAGAACTCTAGTTCTGACTCTCATATGAAATAAAATAAAAAACAGCCATGGATTTCTCAATGGTTGGTCTCTGGGTTTGGCTTTCCTGCCCAAACACTCTCACTTTCTGCTAAGGCCCATCCTCCACTGCAGAGGAAAGGTTCACCTGAATGCAGCACCCCTTGGCAACCTTCTGGGGGAATTGAGCACAACTGGAATTCCGGGGACACAGGGCAGTAATGCTTGCAAAGTCACAACACAGTCACAAAATATGCACTGATCCAATTGTCCAGTCCAAATTTTGTCCAGTCTCTTTTCAAAAGCCTCCAGTGATGGAGCACCCACAACTTCTGAAGGCAAGCTATTCCATTGGTTGAGTCCTCTAACTTTTAAGAATTTTCTCCTTAATTCTAGATTGCTTCTCTCCTTAGTTAGCTTCCAACTGTTCTTTCTTGTCTAGCATTTATATAATGGACTGGAGACTAAAACACATGAAGAAAAGTTGCAGCAACTGGGCATGGCTAGTCTAGTGAAGAGAAGGACCAGGGGAGACATGATAGCAGTCTTCCAATACTTGGGGGGGCTGCCAAAGAGAGGTGGGGGTCAAGCTATTTTCCAAGGCACCTGAAGGCCAGACAAGGAATAACGGAGGGAAACCTATCAAGGAGAAATTCAAGCTGGAAATAAGGAGGAACTTTCTGACTGTGAGAACAATCAACCTATGGAACAGAAATTGCCTTCAGAAGTTGCGGGAGCTTCATTACTGGAGGCTTTCAAGAAGAGATTGGATTGCCATCTGTCTGCTTGGATGGTTGGACTAGATGACCTACAAGGTTCCTTCCAACTCTATTATTCTATTCTATTCTTGGACTTGCAAGGCACTGGGATGCTCATGTGTGAAGAAGATGGCAGTGACGGAAACCGCTTTTTCACTGACCAGAGGACTTTTCCTGTGGGTGTGGCTAGGTGGGGAGGCACGTGACTGAGTGGGTGTGGCTGTGAGTGATGTCACATTGGCCATATCCACTCAGTCACATGCCCCCTCACCTATCCACACCCACCGAACAGGTAGTGATTTTTTTGAATTGCACCACTGATCTATTGACATGGCTGGCCTAGTAAAGAGAGCTATGAGCCAGTGGCCCCTAACTCATCCCAACACTTCCTTTTTATATTTCTCTGCACACATTTCACAACTTGCTTCCTTGTTCTTCCTTGTTCCTTGCCCCAAGTCCATCAGGTGCTTCACCATTGCTCCACTGGAGGGCGGACATCACAGCTTGCTTTCCAGAGGGAACTGTGATGAAACTGACATCACAAATAATTGCCGCTGTAGGATGCTGCACTCATTAATGGCCCAGGCCCTCCCTTGTCTCTCCCATGATATCACAAACAATAGCCACTCTAGGATGCAGTGCTCGCTCTTTTTAATGGTCCAAGCGCACACACACACACACACACACACACACACACACACACCAGGGGTGTCTTACACCCCTAGTATTTGTTTCCAGTCATCTGTGTACCAAATTTGGTTGAAATTGCTTGAGGTGTTCCAGAGTTATGCTGGAACATACATGCATGCATGCATGCATCAGGGGTGGGTTTCTCGCCCCGTTCCAACCAGTTCGGTTGGAACGAGGCCGGCGGCATCCTCGCACATGCGCGTGCACACGCCACGGCGCACGCATGCGTACTAGCATCTGTGCGATGCTCCAGCTGCTCCTGGAGGATCGCACAGGCGCTGTATGCATCCTGCGCATGCGTGGAAGCGCAGAATTCATCAAAACCGGGTAAGGAGCGGGCGCGGGCGCGCGGGCGCGGTGGGCACTTCGCCGTTCCCGGAAGTTACTTACTTCCGGGTTCGGCGACCAACCGGTTCACAGGGACCGCCGCGAACCGGTTGAAACCCACCCCTGGCATGCATGCATGCATGCATGCATGCATGCATGCATGCATGCATACATACATACATACATACATACATACATACATACATACATACATACAGGCTTTTTTTTATAGAGAGAGATTTATTTATTAATAAAATCTTTTTCTTTTCTTTTCTTTTTTTGAGAAAACTTTTTATTGTTTTAGTTAAACAACCCCCCCCAAAAAAACATATTTCATTACATCTTGTTGAAAGCGTATCAATTGGTTACAAATATATTCCGTGTGTTTCTTCCACAATCCTTACATATGCTTCATTCAAATCAGATTGTACATTTTAAGTCAAGAAAGAAAAGTTATATATTTTACTATCCCTGTACTATAATTCTCATTTAGTTTCCATTGTTTAAACATGTTTTTTATCTAGTATCATTTATATTAGAAGACACAACCACCTACTGGCATTCATTTGCAATTTCAATAGATCTCCAATACCATTGCACTTTTATGACATGTTCTAAAATTAATTAGGTTAAGTAAGATATCTAAGCATTCCCCCCCAGTAACACACCTGTATGTATCATTAAATATTGTCCATTAACATTTCATTGTTATTATTGTAGTTAACTAAAGGTTATTTACTGTTTATTTCACCTCTCCTCTCCAGGCCCACAAATATTATAACTTTATAGCCATCTTTAAACAATGATTTATTAATAAGATTTATAGGACTTTTCTCTCAATCCAAAATTGGTTAATTATGTGCTAAGAAAATAAACATTAGACATCTAAGACAATCTAAGAGATATTAACATTTCTACTTGACAATCACCCAAAATATACATTAGCATTTCTATGGCCTGGTTATTTATCCTAACTAGGGTTATTATTTCTCTATTAGTATCATAGTAAATTTATGTTAATGGATAAACATTCAATGGTAATCTAAAACAGTCTATAAGGTACTAAAATCTCTACTTAATAATCATCAAAAATTAACTAGCTTTTTCCATCAACTAGCATTATTCACAGTATCTTTCCAGTAACAAAATGGCCTTTTCTCTCTCGCCAGCTGTTGTGTCAATTCTCTGTCCAGGACCTTTCCGGGGTTTAAGACTTCTCTCCGCACTTTGAAGCTTAAACGATCTCTCATGTGGTTTTGTTGTCCTTGAGTTGTTATTAGTGTAAGCTTAACTTTGGTTGTCAGGTTTATTTCTGAATAGATTTGTCTTATTAACTCCATCTTTTTTGCTCTTTCTTTTTCTCCTACATCTTGGAGTTTGGGGTGGAGCACCAAATTATCAAAGTCACTTTTCCAGTTTCCCTTCTTTCCACGTTCACTCACATTTACTCCATTAATAAGTTCATCTGAGTTCTTATCTTTGTTTTCTGTATTTTCATTTGCTTCTTTAATTTCTGGGGCTGCAACCCCATCATCTTTTTTTGTGATACCCCATAGTCTGTCCCATTTCTTGTCAAATCTCTCAACTTCTGAGAAGTTTTGAAGTCCAGCCAAAATGCTTTGAATTATCAAGTTTTCTTCATCTGAGTATTGCTCCATTTTTTAGAGTAAGGAAAAATATTTTTAAAAAAGCAAGAAGAAGAATTTGCCACTCTAGCCTGTCACAGATTTTGAAGAATATATCTATATTTATTTTAAATCTTAAACAAATGTTCTTTTATGGTTTTCAAAGAAGAAGGGTTCTAAAGTTTTTCTTTCCTTTTCCAATTCTTGCCAATATGTTTTCCACACACCTTATTTGTACCTTGGGTCTTTATCAGGTTTTAAAGAGAAGTTCCAAACCCTTCTGTTGCATAGTCAGTGAAGTCAGATAAGAGTGAACAAAGGAAACATTGTTACAACAGCAAAGGAAAAAAAGCTTCAGACTTGGGCTTCCAAGTAGCAGATTCGACTATTTTAAAACCTTTTTCCTTAAGTATCTTTAATATGATATTGTAACAAGTAGAAGAATAAATTTATTAAAGTAAAAGGAGTTTTAATTTAAGCCAAAAAAGTTAAAGTAGTAAAGGGAAATAGAGAAAAAAAGATCCCTTCACCTCAAGCGAAAAAAACGGAAACGTTGCAATCACTCAATCCACAAAAGATCATTACAGGCAAGAGCAAAAAACTTTCTAAGGAAGTCCAATAGGGATTAAATACGCCGCTTTGTTCTTGCTTAAGGACTAATTTAACTTAAGAAAAGAGTTTCTTAGGGCAATCTTCTAAAAGAAAAGAAAAAAAAACCTCATCGGGTGAAAACACATTCATTTCTCTCTTCCTGGAGCCATCTCCAACTATGTCAGCGGGGGGGGGGGGGCTGCCTGTTTGCCGCTGGTTGGAAGCGCTTCCCTTCGGTCGATCAGGGACTTTGCGATGTCCCTGTGACCAGCAAGGTCTTGTCTTCCCAGTCACCGTCTCTTTGGGATGGTTTAGGTCCTGCCAGACCATCCAGGGGCAAAAGTATCATCGGCGGATTCCGACAGTCGAATCCGCACAATGTAACATTGCGACATTGGCTCTTCCCACCAATAAAATCTTTTTCAATTAATAAAAGGAAAAACAATGTGACTCATTTAAATTCTAGAACTTTTTAAAAAACACTAATAACCAGTTGAATGAAAAAGTTAATAAGAAATTCAGCAAAACTGCAGAGGGATCTAAGGAAATTAATGTGCTTAATGCAACCCAATCTATTTTGTTAGATACTTTTGACTAAAATAAATAAAGTAAGAAAATGTCCTTTTGGAAAGTAATATCAATATTTTTAATATCCACATTTATTTCCAAGCTGATATCAGGACTATATATTCCTTTTTATATTCCTTTTCAGGATCTTAAATTCCTTTTTAGGATCTTTGGCCTGCCACACTCTCTAGTATTTCACTATGCTGTTTCATTAGAATAGTAATTGGGAGGGGGGAATAGAAAGGAGTAGAATTGTGGAATGTGTTGTTGTCATTCTTTCTAGAAGCCAAGGTCCTCTTTTGTCTCCACACCTCTGTGTCTGACCCAAACTAGATGGGTGGAAATGCCAGCGTGGCTGAAGAAGATTGGAGCATGTGATGGATTTATGGGTGTGAGGATAAGATCATGAACTTTCAACTGGGTGAAATCCCAGGAAGCTTTTAGAATTGGGATTTCCACAGATGTCCCAACACGTCTGTCTTATTAAATTGGAACTTTAAGGATAGCTCTGCCTTGGACTCTGATTTAATTCTGCATGATATTTGGAACGCTGACAGCTGATAAATCAGATCCATTCGTGAGAGTACTGGTATTAAACAGAAAAAGCCCCAATGTCAAAAGTTTCCAATTCTGATATAAATCAGGGATTCTTGTGCCTCATTATATTTTCCTTACAATTCAGATTGGGCCTTAGTAGGATAATGTAGCATTTGGGGAAAAAGATACAAGCCAAGAGAGAAGCCCCAGAGGCCAAAATGGAGAAGACCTCCACAGCCACCATGGACTTCCCTTTGGTGCTCAGGTAGGTGGGGAGGAAGGTGACCCAAACACTGCAAAAGACCAACATGCTGAAAGTTATGAACTTGGCTTCATTAAAGCTGTCAGGCAATTTCCTAGCTAAAAAGGCCACTGTGAAGCTCATGAGGGCCAGAAACCCTAGATAGGCAAGGACAGTATAAAACATTGAACTTGAACCTTCATTACATTCCAAGATGGCCTCTCCTGCCAAGGAGTGGAAGTCCATGTTGGGAAATGGGGGAGACATTACTAGCCAGGTGGCACAAAGAACTGCTTGGACCAGGGGACAGGCTAAGACAATGGAATTGGTCAGTGGTTTTCCTAAGAGTTTCCTTGCTTTGTTCCCTGGCTTAGTGGCCATGAAGGCCAGAACCACCATGACAGTTTTTGCCAACACAGAGGAAACTGCAAGAGAAAAGAGAATGGCAAAGACAGTTTGTCGGAAGAGGCAGGTGAAGTTCCCAGGTCGTCCAATGAAGAGGAAGGAGCAGAGGAAGCAGAGCAGGAGGGAGACCAGGAGGATGTAAGTGAGATCTCGATTATTGGCCTTGACAATCGGTGTATCATGATGTTTACAAAAAATCACTAGAACTGCAGACGTGATCAAAGAGATAAAAAGAGCGAGAGAAACCAAAATGTATCCCAGGGAATCTTGATAGGCGAGGAAGTGGACCTTTTTGGCAATGCAGTGGTCTTTGTCCTTGTTGGGAAATTTGTCTTCTGGACAGGGATTACAGGAAGCTGCATCTGAAATCAAGAATCACTTTTCATTTCATGATGTATCAAAGGGGGATAATCATCCTTTAATGCTGATAACCTTGAGTATACATTAGCCAGAGGAAGAGATACTTTCAGCTCTTTGGCTCAATTTCTCTCTTTTTTAGGTTGCATCTTCTCATTCAGACTTGTTTTGCAAGGAAAGGGACGGCAGCTATAACTAGACTGATTTTCTCTTTGTTCAATGGGTCTACCAATTTTCTGGGAGACTGATAGTGCTTTTAGAATGAGCACACCTGAAATAATAAAAAGTAAACCTTGAATCTCACACTCCTCTCCTCCATGAAAAGATTGGTAGCTGGATTTCCCAGTGGGTTGTTAAGAGAAAGAGTAGAAAGTCTAGTAGGGAACCTGTTCTGACCGCCCCCCTCCAGCCTGTGAGTAACACAGACACAGGCTTGGCTGTTTGCCACTCTTTAATCACAGGAATTACAACTACATTGGCTGAAAGCCCAGACAACACTCTTATGCAAGAAGGATTGGCAGCAACCCAAACCAAACAGAACGGAAATACAAAACAGACCAGACAAGAGTTCCTCAAGACTGTTACGAACGGTTGTGTCCTGCAAAAGGACCCCTCCCAATTTCTCACTTATATACTCTCTTGGGAGGAGCCAAGCCACAACCAACTGGGCTTGGTTCACCAACAAATGCGCTCAACAAAACGTGCCAACGAAACCGTGAGGAGAAAACTGCGAGTTTGAAATAGCAGTGACGAATGAGCACAGAAGCGCGCCAACAGAAGTGCGCTCTAAACCTAACCCTAAAGGTAACCCTAAAGGTAATCCTAAACCTAAACCTAACCCTGAACCTAACCCTAACCCTAACCCTAACCCTAACCATTACCCTTACCCTAACCTTTACCTTAACTGTAAGCACGCTTCTGTTGGCACTCTTTTGTCAACGCGCCTTTCTGGGCGCGCTGTCGATGTTGCGGTTTTATCACTGTGGTGTTGTTGGCGTGCTGTTGTCGGGCGCGCATTTGTTGGGTCACTCCTGGGCTTGATTATCTCTTATGTGTCTGCCTCTGGAGCTGCTGCTTCCGTTTCTCCAGCCTTCTTAACTTTGCGTCAGGGACAAACTGCCTTTGATCTTCCCCACTGCTCCATGCCTCAGGCATCTCCTGGTGGCCAACCAGCCTCTCTGGTCCCTGCTCTGAGTCTGAACCCTGCCCAGGGTCCTCCACATCTTTGATAGCAGACTCATAGAGTTCCTTGCTATCCAAGTCTATCAGCAGCTCAAATGGATCCCGCTGGGCCACAACAGGAACCCATGAATTGTGCCCTGAAACCTTATTTTCCTGAAAATAAGACCCAGACTTATTTTGTTTTGAGCTCCAAAATAAGCACTAAGGCTTATTTTCAGGGGATGTCTTATTTTTTCCCCATGTAATGGAGCCCCACTTCTTTTGTTTGCTGACGGTGGGGCAGGAGGCTGTGCAGTGTTTCAGTGCCACCACTATGAGGTGTGGGGATTGAGCTGCCCCATGTGGCCTGCACTGGTTTACCACAGCCATGCCACTCAAGTCCCAAAATCTGTGTTACCTCGTGGTGGCAGCTCCAACAGCCCCATCCTGCAGGACGGTGCCTGGTTGCTTGCCCATTTCTGCTGCTTGTTCACAGTCACAATGGAGTAGGAGGCAGAGTGATGCAATGTGCCATGGCCACAAGGCAGTTGTTGGGATGTGGTTGGCCTGGTTAGCAGGTGCAGGAGGCATGGGACAGCTCCACTTCCCCTCATCTCATCTCATCTCATGTTGTCAGCACCACAAGCAACAAGATTGAATGGGCGGGTGGGTGGCTGTGCAGGTGCTTAAGTAGGGCTTATTTTGGGGTGGGTAGGGCTTATATTAGGCACATGTGTAAAACATGTTGGGGCTTATTTTTGGGATTGGTCTTATTTTCAGTGAAACAGAGTATTTTGCATTAAATTTCTGAGCACCAGGAAATGTGGTCAGGGGGCAGAATAGTTTAGATCAGATGTTCTGCTGTAAAGCATGAACATTTTAAGGAATCTGCCAGAATGACAAGAAAATCGATATTTGTTTCTATGAATGGCTTGTTTGATCCTGGAAAAAATGCACTTAAAAGTGTGCTCTACCTGTCTGATTCGAAATGGTGCCTTCTGGGCAAAGGTGGCATTGGTAACAGCAGACCTGCTCGCCCTCTGGAACTCTTCTCCTCTCTCCTGCCTGGCACCTCTTCATGGCACACCTGGCAAAGGGCACCTTCTAAAAGGGAAAGGAGAAGTTCTGTAGAGAGGTGAAGATGCTTCACACATTCATTTGTGTATTTCTGTATCCATCTTCCAAATGTCTTGAAGACGTATGGTGAATTAGAGTCAATCAGAAACCAGGATAAGGATATTGGAGATTGGAACTGGGACTCGGCATGGAAAAGGAAGGCTCGGGAATTGAGCTATAGCCTTTCTGTAGTCCTGGGGATGTAACAATGTGAATGGTCTGTGGAAACCACTGATGGCTGCTTTAATGGCATCCTGGGCTTCAAGCAGAATTTCTTCATGATCTCAACCCTTTTTGATCTGTCACAAATCAGATCGCAAAATATGTTACATGGAAACAACTTTTTCCTTAAAACGGTTACCAAATTTTGATTTAGTAGATCTGTTTTCCAGTTAGGAAAAATGTTTTGCATCCTGGAAGAGAATGAGTTTTTCTCTGAATTTATGTTACCCTCCAGCTCACCTGTGCTGCCCAGACAATTGCATCAGATTTCACAGTGAAATCCTGTCCTACTGGAGCCCCAGGATGTATGTATCCAACCTTCATGGGGACAAAAGATTGATTGGGGAGGAGAACCCAGTTGAGAAGATCATAACGAGCAGATACCAGTCCATCTTCTGAGAAGGAGACTTCATCTCCAGCGCTGTTGTTGAACTGCACATTCCTCAAATAGGGAAGAATCTGAAAGAAAGGAGACCTTCAGACAATGGAGTAGTCAGCTGAAAGCCACAAATGGGACATTGTGGCTTCTATCATTCTGTGATTTAAATGGCCATCATTTAAAAAAAGAGTTAGATATATGTGAACTTAGAGGCATTCCCTTAGTGGAGATCTAACCAATCAGGACTAACACCAAATTTTTAAGTACTTCCCCATCACTACTTGTTTCTGTTTTACACTGAGCATTTGTATCATGGTTTCTTCAACTCCAGTTTTATCGGGAAGATACCTGCATAGAAATCTTTCCATGCCACATACCAATATTCATTGCATGTGGTTGCTCCTATGATACTTGGCTATATGTATTTTTAATGTTTACTTTGGGCCAAGGTCTTGAAAATGAGAATTGCGCTTTAGAAATGTTCAAGTAATTTATATTGCAACAATATCGAATTCCAATGATTTTTTTTAACTGAAAGGCCAGGAGAGCAGAATGAAGGAACAAGATCTGACTAAGTGAGGCCGCATGGAAGAAATTTCCTGCCCTGATTTTTTACTCTACTGTACAGAGGGATCCAAGGTTTAGCCTTTGATGCATAATAGTAATACAATACAGTACAGTACAGTACAATACAATACAATACAATATAATACAATAGCAGAGTTGGAAGGGACTTTAGAAGTCTTCTAGTCCAACCCACTACTTAGGCAGGAAACCCTATACCGTTTTAGACAAATGGTTATCCAATGTCTTCTTAAAGACTTCCAGTGTTGGGGCATTCACAACTTCTGGAGGCAACTTCTCTTCCACTGATTAATTGTTCTAACTGTCAGGAAATTTCTCCTCAGTTCTAAGATGCTTCTCTCCTTGGTTACTTTCCACCCATTGCTTCTTGTCCTCCCCTCAGGTGCTTTGGAGAATGGCTTGACTCCCTCTTCTTTGTGGCAACCCCTGATATATTGGAACACTGGTATCGTGTCTCCCCGAGTCCTTCTATTCATCAAAGTAGACATACCCAGTTCCTGCAACCGTTCTTCATATGTTGCATATGAATAGTGCACCGTGCATCAAAGAATCACTAAAGGATACAAGAATGATTCAAGAACAGGATATACCTATTGTGTTTCCCTGAAATTTCCCGAGGCATCAGGTCTTATTTTCTGGGGATGACTTACCCACTTACCTTAGGGCCACCACATCCAGGCCTCACACACTCTGACACCTGTTGCGCTGCTGCCTGACTTCATCTGTGGCTGGTTAGTGGCTTGCCATGCTGGTGCTGCTGTTTGTGGCAGGAGACCATGTGGAGCATTGTGCCATTGCATGCTTGAGAGGCGATACTGGTGCAATGTGCAATGTGTGATGTGACCTCCTGCTATATTTTGTGGGACTGCCATGACATGGTACCCAGCAGCACTGGCCTAATGCGCTACTCAGCGGCCTGCCACGAGTGGCAGCAATGGCACAGCATGTCATGTCACCTCCTGCCACAGAAGTCAGGCAGTGGTACAACAAGTGTCGGGGCAAGGGAGGCCTGGTAAGTCCTAAGGTACATGGTCCTAAGGTAAGCAGTTTTGTGGTGCATGAGGCAGCTCTACCCCCACCCCTGCCCTAGCTTGATTTTTACACGTGCGCCTCATCCACATCGTACAATCAGACAGCGGGACAGAGTTGGTGGGGTCTTAACTAGGGCTTACTTTTGGGTAGGACTTATATTAGTCACAAATGTAAACATCAAGCTTGGTCTTAGTTTTAGAATAGATCTTATTTTGGGGGAAACTCCATAGTCTAGTGGAAAGAAGGACCAAGGAGGACATGATAGCAGCTTTATAATACTTGAAGGAGTGCCACAAGGAAGAAAGGGCCACATTATTTACCAAAGCACCTGAAGGCAAGAAGAAACAATGGATAGAAACTAACCAAGGAGAACCACAACCTAGAATGAAGGAGAAAATCCCTAACAATGATAGGAATCAACCAATGGAATAACTTGGCTTTAGAAGTTGTGGGTACTCCATCACTGGAGGCTTTCAAAAAGAGACTGGACTGCCATCTTTCAGAAATGGCTAAATACTGAGCAAAACTGAGATGGTTTTGCCAACATGCCCTCCAGGAGTATTAAAACATCTTGCGCTATTGTCCTCTTGGTCTAAGGTGACCCCTCCTCATCAGAATAACCTCTCCATGAAATTCAGTTAGTCTTTGAAGAGCTTTGAAGCAGGGGTGGGTTGCTGCCAGTTTTACTATCGGTTTGTTTGTGTGTGTTTTGTGTGTGCTCGTGCACAGTTCAACGTAAATTGTTCTTCATGCATGCGCAGAACAATTTACAGTGAACTGCACATGTGCAGTCACTACAAAACAACATGTGACATCAGTGGTGGCGAGGGTTCGGGGGGTTGGCAAGCCTGCATCGCTGCCGGTTTTGTGACCCAAGCAAAAACCCCACTACCGGTTGGGCCAAACTGGGCCGAACCGGGAGCAACTCATCTCTGCTTTGAAGATCTTTTAGGAAGGTCTTTCCCACATGAATCTTATGGTTTATTTCTCCTTCCATCCCTCTGACCCCCTTTTAACAAAACATTATATTTAAATTTTGCTATAGCTTTCCTTTCTAAAATGATTGTGGTTTTAATTGCTTTGAGATGCCGCCATATGATGACACACAGGTATGTAATTAGTAATTCAAAAAAGAGTTGCACTGGTTACCGATCAGTCTCCGGATACGCTTCAAGGTGCTAGTCGTAACTTATAAAGCCCTTCATGGTATTGGATCTGGGTACTTGAGAGACCGCCTGCTGCCAATTACCTCCCACAGACCCATTAGATCACACAGGGTTGGCCTCCTCCGGGTGCCATCTACCAGCCAATGCCACCTGGCTATTACCCGTGGGAGGGCCTTCTCTGTGGCAGCTCCGGCCCTCTGGATTGAACTCCCCGCAGGGATTCGGACCCTCACCTCTCTCCAGGCCTTCCGAAAAGCCGTCAAAACCTGGCTTTGCCGGCAGGCCTGGGGGTGATGAGTTCCCTCCCCTCTCGACATGTATGGTTGTGCGACTGTTGTCTACTTTTATTATTTGTATTTTGTCTTTTTATGTTCCCCCCTTTTTCCCCCTTGAATTGTTCGCCGCCCTGAGTCCTCCCGGAGAAGGGCAGCATACAAATAATAAAATACAAATACAAATACAAATACACATGGGAAGCTTCTGTTGTAAGACTCTGTGGACTGTATAAAAAGATCAAAAAATTACCTGCCAGGTTTGGACAGTTGAGATCCTCTTTCCAAGCCTCATCGTGGCTGGTCTGTGCAGTGCATGTAATGCGTGTGCCACAGCATAAATAGCATTGTAGATATTGTAACTTTCACCTGCCATGTTCATGTCAAATTTTAAAGCTGGAAGATTCTGTAACTTCTCCTTTCCTGTACATCGTTCAATCCTGTTTGGAGGTTTCACACCTGGTTTGTGGACATAGCAGCTAAAGATCTTTCCCCACCATGGAGGATGAAATATGTCCCCTTGTAGGTTCAAAGAGTCTAAAGACAGGAGGAAATTTCTGAATTCTGAGAAATCCCTCATGTGATCCCTGAAATGCAAAGCTCCATGGAAGATCTTTACTCCAGTAGACACATGATGAAATACCATCAAACTAGGGTTCCAATGAGAAGTTGAGACCCAAACTTTCCAAAATGACGTGTCCCTGAATTTTTGTTGAACATACACAACAAACTGTATATTTTCAATACTTCTGGAGTCTCCAAACAGAATGATCACTTCACACATAAACAATATTTTCCAGACACGACGGAATATTGACTTTGACATTTCAATATAATAATAGTCCATCACCTCAGTGAAGGCCAGGCAGATCTCCTTCTCCTTCAGCATTGGCACCAGAGATGAGACAAAATGTTCTCCACTCTCACTTTCAGGGGCAATAAGCCCAACCCAGTTCCACTGGAAATGTAGGAGCAGCTGGACTAAGCCCACATACTGAGGAAATTCCCTGGGATTAATCTGGAAGAAGGAAGGATAAACTCTTCTGTCTCCCTGAGTGAACTCAAATCCATCACTGAACTGAAGAAAGTGAGAATCTTATTAAGACACAAAATAAAGTTTCCTGGTCAATTAAAGCATCCCCATTGTAAGGTTTATCACCCAAGGGCAACGCTGACTCACTTTGATTAACAAACTTAAGATTCTTCCCTACTTAGGAAGAGTTACCACCTACATATTTTGCCTCTTCATGATATTTCAGAAGCCAGGGAAACAAACCAGCAGTGGGATTCACTTACCCTCCCTACCGGTTCGCAAATGTGAGCATATGGGTTTGTGCACACGGTTGGCTCGCATGCACCATGCCTGTGGATGTGCACTGCCTTCTGTGCAGAAGGTCACACATTACATTGGGGTGGGTGGGCAGATCCTCCCACAGCCACTGCTACTGGTTCGCCTGAACTGGAGCGAACCAGCTGAATACCACTTCTGTAACAATCTATGAACCTGATACAGAAAATCAACTGCACTGAAATGGTGGCTATGTTTTTATAAAAATCAGGTTTACAAATTTCGTTAGCTTATCAAAATATAAAATACAAGGCAAAATAAAAATAATGGGAAAATAGTAGAAGGAAAAAAGGGGAAGGGAAGAGAAAATGTGAGAAAGGGAGAAAAAAAAGAAAAGGCATTTAGCACAGTAGAAGGAAGCAACATTACAGCCACAACTTTTTGCTTTTACCAATTAGTATATACTAATTCTACTATTTCTACTAATTCTACTATTTCTAGTATTTCTACAGCAACAAATCTGTCCAATCGGCAAAACCAAAATCAAAGATTCACAGATAGAAACATACGGTACTTTTCGGTATAAAATGCACTTCCCCGCCTAAAAGAGAGTGAAAAGTTGAGTGTGTCTTATACACTGAATGTAGCTCTGTTAGTAAGTTGAAAAAGCAAGAGTCCATAGAAAAACTTTTAGGGAGCCACAGGGAGTCCTCCCTGGTATATTGTCAGTCGGCGATCTTCATCAAAAGTCCCATTTTTATAAAAGTCAGGAAGGAATTCCTCTTGTCAAGTAGAGTACTTCAGAATTATCTCATTATCATTTGGGGGTTATATAAAATGCATCTTGACAGATAAAATATAAAAATGTGTTTAACTATAGACTAGATTCTCTAAGTCACATACTATACATAGATCCCTGTGTGTTTCTGTTGTTTGTCTGCTATATAAAGTATCCAGTCAAACCTCCCTTACCTGTGGGATCTTGAAAGTGCTGAAGATGGAAGCCATCTGCCTTGAGGATTTGGGGTCAAGACCTCCGATGAAAGAGAGCAGAGGGTCCTGCCTGTCACATTTATAACCTGGAACCATTTGACCTCTTGTGGAGAGCATGGAGAGGCTGAAAAACAAAATCCTTCTGTGAATCTGGCTATTATCATTGATGATGAAGCCAAGGGTGATGTTGGGGAGGAGAACCAGATCCTTGTTCACCTCCCTCACTGCAAACATCAAGGCCAGAACCTGCTGGAAGTTCTTCAATATGGGCCTATAGTAACAAAAAAAAATGAACATGAGTAAAAGATAAAGATTTCCCCTCTCCTTTATCACTTTGATTCTCTCTCAGAATAGTTTCTTCAGGTAAAGCAGGGGAGGGGCAAACTTAGCAACTTTATGACTTGTGGACTTCAACTCCCAGAATTCTCCAGCCCGCCCTTGAGAATTCTGGGAGTTGAAGTCCACAAGTCTTAAAGTTGCCAAGTTTTAAGACCTCTGAGGTAAAGCAACCATTTTTGAACACAAGGCAACAGAATATAGATTCACAGAGTTGGAAAAGAGGTCTTCTAGTCCAACCTCCTGCTAAAACAAGAAACCCTGTACCATTTGGACAGATGGCTTTTCAATCTTTTCTTAAAAGCACCCACAACTTCTGGAGGCAAGCTGTTCCATTCATTAATTGTTCTCATTGTTAGGAAGTTTCTCTTTAGTTCTAGGTTGTATCTCTCTCTTTACTGATCATCCACCCAGTTACTTCTTGTCCTGCCATCAGGAGCTAAGTCAGCCCCCTCTTTTCTGTGACAGCCCATCAAGTATTGGAAGACTTCTAACATGTTACCCCCCAGTACACCTCTTTGTTAGATAATACATATCCATTTCCCACAATCGTTCATTGTACACTTTCACTCCCAATCCCTTACTCATATTTGTTGCTATTCTCTGCACTCTTTCTACAACTTCAACATCTTTTTGTATCAAAAATGGATGTGGTGTTCAACGTGTGGTCTTATCTGTGTGGTATAAAGTAGTACTAATGCTTCACTATGATCTTGATACTATCCCTCTGTTGATGTAGACCAGGATTGCATTCACTTGTTTTGGCAGTGACACACACACTGCTGGCTCCTACTTATTTAGTTATCCACTAGAACTCCAAGATCCCACTCACAGTTACTTCTATTGAGCTAGGTACCACCTATTCTATACCTGCGCATTTGTTTTTTCTTGCCTAAGTTTAAGACCTTGCATTTCTCACCATTAAATTCCATTTTGTTATTTAGTGTTATCTAGTGTTCAAGTCCGTCTTCTTGATCTTAAGCTTATCTTTTAGATTGTTGGTTATTTTCCCCAGATTTATATCATCTGCAAATTTGATGATTAACCCGTCTATCTTCTGATCTAAATCATGTCAATGGTCTGACTAGCAAACCCAAGAAAATTAAACACTCTCGGGAACTTTGTCATCCCAAAAGTAAAACTTTATTGGCTACACCATTTCAGCACTGAAGAATTAAAACCAGCTCTGAGGTTTCCCTGTGCAAAGCTACATAGTTAAAAATTAGAGTCCTTTCCTTCACACCCACTCTCCAACTACAAAGAAGTTTTTTGTTTTTAGAACAGTTCACTTCATTGTCGGACACCTGCAATAATGATCTTGGTGGGTTCTTGGTTCAACAATCTTGACTTGTCTGCATTCCTTCTCACCCTTCATTAGTTAATTGAATAGTGATATGTGTCAAATGATTCAGAAATAATTAAAGTGATAAAAGCACAAAGATTTGAATTACACTAGAATATTGCAAACATCACTAGAACAAATATTGCTGACAAAGCCTCTGACAAAGCAAACAATTAACTACACGTTTCCCTCTAGATGAAACTTACGTAATTGAATCAGAAAGCTGGAATGGGTCCTCCTCAAATTCTGGGGTATCGGAGAAACTAACAATTCCCAGGGCTAAATTCCCACCGATAATTAAATCACCAAGTCTATAATAGCCCCATTTATCCTGAATTTTTAAAGGGTTTCTGAAAGGAGATATGGTTTGAATCTTCTTAGCAGCATTTGGAGGCAGGAGCCAGAAGAGCAGCAGGGGGAGGAGAGGCAACCTAGTCATTCTTCTCTCCTTCCTTCCTAGATCAGAATATCAGAGTAACAGAGCTGGAAGGGACCTTCTAGTCCAATCTCCTGCTCAAGAAGGAGATCCTACACCACTGTAAACCAAACGTTGTCCAATGTCTTCTTTGAAACCTGATGGAGCACCCACAACTCCTGAAGGCAAATTGTTTCACTGATTAATTGTTCTGATTTCTCCTTAGTTCTAAGTTGCTTTTATCCTTGATTAGTTTCCATCCATTGTTTCTTGTTCTGTCCTAAGGTACTTTGGAGAACAGCTTGACTTACTCTTCTTCCTGGCAGCTTTTTGGCATTGGAAACTGCTATCATGTCACTCCTAGTCCTTCTTTTGACTAAACTAGACAAACCCAATTCCTGCAACTGTTGTTCATGTGTTTTAGCCTCTAATCCTTCCTTAATAAACTTTGCTGCTCTTCTCTGCACTCTTTCCAGAGTCTCAACATATTTTTTTATATCATTGAGACCAAAGCTGGATGAAGTACTCCATGTGTGATAAACAAAAATCAAGCTTTGTGCAGAAGCTGAATTGCAGGTAGCAATTGAAATTTCAGCAGAGGTTTAGCAGAACAGAGGTAACCTGTGCCATATGGATGGCCCCAGGGCAAAATTATATCCACCAGGCTCCCTCTTACCTATGTTTATCCTATCACCAAAGAGGAAACTGAGGCCAGCTGAATCTCCCCAAACCCAGGAAATTGCTCTTTGCAAGACAAGGCAAGGTAACATGTCCTGACCCCACTGGGAGATCTCAGAGCTGGTTTTACCTTGGAAGATTTTGTTGAGTAGAAATCCACAGGGGAAGCATTGAGAATTACTGTTCTTCTGAAAATTGCAAGGAAAAGAAATTGTCCTACCCACTCAGCACTAGATTTTGTTTGTGCATCAGATAAGGAAAAACACGTTTGTGTCTTTTTTTGCTATTCCACAGAGCATATGAAGTTGAGAGTCAAAGTGGAGTTGACTTTCTGACCTACATGAAATTGAGCACCTGCACACAATATCGACTTTGGCATGAGTCATAGTTTGTTCAAATACTATGAATGGTGAATAGGGCATGGTGGTACACAATAATTGCTTGTATCCTAGTAAGGGCGAGCAATCCTACCAATGTTTAGATGAAATAATAGTGGTGACTCAATAGTAGTAACTGTGAAAGGGATCTAAGAGTCCTAGTGGACAATCACTTAAATATGAGCCAGCCGTGTGATGCAGCTGCCAAAAAAAAGCCAGCACAGTTCTTGGCTGCATCAACAGAGGGAGAGAATCAAGATCACATGAAGGGTTAATACCACTTTATAAGGCCTTGGTAAGGCCACACTTGGAATCCTGCATCCAGTTTTGGTCGCCACGCTGTAGAAAAGTTGTGGAGACTCTAGAAAGAGTGCAGAGAAGAGCAACAATGATGATTAGGGAATTAGAGGCTAAAACATATGAAGAACGGTTGCAGGAACTGGATATGTCTAGTTTAATGGAAAAAAAGACCAGGGGAGACATGATAGCAGTGTTCCAATATCTCAGGGGTTGCCACAAAGAAGAGGGAGTCAAGTTATTCTCCAAAGCACCTGAGGGTAGGAGAAGAAGCAATGGGTGGAAACTAACCAAGAAGAGAAGCAACTTAGAACTGAGGAGAAATTTCCTGACAGTTAGAACAATGGAACAGCTTGCCTCCAGAAGTTGTGAATATTCCAACACTGGAAGTTTTTAAGATGATGTTGGATAATCATTTCTTTGAAGTTGTCTAGGGTTTCCTGCCTAAGCAGGGGGTTGGACTAGAAGACCTCCAAGGTCCCTTCCAACTCCTATTCTATTCTATTCTTTTTTAAACATAAAAACATCTTCAATTACGTACAGTGTGTCGATTGGTTACAAGGTTTTTGTGTGTCCTTTCCATAGTCATCACTTAAACTTTATCTAAAGTCACATATTGTCAATCAAATATATTTGTATACATTATTATTATAGTACTTCATTTGTTTGACTATCACTATTGTTTCTCCATTTCAAACAAGGTATTCTAAATATGGATCCTTTTATATTATAATAATTCATTATATCATCTTCAATATATCCAATAATAAAGTATTTTTATATCCTATTCTTTCTATTATGTTAGCATTGGTAACATTCTCTAATAGTCTTCAATTTCATGTGTTTTTTTTCCATTATTAGTATCATCAATTTAATATCTAATATATATTTATAAAATTATCATGATTATTAAACATTCATTGAGTATAGCTATTATTACATCCTTTTTTATATGAAGCATACTAAATTTAAAATAAATTTATATTATGGTGTTTCATTACATCATCCTGAAATCATCCAATGATATTACATCTTTATATTCTATTCTATATACAATTGTTTATCTTTTATAAAAAAAGCTTTTCAGCATCGTCTCCATAGTCCTCACTTACAATTTATATCAAATTTCATATTATCAATCTAGTATATATAAATGCATTATTATCAGTGTTAATCATTTATTTGACTATAACTATTATTACTTTGTCTTATACATAATACTCAAAGTTTAACTAAGTTTAACTTAATTTTATGGTGACATTTCATCATCCTATATCCTTTCAGTAGTAGTGCAGTTCACTATCTCTTGCCATTTGTAGAATCTGTATTCTAAGTGTTTTCTTGATAAGTCTTATCTGGACTTCTCTTGGCAACTTGTTGTTCATTGCATATCTTATAAAGACTCAAAACCCTCCATCTGTTCCTTCCATCAACTCGCCTTTAGTTATCACTGGTGCTTCTGCCAAAATTATTGTTTCTGCCAAATTTTCTCCCCTTTCTTCATCTATGTTTTGAAGTCTGAGATAGAATTCCAGTTCGGCGATCTCTCCTTTCAATATTTCACACGTATAATTTCCCTCCACTCTCAGTTTTTTGTCAGTGTCAACAATTTTCTTATCACTTTGTTCATATTTCTCTGCAGTTTTTTGAACTCTATCCTCAAATTTCATCATTGTTTTGTAAATATTCTCAACTCTTCCCTCCATTCTTTCTGTATTTTTTTCTATAAGCTCAAGTCTCTTATAATTCTCTCTGTGATTATTATAACTTTTGTGAATTTCTAGCATAATTTTGTAATGTTAATTCCTTTTCTTCTTCATATTGCACCATTTTTCCAGGTTGTAAACAATGCCACTAAGACATCCAAGGCTTTTTGCTAGGTTTCAAACAAATTCAGTGTAATATTTCAAGTCAAAGCTTTCTCTTTACTCCAAAAGAGCACCTGTATAAACAAAACATGCTTTCCCACTGTCCCTTTCAGTAAACAAAGCCAATAGCCTTGTAATATCAGATGTTACCAAGCCTCCAGACTCTAGATGGCAGTGTTACTTCTTTTTCCTCTGCTTTTACATTTCTCTTTAAGCTCCAAACTCAAGAGGAGAAAAAAAAGCTTAAAAGTTACCATCCAGCCGAGCCATGAGAGGAAAGAGATTTTTAATCCACAATTACAAAAAATGGGGAAAAATAGAAGAAGAAGGAAAAAAAGACCAGTCCGATTTAAAAGTAAGAAGCATTTGTAGAAATTCCATCCATAGAAAGAAACAAAATTAAAGAGGAAAAGATAATGTAATAATTTTAATCCAGGCTTAATTCACCGCTTGCTTTCTTCAATTTTAATTTAACTCTAAGTCTTTTGGGGTGTTGTCTTCTCTAATAATAAATCCCCCCCTTTTTTTGACACACTCTCTCTCTTGTTCTGCTACCATTTCAGGGGTCTGTCCCAACCTTCTGCAGCTCAATGGCTGCTTCTCTTGTAGCTGGAAAAAGAGCTTCTCCTGGTTCAATCAGGGGCTTTGCAATGCCCCTGAGATAAGAAGGATGTTCCCTTCTGTATCACCATTTCTACAGGACAGTTTAGGTCCAAAAAGGACCGTCCAGAAGCAGAGATATCGGCAGCAATCTTGGAGCCCCAATATTGCATGTCATGTCATAGCAATGTCAGCCCTGCCCTTCTATTCTATTCTATTCTATTCTATTCCATTCCATTATATTCTACTCTTATTCTTACTCTTACTCTTACTCTATTCCTTGATCCAGGAATGGGCACAACAGGCACATAAACAAAGTTATGAAAGGGCCCTCTTGCCACGACTTTCACCTGATCATTGACTTTGCCTTACTTAAAATGGGCCACGGCTATGAGGAATTTGACTTTTGACAGATCAAATGACAAAAAAACAATGGTGGGGGGAAATAATTTTCAGTTTAATGGGAGTAGGTAATATACAAATTGAGGCCAACGGAGCCAGCCTCTCAATCTCAGTTCTTGTTCCAGCTCATGTTCCCCTGCAAATCTAGACTCCGACAGGGGCATGACACATTGTTCTTTGCAGATAAAAGAAGAGTAGGGAACAATCTGTATTACATTATTACTTTTGAATATGTTTGCATGCATCATTTTCTCCTTTCTGAAATGGATAAATATCAGTGCATCTCTTTGTCCTCTAAGGGGATGCAATTCTCACAAAACATCATGTTTGCCTAGAAGCTATGAGATATGACATGGCATAAAGGATGGTTAAAACAAGGTGCATACTGAAATTATTTTCTAATCCCAACCATGAGACTCCATCCCATTGAGCAGAATCAGATAGGAAGTTGAGAATTTAATTTCTACCATAAAAGAAAGGAATAGAAGCTGAAAATTCCACAAAGTGTCAGAAGAATAGAGAAACAAATATATACACACAGGAATATTGGAACCTAAACTTTTAAAATACTAAAATATCTAATTAAAAAACAAAGTTAGAAAATATCCCCCTTGGAATAACAAAGTTATCTAACACAAGGTTTTATTTCTACATAGAGCACTGGGCTTCAATGTGGACAATGTGGACAATGGAAAGACATAAAAATGGTTGCATGATTATTGCTAATAGTCTATTAGTTCAGTTTATGTAACTGCCTACCTCAAACAAGTAACTCTTATTGTAACCGATTATAGCACTTATAAGGCATTGTTCAATGGACATGTTCTTTTTTCTCTGTCATCATGTTTTAGAAGTGCTTACTTTTCTTGCATCATTTAGAGTATTTTGTTCCTTATCAAATTTTCCCTACAGTTAAGATGGGGCCTTAGTATGATAATGTAGCATTTGGGGGAAAAGATACAAGCCAAGAGACCAGCCCCAGAGGCCAAGATGGAGAAGATCTCCACGGCCACCATGGACTTCCCTTTGGTGCTCAGGTAGGTGGGGAGGAAGCTGATCCAAACACTGGAAAAGACCAGCATGCTAAAAGTAATGAACTTGGCTTCATTAAAGTTGTCGGGCAATTTTCTAGCCAGAAATGCTATCATGAAACTGACAAGTGCCAGAAAACCCAGGTAGGTGAGGACAGTGTAAAACATTGAAGCTGAGCCTTCATTGCATTCCAAGATGATCTCTCCTACCAAGGAGTGGAAGTCCAAGTTGGGAAATGGGGGCAAGGTTCCCAGCCAGGTGGCACAAAGAACTGCTTGGACCAGGGGACAGGCTAAGACAATGGAATTGGTCAGTGGTTTTCCTAAGAGTTTCCTTGTCTTGTTCCCTGGCTTAGTGGCCATGAAGGCCAGAACCACCATGACAGTTTTGGCTAATACAGAGGAAACTGCAAGGGAAAAGAGAATGGCAAAGGCAGTTTGTCGGATGAGACAGGTAAACTTCCTGGGTTGACCAATGAAAAGGAAGGAGCAGAGGAAGCAGAGCAGGAGGGAGACCAGGAGGATGTAGGTGAGATCTCGGTTGTTGGCCTTGACAATTGGTGTATCACGATGCTTATGGAAAATTGCTAGGACTGCCAATGTGATCAAAGAGAGAGAAAGAGTAAGAGATGCTAAAGTGTATCCCAGGGATTCTTCATAGGAAAGGAAGTGGATCTTCTTGGCAATGCAGTGATCCTTCTCCTTATTGGGATATTGGTCTTCTGGGCAGGGGTCACAGTGAGCTGCATCTGCAATCAAGAATCTTTGTGTAAGGATTTCATAGTGATTTGCCATAGGTATGAGAACTGTCTCAGTGGTGCCATGGGTGTCCCATTTCTACTGAAATAGTGATGGAATAACCCTCATTGCATTTAAAGGGCATTCATATGGGCAACATCCTCCTCATTCATGGTGACTCTGAGAATTGGTTTGCCAAAGACAAGGACACGTTCAGCTCTAAAGCACCCAGTCAGTTTGTAGAGGAAAGACAGACCCTCTTCTTTTGCTGGACACTCCATGACTACTGTGGCTTTAAGCATGAGTGAAATTCCAACTGTTCCCCCCCTCACTTTTACTGGGATTCCCCAGAAGACTCATATATCTGTCAGCCAGGAGTCCTGCTATTTTGTGTTTCTGTATATTATCTTGTGGTGTGTTGTGGGAAGATCACAAATTGAGAGAGAGATAGATAAAGGGCACACGATACTGAGTGTACTGAGTGTTATGAGAGGAAACAATCTCTTTTCTGATCAAAAATGATTATCATAGAAGTTGATTCCAGAAGTGAGAATAGGAGAAATCTCCAGAGCTACAATAGGACTAAGAGCTCTGCTCAACTCTTCTGCTTTGAACTTCAGTTTCACTCATTCTGACTTTTTTCAGGGAGGGAGGACAGATGTGGATGGATGGATCTCCTCTTTCCTGAGAGATTGAAAATTCTGACAGAAGCACATACTAAATAATAAAAATTAAAGTCTGAATCATACCCATACCTCTTTTCAGGAAATGATTGCTAGTTGGTTTTGGCATATTGATGTCACAGTTGGAGTGGAAAGATTACTAGGGAACCCATAATTATGCTCTGAAACCTACCCTGCATTAATTTGCTGAGGAGAAGGAATGGTGGCCTTTGATCCATAAAGTGAAGTTTTCTACTGAAAACTATGAAACTTTTCAAGCATGTTAATCCTATTAAAATGTCTCAATCTCTCGGTCTCTGTCTCTGTCACTCTCTTTCTCTCTTTCTATTTCTGCCTCTCTCTCCCCTCCTACCTTCCTCCCTCTCTTTGTGTCTCTCTTCTCCCTGTCCCTCGACCCAATCTTTGTCTCTGACTCTCTATTTCTATCTTTCTCCTCACTCTCCCTCTTTCTCTCTTCCTCCTCCCTCTGTCTCTCTATCTCTGTCACTCTCTCATTCTCTCTCTCTTCTCCCTCACCCTCTTCCTCCACTTCTCCTTCTCCCTCTGTCTCTCTCTGTCTCTATTTCTATCTGTTTCTCTCTATTTCTAGTGCTCTTCTCCCTCTTCCTCTCCCACATCTCTTACACACACACACACACACAAGTGTGTGTGTGTGTGTGTGTGTGTGTGTGTGTGTGTGTGTATCCACCCTCTGCCCCTGTCTATCTCTAAAATCTTGACCTACTGAATGACTCCCTTGATCCTGGAAGATCTGCATTTGAAATTTACTTTACCTGTCTGATTTGAGATGGTTCCTTCTGGACAAGTGTCACATTGGTAGCAGCAAACCTGCTTGCCCTCTGGAATTCCTCTCCTCTCTCCTGCCTGGCACCTCTTCATGCCACACCTGGCAAAGGGCACTTTCTAAAAGAGAAGAAGAGAAATGCTTGAAGTGGTCTAAGCATTCTTTCTACTTCTCTATTTCCACCATCATCAGAATGTCTTAAAAGAAACCTGCTTCACCAGAGTCTACCAGAAACACATCCTGGGGGCCAGTGGCCTTCCTGAGCCCCCAATAGATACTGGAGATTGGAACATGGACATTAGCATGCAAAGGAAATCTTGTGACACTGAGCTAAAGTTTTTATAAAAGAAAGAATAATGAGGATCCAACTGAACAGGAATTGTCCATGCAAACCACTGCTGAGTACTCTAACTGCCTCCTGAGATTCAAGCAGAAGTTTTTTTTCCAAATCTCAACACTTTGTGGACCTGCCATAAACCAGACTTCAGTTGTGTTATATACAAACATTTTTTAACCAAATGGGTCCCATGTTTTTTTGATTCAATGGACCAGTTTTCCAGTTAGAAAAATATTCTGCATCCTCAGTAGAGCTTTTTCTAAATTTACAACATTTCTTTCCAGTTTACCTTTGTAGCCCAGATGATTTTATCAGAATTAATGGTGAAATCCTGGCCTGGGGGAGCCTCAGGATCTATACGCCCAACTTTCATGGGGACAAATGATTGATTGGGGAGTAAAACCCAGTTGAGAAGATCATAACGAGCAGATCCCAGTCCAGCTTCTGAGAAGGAGACTTCCTCTCCAGCACTGTTGTTGAAGTGGACATTCCTCAGATAGGGAAGAAGCTGAAAGAAAAGAGACCTTCAGCAATTGGAGCTCTTGGCCAAAAGCCACAAATGAGACAGCTTGGTTTTTATCACTCTCTGATGGCCAACATACTAGGAGATATGTGTAAATCTTTAGCTAGAGGTTTCTTGAGATTTGAATCTCATGAGTAACACCGAATGTTTGACTCCTTCCCCACATTACAAACCTTTCTCTAGCATTGGGCATTTGTATCATGGCTTCTTCAATTCCATGTTACAAGAATGATACCTACATATAAAGATTGTAATGCCCCATTCCATGTTTCATTGTATGGTTTTGATCCTTGATAATCGCCCATACAGGTAGCACAATCAACCAATGGAACAGAAGTTTCCTTCAGAAGTTGTGGGAGCTTCCCCACTGGAAGCTTTCAAGAAGAGACTGGACTGCCATTTGTCAGAAATGGTGTAGGGCCTCCTGCTTGGGTGTGGGGTTGGGACTAGATGACCTACAAGGTCCCTTCCAGCTCTGTTATTCTGTTGAGGATGCTAAACCATAGAAATATAAACCAAGGTTTAAATGGATTGGGTTGAGTGTCTTTTTAGAGATTGGATCAGACTGCATAGTGAAACTGAGGTGCTTCTGCAAATATGCTCACTATGACTTTTAAAGCATCTTATAAAAAGACACTCAAATTGTCATTTTGTTTTGGGTTGACACCTCCTCCATGGAATGGCCACCCCTAAGCTCAGGAAACTTGTAGAAAAACTTTTCGTCTTATGAAAAACTGGTTTACTTATCTTCTTGCCTCAAATATGACTTTCCCACAAACTCCCAACCATTAATTTCATGAATATGAGGTTTTTTTATAATTGATATTTCTAATTGTTGTTTCAATCTGTTTTGAGATTCACTGATATGGTACCATAAAGATTGTCAACATTCTGACTGATGAACCCAACCAAAAAAGGCACGGCTGAAAGGATCCAATCTCTTAATGTAAAACTTTATTGAGTACCATTTCAGCACTGATGAGGGCAAAAAAAGATCTAGCTATTTCACGTGCAAAGCCACATAATTAAAGTATATGAGTCTCCCTCCCCCTATTAATGCAGATCACGAACGTCATTGTATTGTTATGAGGAAAAGTCTTTGGTTTTGGTAAACACCTTCCAAAGTGTCCTTGCTCTCCACCTGGGTTTCCTGATTTTACACATTTCATATCACCCTTACCTCCTGCCTGGGCTCGTTGGCAAGCTGAGAAACAATAATGTTTGCAGGAGCAAAAGCACAACCTTTACAAAGATATTTAATCAGTAATTCAAAAAATGCATATGGCATGTTTCCTCTCTAAGTATTTGTAGACTAGATAAAATATCACAGAGATTACCTGCCATGACTGGATTTTGGAGATCCTGTTTCCAAACCTCATGCTGGTTGGTCTTACTCTGGAACCATGCATTGCATGTAAAGCATGTGCCACAGCATACATGGCACTGTAGATACTGTAACTTTCACCAGTCATGCTTGTTTCAAACACATAAGATGGCAGATTCTGTAAATTCTCCTGTCCTGTACATGGTTTCCCCTCCTTTGGAGGGATCTCTCCTGGTCTATGGATCTTGCAGTCAAAGAGCCTTTCCCACCACGGAGGGAGAAAGGAATACCCTTGTGGGTTCAAAGGATCTAAAGAAAGGAGGAAATGGCTGAATTCTGAGACATCGTCAGTGTGGTCCCTAAAATGCAAAGCTCCATGGAAGTGCCTTCTAAATTGACCTACATCTTGAGATCCCATCACACTAAGTTCCCAAGAGGAAGGTAGAATCCAGACTTTCTGAAGCGATGTCTTTGTGAAGTGTTCATAAACACACAAACTCTGAAGTACAGTTGTAAAACTGTAGGTATCTCCAAACACAATAATTACTTCAAGTTTAAACCAGGTATGGAAAAGCAGAGCCAATCTGGACACTACATTAACAGATTCTTCAGATTTCAACCTTTCAGTGAAGGCCAGGCAGATCTCCTTCTCCTTGAGCATTGGTACCAGAAATGAGATGAAACGTTCTCCGTTGTCATCTTCAGGGGCTATAAGCCCAACCCAGTTCCACTGGAAATACAGGAGCAGCTGGACTAAACCCATGTACTGAGGAAATTTACTTGCATTAATCCGGAAGAAGGAAGGATAAACTCTTCTGTGTCCCCGAGAGAACTCAAAGCCAACACCAAGCTGAAGAAAGGGAGGTTTTTTTTTTTCAGTTTTTTGAATAATTTTAGGAGTCCTCAATGTCTGATTGATTGCCCCACCAGTCAGGCTGATTTCATTTTGTCTGGCAAGCTTAAACTTCTTCCCTTCTTGGGAAGAGCCACCAATTAACATATTTTGGCTGGTTGTGACAGCTCAGAAGCCAAGGGAAGAAACTATTTACCTTATATGAAGAGCAAACTGCACTGAAATGTTGACTACTTCTTTTAGGAAGAATAAGTTAGAAAGGAATTCCTGTTGACAAGTACAGCATTCAGGAATAGACATTATACATCTATTTGGGTTTATATAAAAGTAACAGAATGGAATGGAATAGAATAGAATAGAATAGAATAGAATAGCATAATAACTTTATTGTCACTTTAATGTCACTAAATGGCCTACCTTGAGATTTTATTGCATAGAGCTCTTAAAGGGTCACCACCTCCAATTTTACACTACATAAACATGGCAACTTAGATAGATCAATCAATCAATCAATCAATACAAAATTATGTATATACAGTACCAACATATATTATATGACACAGAGAAACAAGATTACAAGAAACAACACAGTCTAGTTTATGGCAATGTTTATAGTGAGAAAAACTAACCTTGCGAGTTTACCAGAGGGATGGTGTATGGAACAAAGTTGTTACAGGATCTGTTAGTCCTGCTAGAAACACTTCCAAATCTCCTCCCAGAGGGGAGCAACAGAAACAGACCATAAAGTGGATGTGTGGCGTCTCTAACAATTCTTCGAGCTCTAAGCACATAGCTCTTATAAGCAGTATCCTGAATTAAGGGAAGTGAGCTTCCTACAATCTTCCTGGTTGTCCTCACTACTCTCTGTAGGGACTTTCTATCTGAGGCACTGCTGCCACCAAACCAAATAGTGATGCGGTTTGTTGAAACACTCTCAGTTGTGCCTCTGTAGAAAGTAAACATTCTGTAAATATTCTTGACACATAAATTATAAAAATGCATTAAACTACTACATGGATTCTCTATTTCACATATTCCTGATCTGTCCCCAACATATGCCTGCATGTTGGTGCCTGCTTATGCTTGTGTTATTTGTCTAGTATAGACAGCATCCATTAAAGACCCCTTACCTGTGGGACCTTGAAGGTGCTGAAGATGGAGGCCATCTGCCTTGAGGATTTGGGGTTGTTACCTCCAACGACAGAGATCAGAGTGTCTTGCCTGTCACATTTATAACCCGGAGCCTCTTTGCCCCGTGTGGAGAGCAGGGAGAGGCTGGTTAAAGAGACCCTCTCCTCAATCTGATGATTGTCATAGATGTGTAATCCAAGTGTGATATTTGGAAGCAGAACCTGATCATTGTTGACCTCTCTGACGGCAAATACCAAGGCCAGAGACTGTTGGTAGTTCCTTGGTATGATGCTATAGTGAGAAAAACATTGAGGAAAATTACAAGAAAGCTTTTTGGATGGTGGTGGAGTTGTCCTTGGTCTTTCTTTGGATTTCTTTGGACAGCAACTTCCAAGTTTGGCTACAGTGGCTGTAATCCTTCCCAACTACCAGGTGATGAAAGGAGGAGGGATGGAAGTGATCTGTGATATGGACAGAAAGGTTTTTCTCCTTTTTCACAAAGCCCTCCAAGTTTAATCAAGGAACATCCTTTTAAAAAATGCAGACGCAATTAAAAGCCTAGAGATTTCAACTAAAGTAGGACATGGTTAGAATGCAGTATTGCTGGCTAACTCCCTGCCCACAGCAAGCAGTTCAATCCTGACCGGCTCAAGGTTGACTTAGCCTTCCGTCCTTCTGAGGTCGGTAAAATGAGGATCAAGATTGTTGGGGGGAGATAGGCTGGCTCTGTGAACTGCTTAGAGAGGGCTGTGAATCACTGTGAAGTGGTATATAAGCCTATTGATATTGCAAACATCAGTAGAACATGAATTCCTGAGTCTTTGAATCCTACACAAAGCAAAACAAAACCCTATATACTGAATTTCTCCTTCATATGAAACTTACTAAACTCTGAAAGTACGCCATGGGCCCTTTTGGAAGTCTGGGATGTTGGAGTCAGCAATGGTGGCCAGGAGAAAATTCCCACCAATCATGAGATCACCAGGGCTGTAGTATTCTTCCTGATAATGGAAATAATGCCTCAACAGATCTACGGTTCCCATCCTCGTTGCAGATGTTGGAGGCAGGAGCCAGAATTGCAACAGCAGGAGAAGCAGCCCTGTCATTCTTCTCACCTGCCCTCCTAGATCAGAAAACAAAGTTTGTGCAGAAGCTGAATTGCAAGTAGGAGTCTTAGCGCCATAGAAACAGACTGTGCCACCTGGATGCCTCGGGGCAATTTTAGATCAATCATATTTCTTCTTACCTGTGTTGCTGAGAGAAAACTAAGGCCAGCTGAGTCTCACAAAACCCAGGGGTTTCCTCTTTGCAAGACAAAGTGAGGTGACGTGTCCTGCCCCCACCTGGAGAACTCAGAACATATTTTTTTTAAGCACTTTTTATCTTGGAAGAGTTTCTGGTAAAATCCACAAGGGTTAAATTAAGAATTACGGTTCTTCTGATAATTGCAAGGAAAAGAAATTGTCCTACCTAGGCAGGGGGTTGGACTAAATGTCCTCCAAGGTCCCTTCCAACTCTGCTATTGTATTGTACCCACTTAGCTTCTCTTTGCATACCAGGAGGAGAAAAATATACCTGTGTCTCTTCTGGTTAATCCACAGAGAAGATGCACCTGAGAGTGAAAGTGAAGTTGGAAATTGGACCCACCTACCTGAAACTGAGCCCTTGCAAGATGATGGAGTTTGGCTCGTTCCTTCATTTTGGGGGGAAATATGGCTGCCTATGCAGCATGGTGGCACATAAGTATTGACTGATTTATTTATATCGCAGGAGCTGAAGTTAGAAACTATTTTTTCCAATAGACCTTAAAAGTAGACAGTTAAATCTGTACAGATGTTTGGCTAATTTGAACTCTACACCACGGGTGTCAATATCGTGGCATCATCATGTGACATATCGTGACTTCCCTCCCCTTTGGGGTGGGCGTGGCCAGTACATGACCACACATAGAGCCACGGCGGTGCAGTGGTTAGAGTGCAGTACTGCAGGCTACTTCTGCTGATCACCAGCAGTTTGGCAGATCAAATCTGGCTCAAGGTTGACTCAGTCTTCCATCCTTCCAAGGTTGTCAGAATGAGGACCCAGATTGCTGAGGGCAAGAGGCTGACTCTGTAAATCACTTAGAGAGGGCTGTAAAGCACTATGAAGCTTTTTCTTTGGAGGTTCAGGGCTGCCACATTTAGTGCTCTGAGAAAACGGTAGTGGGGTTGCCCGAAGTGGCATGTGGAGCCATGTTGCCTAGAACATGCAGCATCACCCGTTCCTCTTTTGGGTTCCTGACATGCATACATGCATGGTGATCAGCTGACCTTTGTGTGTGTGTCAGTGCAGCTGATTAGTACGCATGCATGCATGCATGCCAGAAACCATAAGAACAGCTGGCCGGTGTTTGCCAGAAATTGAAAGTTCATTTCTGGGCCACTCCTCTTCTGGGTTGTGACCCTGATGAGCGTGTGTGCGCCCATGTTCCCTTTTTGGTGACGAAAAGGTTCACCACCACTGTGTTAGGCTAATTAAACTCTATAGCAGGGGTGTCAAACCCATGGAATCATGTTATCCTCATGTGACATATCATGACTTTTTCCCCTTTGCTAAACTTAGGGAGGGTGTGACTAACACACGATGCATACAAGTCACAGATTGACACACCTGCTCTACAGGAAGGTTGTATAACAACTATCTGAGATCAGAAAAGTGTCTTTGCTGTCTTGGGAAGTATATCTTGAGAATTGTCAATTGATGAGGAAAGGATACTGCTACCTCTGAATAAGCTGAGCTAATAAGAATTGTTAGGTAATTTCCCCGTTGGGAGAGCAAGTACGCTCAGCGAAGCATTGTGAGAGTTGTGTTGGAGAACACACAAACCAGCATACAGAGACACTGCAGTTTAAATAGGCTTTGATCAATCTGAGCCCTCATTTTACCCATCTCCGAAGGATGGAAGGCTGAGTCAACATTGAGCCAGTGAGATTTGAACTGCCAAACTGCAGCTAGCAGTCAGCTGAAGTAGCCTGCATAACTGCACTCTAACCAGTGCACCACCTCGGCTCTAGTGAGCATGGCAGAAGCCATCTTGGAGGCTTCAGAGTTGCCTCACAATGGAGGGAGGGGGAAAATAGTTAGATGGGGTTTTGTAGCTTTCCTGTGGGAACCAAGGACGTTCTCACAGGTGGCTGGCCAGAAGAGGAGCCAAGTAACCAAGTGACCAGCCAGCACCTGGATTGGACAATGTGACCTGTGAATTGGGGGAAAGAGGAAACCTGTACTTTTAAATAGGTGAAAGCCCTGGGCACTTTTAGAGTCAGCTTTCGCCAGTCGTGCCAATATGAGGTATCCAATAAAACTGTTCTGTGAGGAAATTGTCTGCCTTGGACTTCCACTTTCTACGGGTACATTACTTGGAACCTTGACACACTGTACAATTTCAGACAAGTGGTTGTCCAATCTCTTCTTTAAAACTTTCAGTGTTGGAAATTGCAAAATATCAGAGATATTTATGGGCTTACTATTTCCATAATTGGTGCACCATAATTTTTTATGCCTTCCAGGCAGTCACTTTCACAACAAACTACTTTTTATTACATTTTTGCTGATAAAGAAATGATGGAAGACTGGTATAGATCTATTTCAAGGTGTTTAGCTCTCATCAGTTAGCTATATCCTTGCTGGGATTTGAACTTGGGCTGCTAACATATTAGGTAGTTGTATTAACCTCTAAGCCACAAGTTCTCCTCCCTTTATCAGCTGAAGCAGGGGAGAGATTATTTGGGTAGACCGGGTACTTTGACAGAAGAAGAAAAAACTATTTAATCTCTCCCCTGGTTCAGCTGATAAAGGGAGGAGAACTTGTGGCTTAGAGGTTAATACAACTGCCTAATATTTTGTCAGCCCAAGCTCGAATCCCAGCAAGGGTATGGCTAGCTGATGAGAGCCAAGAAGAGCAATCTTGCAAAACTAATGGAGTCGTTGACTTGCATTATTTTAAAAGGGCCATAGCTATGGGGAATTTGACCTCTGAAAGGTTAAATGAAACAAAAAGATGGTCAGGAAAATTAGTTTTTAGTTTAATAGGAGTAGATAATATAAAATTGAGAAATTTAAAAAAAAATGTGTTCTTGCATCTCCCAGAGGCCCATTGTAGTTTTCTCAGAACGTTCCTACAGCAGCCTCTGAATCCCTAGATGCCAATGTTTGTTCTAATTAAGTCCACTGTTCTCTGTAAATAAAAGAAGGGCGGGGAATAACCCAAGATTTGTTATAATATTACTTTTGAATATGTTTGCAAGTATCATTTCCCCTTCCTTTCTTACACCATTTTCTCCTTTCTGAAATATATAAATTTCAGTGCATTTCTTTGTCCTCTAAGGGGACATAATTATCATAAAATATAATGTTTAACTAGAAGCTTTTAGATATGACATATCACAAGGGATTGTTAAAATAAGGTGTACGTAGTGATATTATCTTCCTGACTACAAATTCCCACCACATGGATGAGGCCACACAGCAGAATTGTGCAGGAATTTAGGAATTTAAAATCTAGCATTAAAAAGAGGAATAGAAGCAGAAAATTCTACAGTGTTGGAAGGCTATGGAAACAAATATATAAGACAGAAATGCTAATAGGGAACCAACCTTTCAAAATACAAAAATAGTACAATATCTAATAAAAAGGAATAAAATTGGAAAATGTCCTTGAAATAATTAACATATTTTTAACAGCAAGCTTTCTTTCGATGTAAGGCCCTGGGTGTCGACTCATAGAGCATTCCTGGCCTGCTCTCGAGTTGTCATAGGCAGGGGAGGGGGGAGAACTGACAGAACAGCTTGGCAGCCACGACCAAAAGCACATTCCACACATACCTTTCTCAAGGCATGTATCCCAGGTTACCAGAGACAGCCAGAGAGGCGTGTTTTCTACAGCCCGTGAAAGTGGTCCATTGGAGAATGTGATTATGACACACCCTTGGAGGAGGGGGGAAACAGGGTCATAGTTGGGCCATAAATTACATGGGGTAGATCTGACTTCATTTGGGGATGTAGTGACATGTTGTTCCTAATAAATAACTGGATTTCTTTTGTAACTTGGCTTGAGGCTCATGAGTTAATTAGGGCATCTGTTGGAACCCTGACACTGGGCCTCAATATGAACACCTGGAAGAAGTTGGATGAAAGGGGTTGCATTATTGTTGCTGATAGCAGGTTTATATATTTATTTACTTTTTTGCTTATTTATTTATTTATTTATTCTTTGCAGTGTGACTCCTTTCTGCTGAATGCATCTGAAGTAAGAGGCATTCATCCCCAGAAGGGAATCAAATTCAGTATATAGCTGGAAGGGACCTTGGGGGTCTTGTAAACCATCCCCCTGCTCAAGCAGTAACCCTATACCACACGTGACTCTGCAGTTTCATCTTACAAACCAGTCAAGGCCAGTCAAGGAATAATCGATGGGAACTGAACAAGGAGAGATTCAACCTAAAAATAAGGAGGAATTTCCTGACAGGGAAAACAATTAACCCCTGGTGGCTGGCCAGAAGAGGAGCTAAGTAACCAAGTTAGCAGCCAGCACCTGGATTGGACAATGTAACCGGTGACCTGGGGGAAAGTGGAGATCTGTACTTTTAAATAGGTGAAAGCTCTGCACACTTTTAGAGTCAGCTTTCACCAGTCGTGCCAATATGACGTATCCAATAAAACTGTTCTGTGAGGAATTTGCCTGCCTTAGCATTCCACCCTGTATGGGTACATTACTTGGAACCCTGATGCACTGTCCAATTTCAGACAAACGGTTGTCCAATCTCTTCTTTAAAATTCTCAGTGTTGGAAACTGCAAAATCATTTTGGTGAGGTCTCACTCTCCATCCTCAGACTGGCGTTTTTGGATTAAAGAGTGGCCGGAGCTGCCGTCTTTCTATAAATCTTGGTGTGTGTGTGTGGAGTGCTGGCTTTGTTTTAGTAAGTGGATTGATTGGATGTGTGGCTGTATCATGATTGGTAGATAGGTGCCGATTGGTGCTGTCTGTGGGTACGGTGTTGTTTTGTGGGTGGTGGGTGGGGTTCATTTGTTTATCAGGGCTGGTTTCCAGATGTCTGGTAGGTGGGAAGTATCATCATGTTTATTCATGTTGTGGGGGTGTTTCTCTATTTTGATAGCTTCCATAATTATTATCTTGTTGAAGTGTTCAGTTTTGGAGATTAACCTGGTTCCTTCAAAATTAATTTCATGTGCTGTAGCTTTAAAGTTCTGGAAAAGGGAGGAAGTTTTTTCTTTTTTTCCTACTGCGTTGTTGTGTACTGTGATGCCTGCATTTATTCTCCTGTCATTTGTCCTATGTATGTTGCAGGGCAGATTTTGCATGGTATTTCATAGACTCCTTGGTTTTCTAGCTGGATTTTGTCTTTGGAGTTTCTTAAGATGTTGGCTATTTTTTGGGTCAGTGTTGAAGACTGTCTTGATATTGTGTTTGTGGAGAATTTTGCTGATTTTATCTGTGGTACCTTTGATGTAAGGGAGGAGGGTGATGCCTGTGTCCTGTTCTGTGTCTCAGTTTTTGGGGGGAGTCTCCCTTTGGATTAGTTTGGTAATTGTTTTTCTTTGGCATCCGTTGGAGATTAATACGTTTGTGAGAGTGTGTAATTCAGTTTTCAGGTGGTCTTTGTCGGCTAGGCATTTGGTTCTGGAGATGAGGGTCTTGGCTACAGAGTTGATCTGTGCAGGATGGTGATGGGATTGTGCATTTAAGTAGTGGTTGGGGTTTTTTTCCCCCAGTAGATGGTGTGTCTTAGGGAGCCATTGGGTTTTTTGTAGATTAGGACATCCAGAAAGGGAAGTTGGTTGTTTGCTTCTATTTCCATAGTGAATTGTATTTTGGGGTGTAGGCTGTTGAGATGTGTGAGGAAGTTGTCCAGCTTTTCTTTTCCATGTGGCCAAATCATGAAAGTGTCATTTTGTTTTGTTTGTTTTGTTTTATTGCAAATTTATATGCCGCCCTTTTCCCTGAGGGGACTCAGGGCGGCTTACAGCAATAAAGGGAAGGGGGTGCAAGACAAAACTTAAAAAGAAAAAAAAATCGTGATTAAAGGAAATTGGTCATAAAAACACAACATTCACTCAACATTCGGGCGGGGTGAGAGTAATCCTATCCCCAGGCCTGACGGGATAGCCAGTTCTTGAGGGCTGTGCGGAAGGCCTGGACTGTGGTGAGGGTACGGATCTCCACGGGGAGGTTGTTCCATAATGTCGGAGCTGCAACTGAGAAGGCTCTCCTCCGCGTAGTCGCCAGTCGGCACTGACTGGCGGATGGAATTCGGAGGAGGCCTACTCTGTGCGATCTGATGGGACGCAGGGAGGTAATTGGCAGGAGGCGGTCTCTCAAATAGTCAGATCCACTACCATGGAGCGCTTTATAGGTGGTAAGTAAGACCTTGAAGTGCACCCGACGATCAACAGGTAGCCAGCGCAGCTCACGGAGGATTGGTGTTATATGGGCGAACCGTGGTGCGCCCATGATCACTCGCGCGGCCGCGTTCTGGACTAGCTGAAGTCGCCGGATGCTCTTCAAGGGCAGCCCCATGTAGAGCACATTGCAGTATTCCAGCCTAGAGATCACAAGGGCTCGAGTGACTGTTGTGAGAGCCTCCCGGTTCAGGTAGGGCCGCAACTGGCGCACCAGGCGAACCTGGGCAAATGCCCCCCTGGTCACAGCCGACAGATGGTGGTCAAAACTCAGCTGTGGATCCAGGAGGACTCCCAAGTTGCGGACCCTATCTGAGGGGAATAAATTTTGCCCCCCCAGCCTGATTGATGGAACGTTAACCAAATTTTTGGGAGGAAAACACAACAGCCACTCGGTCTTTTCCGGGTTGAGTACCAGTTTGTTAGCTCTCATCCAGTCTTTAACAGCCTCAAGGCCCCGGTTCATCACGTCCACCGCTTCATTGAGTTGGCACGGGGCGGACAGATACAACTGCGTATCGTCCGCATATTGATGGTACTTAATCCCGTGCCTCCGAATGATCTCGCCCAGCGGTTTCATGTATATGTTAAATAGCAGGGGGGACAGAACCGAACCCTGCGGCACCCCATAGGTTAGGGGCCTCGGGGACGATCTCTCCCTCCCCACCAACACCGACTGCGACCTGTCCGAGAGGTAGGAGGAGAACCACTGTAAAACAGTGCCGCCCACCCCCACCTCCCGCAGTCGTCGCAGAAGGATACCATGGTCGATGGTATCGAAAGCCGCTGAGAGGTCAAGGAGAACCAGGATGGACGCATAGCCTCCATCTCTGGCTCTCCAGAGATCATCGGTCAATGCGACCAAAGCGGTTTCAGTGCTGTAACCGGGCCTGAAGCCAGACTGGAAGGGGTCAAGATAGTTAGCTTCCTCCAAGGTACGCTGAAGCTGTAAGGCCACCACCTTCTCAACAACCTTCCCCATAAAGGGGAGGTTGGAGACTGGACGATAGTTGTTAAGAACTGCTGGATCCAAGGACGGTTTCTTCAGGAGGGGCCTCACCACCGCCGCCTTAAGTGCGGTGGGGAGGTGTCCCTCCCGAAGAGAGGCGGTGACAACCGCCTGGATCCAGCCTCGTGTCACCTCTCTGCTGTTGGCAGTCAGCCAAGAGGGACACGGGTCCAGTATACAGGTGGAGGAACTTACAGCTCGCATAGCCTTGTCCACATCCCCAGAGGCAACATCCTGAAACTCAACCCAGAGATGGTCTACCAAGTTATTCCCCTGTGTCCCGGCTGGATCTGCAGGGGTGGAGTCCAGTTCCGATCGAAACCGAGCAATTTTGTCCGCCAAGAACTGACTATATTCCTCAGCCCTTCCCTGTATGGGGTTCCCCGTCTCCCTCCTATTTAGGAGGGAGCGGGTTATCCTAAACAGGGCGGCTGGGCGAGACTCGGCGGACGCTACCAAGGAGGCAATGTGTGATCTTTTGGCAGTTCTCAGTGCCCAAATATACTCCTTGGTGCAGGCTGTCAACAATGCTCGGTTCGGTACGGACCTATCGGATCTCCACCGGTGCTCTAGGCGTCTCCTCCGGCGCTTTATCTCGCGGAGCTCCTCGGTGAACCAAGGGGGTCTCCGCGAGCCGCTGACCCGGAGGGGCCGTAGTGGCGCAATTCGGTCAAGAGACTCTGATGCCGCCGAGTGCCAGGCCGCAGCAATAGTCTCCGCCGAACTGTGGGCGAGAGCATCTGGAATGACCCCAAGCTCCGTCTGGAACCTAACAGGGTCCATCAGTCGCCTGGGGCGGAACCACCTGGTCGGTTCCTCCTCCCTACGGTGGGGGTTTGGCCTCCGGAAGTCTAGCCTCAGTAGGTAGTGGTCTGACCACGACAGGGGAATGGTCTCATTTCCCCTCAGACCAAGATCATAATTCCACTGCTCCAAGAGGAATACGAGGTCGAGTGTATGTCCCGCCAAGTGGGTAGGGCCTCGAATTACCTGGGTCAGGCCCATGGCTGTCATGGAGGCCATGAACTCCTGCGCTCCATCAGAGTGTTCGCCGAGCGAAGGCAAATTGAAGTCCCCCAGAACCATTAGTCTAGGGAACTCAATTGCTAGCTCGGCTATTGACTCGAGGAGCGCAGGGAGGGCCGCTGCAACGCAGTTGGGAGGCAGGTACGTTAGCAGCAAACCCGCTTGACCCTTGAGGTCCAACTTCACTAGCAGGGACTCACACCCGACAAGCTCCGGAGCAGGGATCCTACGAGGAGCTAAAGACTCCCGGACTACAATAGCCACACCGCCACCCCTTCCCTGGGCTCTCGGCTGATGAAGCACCTGAAACCCGTCTGGGCACAGCTCTACGAGGGGGACTCCTCCCTCCGTGCCCAGCCATGTTTCAGTAATACATGCCAGGTCTGCCCCCTTGTCTACAATCAAGTCCCGGACGAGGGGAGCCTTATGAATAACAGACCTGGCATTTAGCGACAGCAGCCTGAGACCAGGGTCCTGATCGCTCACGCCATCTGACCTTGGAGTGGGACTCATAGGGCCGGAAGGAGGGATCTCTGCAATATAGCGAACCCTCCTTCCCCTGTAATGGCCAGCCCTAAAGTCCCCGCCATATCTGCCTCTCCCTGTTATGACCGCAATGCTCCGACTCTCTCCCGTGGGCATAATTCCCCCAACCACCCCAATGGCCCCCGCCTGTCCCGCCAGGTCCTCCGAATCAGGCATACTCAGGCACTCACACAGGCAGTCCCCACAATATAATTAAAACACAAAAAGAATACAGCAATAATAGTACTAAAAAGTGGGTCTTTCATACTAACTCATTCAGTCTCACGCACTCAACATACCCATTTAAAATTGCGCAACACAGAATTTAAAATTATAAGTTCCAGAAGAGCCAGCCTCCCTTCCTCCAGTTCCAGAGAAATCCAAGGCCAAAGTCCAAGAACCGTATTCTATAAATAGTTGTAGATGGAGGGGGGGCAGAGCACAGGCCCCAGGCATCAGCCAACACCAGCTTTGCAAACTCACACCCTCCAAATCCA
The DNA here is from genome assembly GCF_051295495.1 of Thamnophis sirtalis. Classification (NCBI taxonomy): domain Eukaryota; kingdom Metazoa; phylum Chordata; class Lepidosauria; order Squamata; family Natricidae; genus Thamnophis; species Thamnophis sirtalis. The sequence goes on along the minus strand of NW_028261381.1, from coordinate 179,850,893 downwards.
GGTAGAGCGTGGTATAATAAACAATAACGGTCCATAGGAGATAAAACGGTAGTATGCAGGGGGGTATCTTATCTTCCCCTTCTCCTGAAGTCCTGGAGCGGCCAAAGTCTGTATGTCCAAAGTTTACAAGTGACTGGAACCAGTTAGAAGGGGGAAAGGGGGGGTGCCAACTTAATGTCCAGTTTTTAAAACGCCAAGTTCCTGTCCCTAAAACTGCCATCCTCTATCACTTCCTTCCCCAAACCAAATGCACCATAAGTATGTATACCATAAAATATCAGGATGTTAAACAGATGGTCGTTGTTCAGTGGTAGCAGGTGGTGGGGAAGAGCAGTTGTTCCGGGCCAATGCCGATGGTCGCAGGCCAGGCAGTAAAACTCGCATAAGTGAGAACAGATAGACAGGCAAACGTGGCTCCACAGTGGCAGGGGCAGACAGGAAGGGAAAAAAAAAGTTGTCCAAACCACGGGAGGGATAAAAGGAGAGGCTCCAAGGTGAGAGGGTAAGCACTAAAATACAGGATAGAGGAGGGACGGGTGTTCAGGCAAGCTATGATGGTAGTGGCTAATTCGCCCAAGCCACAATAATTTCCTCCTCTTTACCTTGATGGTTATGGTAATAGTGCAGATGATAATAGCCAATTTCAAATCCCCCAAGCTCACCGTTCCTTTTCTGATTATAGGTAAAAATCCGGAGTTCCTCTCCACTAAAATCCAGAGTTCTTCTCCAAGCCCCAACACTGTTTGGATCTAAAAAAACAGTGGGGGGGGCAATCGTGAAAGCAAAAGCTCAGACAGCCATTTTCCATCCAATTCCTGCTGCCACCATTCCGCTGCTCTAAGGCACCTTCCCGGACCAGGGCTCACCAGGGCTCACCCAATAGGGCAGGCGACCTTCAGGGGCACCCAGGGCCCCCAAGTAGCCAAGATGTTCAAGACGCCAGCCGTCCGCGTCTCGCCGCCGCCGCCCTCGCTCGGTGGATCAGCTGTTGGGTTGCTCAGCTGTTAAGCGCAGTGGAGCCTTCGGGAGCGATGTTTTTAAAAGATTTTTTCGTCCGGTCCTGGGGATTCTGATGACTTAATCTCACCCAGGCTCTTCCGGAAGTTTTGCGGTCCGTTTGGAGGCTAACCAGCGCTTTTTCGCTAGATTTGCAGAGAGCGAAAAAGCCCGGCCGCCATTCCAAACCCGCGCATGCGTCATCAACATATCTAAGCCAGAGTTTGTGTTTGTGTTCAGATTTATCTAAGGCGTTAGTTTCAAAATGTTCCATGTATAAGTTTGCGATGACGGGTGAGAGGGGTGATCCCATTGGTGCTCCTTCTATCTGTTTGTATCTTTGTCCATTATGGATGAAGTATGTGTTGCTTAGGCAGTGGTTGATCAGGTCCAGGATGTGTTTAGGGGGGTTGTATTTGTTCTGAATAGCTGTCAAGGTTTCTTTTATAGGCACTTGGGTGGAGAGGGATATGACATCGAAGTTCACAAGTAGGTCACTGAGTAGTAGGTTTTTTATTGTTTCTAGGAAGTGGAGTGAGTTTTATATGTGTGAAGTGATGGATTCTGCACAGGGTTGGAGTTGTTTGGCGAGGAATTTGGCAAAATTCTGGAGAGATGAGCCTATGGAGCTGACTTTGGGTCTGAGTGGTGTTTCTTCTTTGTGTATCTTGGGGAGGCCATAGAGTTTGGGGCATCTGGAAGATTTCTCTCTGGGGATGATTCTTTGCTGGATCTCTTCACTGATGGGAGAGAGTTTTATTTTGGATTTGGTGGTTTTTCCCAGGTAGGTGGTGGGTCTGTGTTTAGAGGTTTGTAAGTGGGATCTTGGTGTAGGTTGGATAGTTTGGCTTGGTAGTCAGAGGTGTTCATCACCACTGTGGCATTATTTTGTCTGCTGGGAGAATGTTTATGTTGTTGTCTTTCCTCAGGTTGGTGAGTGCTTTTTGTTCTTCTTGCTGCAAGTAGCTTCTGGGTGCATTACTGGAGCAAAGGACGTTGGTGACTGCAAGTCTGATTTTATTGGCTTTATCTGGGTTGATTTTGGTGAGTGTAGCTCACACAAGAACAAAGCCAAAGGCACCAGCCTGAAGATGGTGAGTGAGACCTCATCGAAATGTCACCAAGATACTCTCAATCTTACACGGGAAAAGACCTGAATATGCCAAAACATCTCTCTCTCTCTCTCTCTCTCTCTCTCTCTCTCTCTCTCTCTCTCTCTCTCTCTCTCTCTCTCTCTCTCTGTGTGTGTGTGTGTGTGTGTGTGTGTGTGTGTGTGTGTGTATGTATGTATTGTGTCACAACCTCTGGTATGCCCAAATATGGGAGGGAGCATACTGCGTCTCTTTTCTGTCTTTCGGATCACCCTAGGAGCCATCCAGGCAGAAATCCATTTTTTAATGCTGCATTGTTACATTTGTGTTGTATTTGTGTTGATAAATAAATAAAGGGAGACTAGTATAGATCTATTTCCAGCTATTTATCTCTCATCAGCTAGCCATACCCTTACTTAGCTGATAAAGGAGGAGAGCCTGTGGCTTAGTGGCTAATATAATTGCCTAATATATAATACAGCCCAGGTTCAATTCCCAGTAAGTGGGTGGGGCTCGTTTGTTGACTAGGGCTGGTTTCCAGATGTCTGGTAGGTGGGAGATATCGTCCCATTTACTCATGTTGTGGGGGTGTTTCTCTATTTCAATAGCTTCCATACTTATTCTCTTGTTGAAGTGTTCAGTTTTGGAGATCAACCTGGTTCCTTCAAAATTGATTTCATGTCCTGTAGCTTTAAGGTGCTGGAAAAGGGAAGAAGGTTTTTATTTTCTTTTTCTTAGTGCGTTACTTCCTGCCTACCAGACATCTGGAAACCAGCCCTATTCAACAAATGAGCCCCATCCACCACCCGGGCTGTTACAACACAAAACAACAATGACACACAGCCAGCACCAATCAGCACCAATCTACCAATCATGATACAACCACTCAAGCAATCAATCCACTTACTGAAACAACAGCAGCGCTCCACACACCCCCACCAAGATTTATAGAAAGGTGGGAGCTATGATCATGCTTTAAGCCCAAAACCCAGCCTGAAGATGGCGTGTGAGACCTCGACGAAACGTTGCCAAGACAATCTTGGGGAAAGACCCAAACACAACAAGATCAGCATACCTACACCCATGAAAATCTACGAATATATAGATTTTATTATATTATATTTATATTTATATAAATATTTATATATTTATATTTATAATATTTATTATAATATATATATATATATATATATATATATATATATATATATATATATATATATATATATATATATATATATATATATATATATATATATGTTTTTTTATTTGTGCTGATATATATATATATATATATATATATATATATATATATATATATATATATATATATAATGATAGATTAGATAGAGATAGAGATAGAGATAGAGATAGAGATAGAGATGATATAGATATAGATATAGGTATAGGTATAGGTATAGGTATAGGTATAGGTATAGGTATAGGTATAGATATAGATATAGATATAGATATAGATATAGATATAGATTAGATATAGATATAGATATAGATATAGATATAGATAGATGATATAGATGATATAGATGATGTAGATGTAGATGTAGATGTAGATGTAGATGTAGATGTAGATGTAGATGTAGATGTAGATGATGTAGATGTAGATATAGATAGTCACAACCCCTGGTAAGCCCCAATTATGGGAGGAAGCTAACTGCTTCCATCATCTGTCAATCGGCTCATCACAAGAGTCCATCACGACAGAAACCCAATATTTTTACTGTTGCCTTTGTTATATTTGTGTTTTTTATTTGTGCTTTATTTATCAGCACAAATAAAACACACACACACACACACACACACACATATACATTTACATACATATTTACATACATACATACATACATACATACATACATATATAATAAAAATTTGGTTTAAAAAAAAGAACCTTCTTCAGCTGTGAGTGGATGGTGTGGGATGGATTTGTATTCCTTGCAGACAGAAGGTCATTTGCATTCTTTTAGAGAGTTGTTGAGGCCACTTGGCAGTTTATCTGTGTCTTCAGGGTCACTTGAAGAGTACAAGGAGCCTTTTTGGATGAAGGATATTTTCGGCCTATCTCCATCACTGTTGGAGACAGGTGCAGGCTGTTGGGGATAGGTTTGTGTTATCTGATATATTTTATAGCAGCTGGATAGCATAATATTTAGAGCAACAGCTTGGATGCGGGAGACCAGGGTTCAAATCCTGGTTATTACTTGTCTTACCAGGATGGATTGATAAGGTCCCCCTCTACATGGATGACATCAGGTTGTATACCAAGAAGTGAATGTCACCTCAACTCATTGATCCACCTGACATGGATCTACACTGGAGATATCAGGATGTAATTTGGACCATTTTAATTTTCATAGCCAATCACCTTCCTTTCTTATATCATTTTTTCTTCCCTTTTGAAATGTATAAATATGAATGCATCTCATTAGCTCTTTAATTGCAGAGGTATGTCTTCTACTATTCTATTGGAAAAGACCCATTACCAATTGAGTGATTAACACAATAGGGACATTCATTCATTCATTCATTCACTTTCTATATTTGCTGAATTCAAAAAAGAGAGGCTTACTGTAACCAGTTATAGCGCTTGATAAGGCATCATTTAATGAACATGTTCCCCCTCCTGTTTCATGTTTTAAAAATGTCATCAGACAGTAAACATGTCAAAAAAATAAATATGAATATTTCATATTAATTAAATATTTTTGTTTCTTATCATATTTTCCCGACAATTCAGATCGGGCCTCAGTAGGATAATGTAGCATTTTGGGGAAAAAATACAAGTCAAGACAGCAGCCCCAGAGGCCAAAATGGAGAAGATCTCCACGGCCACCATGGACTTCCCTTTGGTGCTCAGGTAGGCGGGGAGGAAGGTGATCCAAACACTGCAAAATATTAGCATACTAAAAGTAATGAATTTGGCTTCATTAAAGCTGTCAGGCAATTTCCTAACTAGAAATGCCACTGTGAAACTGACAAGAGCCAAAAAAGCTAGATAGGCAAGGACGGCATAAAACATTGAATCTGAACCTTCATTGCATTCCAAGATGGTCTCTCCTACCAAGGAGTCGAAGTCTAAGTTGGGAAATGGGGGAGAAGTTGCCAACCAGGTGGCACAAAGAACTGCTTGGATCAGCGGACAGACTATGACAATGGAGTTGGTCAGTGGTTTCCCTAAGAATTTCCTTGCTCTGTTCCCAGGTTTAGTAGCCATGAAGGCCAGAACCACCATGACAGTTTTTGCCAACACAGAGGAAACTACAAGGGAAAAGAGAATGGCAAAGGCAGTTTGTTGTAAGAAACAGGTGAAGATCCCAGGTCGACCAATGAAGAGGAAGGAGCAGAGGAAGCAGAGCAGGAGGGAGACCAGGAGGATGTAGGTGAGATCTCGGTTGTTGGCCTTGACAATTGGTGTGTCACGATGCTTATGGAAAATTGCTAGGACTGACAGTGTGATCAAAGATAGAGAAAGGGTAAGAGATGCTAAAGTGTATCCCAGGGTATCTTCATAGGAGAGGAAGTGGATCTTCTTGACTATGCAGTGGTCCTTGTCCTTGTTGGGATATTGGTCTTTTGGACAGGGGTCACAGCGAGCTGCATCTGAAATGAAGAATCTTTGTCTAAATATTTCGGTAGCAATCATAGTAAGAATTATACCTCCTGCCCAGAGTTCCGGCAGGCACTACTGCTGGGTTGCTCATGTGCACGCCAAGCCTGATGTGCGCTGTGTGCACATGTGCAATAAAATTATAATTGTTCTGCCTATGTAAAGAACTGAAAAACAAGATGAACCAGTATAGGGGTCTGTGAGACCTGGGTTCCTGCCTGTTCCATTGACTAGGCCACCAAACCACTACCAGTTTGACCGAACCAGTGCGAACCGTTAGAAACCCACCACTGCTTCTGCCTCATATATCAGGTATGACTCCTATCCACATTGATCAATTCAATAAGAAAGAGATGGAAGGACGCCCTGGAAAGCTTATGGTGCCCTGTAAAAATCAAAATATATTTGCTTCAAAATGAGCATGGAGGATCAGTTGCTCAGAGATTGAGATCTCTGCCTCTGTAATCATCAGGCATCTGTTCAAAAATTTGCATTTTTTTTAAGAGGGAGAAAAGAGTTGATTTTTTTTTCCACTTTGTATTGGAAGTCTAAGAAGATTGACCGCTCTCTCAATCAGGAATCCTGCTTTTTACTGTTTAGTTTCATCATCATTTGGAATCAAAATGGTGACATACAAATGCACACATGAGTAATGTGATCTCGGAAATAAATTTCTCTGTTTGAAACCAGCATCTCCGATCATTCAATCAGGGTTTTTGTTGTAGAGAGAGCGTAGCATCAATCCACGATAGATTGATTGATTTCTCTGACATGCCTATAAGTTTCAAGGGAGCTAATATTGACAGAAGCAGCACACTAAGAGTAATACAAAGTTTGAACACCAAACCATTCATTTAGGGAAATGATCAATAGTTGGTTTTCCCATTGGGATGAGAGCAAGAAATCTGCAAAGTTTGTCTTGAATGCACCTTGTGGTAAATTTGGTGAGGAGAGCAAACTTGCCAATCCTAGTTTCTCAGAGATGGGAAATTAGACTGGTGTGTGTGTGTGTGTGTGTGTGAGAGAGAGAGAGAGAGAGAGAAAGAGGCAACAATTTGCATCAGAATTGTGAAGCATGTCAAACCTACCACAAATCACCCCAAATCTCTTAATATCTTAATATATTGAATGGCTTCCTTGATCCTGGAAGATCTCCATTTGAAGGTTGCTCTACCTGTCTGATTAGAAATGGTGCCTTCTGGACAAGGGTCACATTTGTAGCAGCAAACCTGCTCACCCTCTGGAACGGTTCTCTTCTCACCTGCCTGGCACCTCCTCTTGCCACATCTGGCAAAGGGCACCTTCTAAGAGAGAAAAGAGACATTTTTAGACATTTTTAGACATTTTATTAAGATTTATAGGCCGCCCTTCTCCCTGAGGGGACTCAGGGCGGCTTACAATCACAGGGAAGGGGGTGCAATACCAAAAGACAAACAGTGAGTGAACAAAATAAAATAATAAAACACAACTTGCATTCAACAGTCAACACTCGGGCGGGTAAATTAAGAACCTATCCCCAGGCCTGCTGGGAGAGCCAGGTCTTAAGGGCCGTGCGGAAGGTCTGGATGGTGGTGAGGGTACGAATCTCGACGGGGAGATCGTTCCACAGGGTCGGAGCTGCAACAGAAAAGGCTCTCCTCTGTGTAGTCGCCAGTCGACATTGAGTGGCAGATGGAATCCGGAGGAGGCCCAATCTGTGCGATCTAATCGGTCGAAGGGAGGTAATCGGCAGAAGGCGGTCTCTCAAGTACCCAGATCCACTACCATGGAGTGCTTTAAAGGTGGTCATCAATACCCTGAAGCGCACCCAGAGATCGACAGGTAGCCAGTGCAGCTCGCGGAGGATGGGTGTAATGTGGACGAACCGTGGTGTGCCCACTATCACTCGCGCGGCTGCATTCTGGACTAACTGCAGTCGCCGGATGCACTTCAAGGGCAACCCCATGTAGAGCCCATTGCAGTATTCCAGCCTGGAGATCACAAGGGCTCGAGTGACTGTTGCGAGAGCCTCCCGGTTCAGGTAGGGCCGTAACTGACGGACCAGGCGAACCTGGGCAAATGCCCCCCTGGTCACAGCCGACAACTGATGGTCAAAAGTCAGCTGTAGATCCAGGAGGACTCCTAGATTACGGACCCTATCTGAGGGGTATAAAATTTGACCCCCCCAGCCTGAGTGTTGGAATATCGGCCAAATTGTTGGGAGGGAAACACAACAGCCACTCGGTCTTGTCCGGGTTGAGTACCAGTTTGTTAGCGCTCATCCAGTTCTTAACGGCCTCAAGACCCTGGTTCATCACGTCCACTGCTTCATTGAGTTGGCACGGGGCGGACAGATACAGTTGCGTATCGTCCGCATATTGATGGTATTTTATCCCGTGCCTCCGAATGATCTCACCCAGCGGTTTCATGTATATGTTAAATAGTAGGGGGGATAAGACCGAACCCTGCGGCACCCCATATGTTAGGGGCCTCAGGGACGATCTCTGCCCCCTGACCAACACCGACTGCGACCTGTCCGAGAGGTAGGAGGAGAACCACTGCAAAACAGTGCCTCCCACCCCCACCTCCCGCAGTCGTCGCAGAAGGATACCATGGTCGATGGTATCGAAAGCCGCTGAGAGGTCAAGGAGAACCAGGATGGACGCATGGCCTCCATCTCTGGCCCTCCAGAGATCATCGGTCAATGCGACCAAAGCGGTTTCAGTGCTGTAACCAGGTCTGAAGCCGGACTGGAAGGGGTCAAGATAACTAGCTTCCTCCAAGGCCCGTTGAAGCTGGAAGGCCACCACCTTCTCAACAACCTTCCCAATAAAGGGGAGGTTGGAGACAGGATGATAGTTGTTTAAAATGGCTGGATCCAAGGATGGTTTCTTCAGGAGGGGTCTCACCACCGCCGTCTTAAGTGCGGCGGGGAAGTGCCCCTCCCAAAGGGAGGCGGTCACGACCACCTGGATCCAGCCATGTGTCACCTCCCTGCTGTTGGCAACCAGCCAGGAGGGACACGGGTCCAGAACACAGGTGGAGGCACTTACAGCTCGAATGGCCTTGTCCACATCCCCAGAGGCAACATCCTGGAACTCAACCCAGTGATGGTTTGCCAAGTAATCCCCCTGTGTCTCGGCTGGACCTACGGCGGTGGAGTCCAAGTCCGACCGAAACCGAGCAACTTTGTCTGCCAAGAACTGGGCATAGTCCTCAGCCCTACCCTGCAAGGGGTCTCCCACATCCCTCCTATTGAGGAGGGAGCGGGTGATCCTAAACAGGGTGGCTGGGCGTGACTCGACGGACGCTACCAAGGCGGAGATATGCGTTCTTTTGGCAACTCTTAGTGCCCGGATGTAATCCTTGGTGCAGGTGGTCAAAAGTGCTCGGTTCGCCTCGGACTCGCCTCGGAGAGAAAAGTTTGAGATGATCTAATCAAAGATCATGCATCATTTTATTTCCACACTGGGATCTCCATCTTCAAAAGGTCTTTAGGAGAACTGGTTCACCATCCGGAAACATCAACCAGGAAGAGCTCACGGGGAATTGAGACCAATAGCATTACCAGCTAATCAATTGATGTTTGGGATTGGCACTTATCTCATGATGAAAAGAAGGATATGATAATAGTATTTTAATGTCTCCGGAGCTGCCCCAAAGAAGAAAGAGTCAAGCTACTCTCCAAAGCACCTGAGGGCAGGGCAAGAAGCAATGGGTGGAAACTAATCAAGGAGAGAAGCAACCTAGAATTAAGGAGAAATTTCCTGACAGTCAGAACAATTAATCAGGGGAACAACTTGCTTCCATAAGCTGTAAATTCTCCTGGAAACACTGGAATTTTTAAAGAGACATTGGATAACAATTTGTCTGAAATTGTATAGGGTTTGCTACCTAAGCAAGGAGTTGAACAAGAAGACCTCCAAGGACCCTTCCAACTTTGTTATTCTATTCTATTCTATTCTATTCTATTCTATTCTGGTAACGTAATTAAAGAAAAGCCTTGGTGGTGCAGTGGTTATAATGCAATATTGGAGGCTAATTTTGCTCACTACCAACAGTTCAATTCTCCCGAGTTCAAGATTGACCCAGTCTTCCATCCTTCCAAGGTCAGTAAAATGAGGACCCATATTGTTGCAAGCAATATTCTGACTGTGTAAACCACTTAGAGGGGGCTATAAAGCACTGTGAAGTGATATATAAGTCTAAGTGCTATTGCTAAAGGTAGTCCCCACTTACTGAAGCTAATTGAGACACTAAGCTTTGAGCGATAATATAACAGAAAACCTCAGCTTTCCCAGCATCATCGCACAACATGAAGCCGCTGCTGCTCTAGCATCAAAGAGTAAAGTCCCCAGTCATTCTGGCCAAAGTCATAGTGCAAAGACCCAACTGCAGCCACCACCATCACCCTGTAGTCTACATTCCTACAATTCTCTGCTTCCTCAGCTGACCTTCACCATATTTTTGATCATGATGAAGAGAGCTATGCCAGGCTATTTGGGAGGAAACTGTTGTCTATATGAGACTATTTCCCCAGAAGTAAACCACCATGAGTGACCTTGGGAAGAAAGCTTTATGCGTGTCCAGGAGAACATGAGCCTTTTTCTGAATTCAGGACATTTCCTTCCAGCCCACCTTTTTGGCCCAGATGATTGCATTGGAGTTGATGGTGAAATCCTGGCCTTGGGAAACCCTGGGATCCATTTGCCCTACTTTCCTGTAGACAAAAGATTGATTGGGAAGGAAAATCCAGTTGAGAAGATCATAAGGAGCAGACATTGGTCCATTTGCTAAAAAGGAGACTTCATTTCCATCACTGTTATTGAACCTGATATTCTTCAAATAGGCAAGAAGCTGAAAGAAAAGAGACCCTTGGAAATTGAAGTAACTAAAAATGAGACATCATGGATTCTATCACCCTCTGCTGACAAACATTTTAGGAGATAATTACAAATCTTTAAATGTATTATCATGTGTTTTTTTCTGACTTCAAGTTCACTTTTAATAGAATAATTATGACATATTAATATTTTAATACCCCACTCCAAATGCAATTCTATAGATGCTACTTATGCTTCCATTTTTAATTAAACCATTAACTTATTTTATCATATTTTAGAATAGAATAGAATAGAATAGAATAACAATGTTGGAAGGGACCTTGGAGGTTTTCTGGGTTTTTTTCCCCTTAGGCAGGAAACCCTACACTACTTAGAAAAATGGTTATCCAACATTTTCCTAAAAACTTCCAGTGATGGAGCATTCACAAATTCTGGAGGCAAGTTGTTTCACTGCTTAACTATTGTTCTCACTGTCAGGAAATTTCTCCTCAGTTCTAAGTTGCTTCTCTCCTTTATTAGCTTCAACCCATTGCTTCTTGTTCTACCCTCAGGTTTTAATAATTGCTTTTTGCTTGCTGTTTGCTATTTAATAATTCACTTTGTTTTCAGATATAGGTAAAAGTGTGATATTGACCTATTTAATAAATTAACCAAGAAATGTCAATGGAAATTCCTAAGGATCTGTGGACTGAATAAAATTCAGAGAAATTACCTGCCATGACTGGACATTTGTGATTCTTTTTCCAAACCTCAACATGGCTGGTTGTGGTCCTGATCCATGCATTGTATGTAATGCTTGTGCCACAGCATGAATGGCATTGTAGATATTGTAACTTTCACCTGTCATGCTCGTTTCAAACATGTAAGATGGCACATTCTTTAAATTCTCTTTTCCTGTACAGTGTTTGTCCCCCTTTGAAAGGATCAATCCTGGTCTGTGGATCTTGCAGCCAAAAATCCTTTCCCACCATAGAAGGAGAAAGACATCTCCTTGGGGGTTCAAAGGGTCTAAAGATAGAAGGAAATGCCTGAATTCTGGGATATCATGGCTTTGATCCCTGAAATGGAAAGTACCATGGAAAGGCTTTAGAAATATCAATGTGTCATGAGAAGAGCTTATTTGCCAATGGGAAGTCAGGATCCAAACAACTCTAACTGCAGAATTACCTAATTCTTCAAACAAATGCAGAAATGCATATATAATGTGAGTACATTTGCCTTCCCCAAATAGAATAATGACCTCAGCTTTACTCCAAGTTGGGATTAAAAAAAGAGTTTTGGTCTCTGAATAGGAAACTGTTACAGATTCCAACAGGTGAGTGAAGGCCAGGCAGATCTCCTTCTCCTTCAGCATTGGCATCAGAGTTGAGATGAAAAGTTCTCCATTGTCACTTTCAGGGGCCACCAGCCCAACCCAGTTCCACTGGAAATACAGGAGAAGCCGAACTAAACCCACATACTGAGGAAATTCATTGAGGCTGATCCAGAAAAAGGAAGGAAAAGCTGTTCTGTCTCCTTGAGTGAACTTGAGGAAGTGAAAACCGAACTGCAGAAAAGGAGAGTCTTGTCAGAATTTTATTACAATATTTTATAGTGATGTTAAGGGTCAGTATCAGTAGTTTTTTGCTCTGCTAGTCAGACTGATTCACTTTGAATGGAGTGGGAGGCTTCCAGTTACAATTACAAATTCTGATTTAAACAGGTGTGTGGGGATTATGCAGCTGAATACTTTTTCTTTGCTATGTACAAACAAGATTGGTTCATTTTACAAGTATATTTTGCTTAAGCCCTAATAAATATAATTTTTATTTTGATCTATCTCTTCACTTTAACTGAGCTCAATTCCCTGTAATCAGATGGCTGCAGCTGATCTGCATCTTTGTATGGCAGGTCTGCCATTTTCGGCCTGGCGCCTCACTGGCATCCTGCTGTAAAAGGCTATGGGGGAGGACGTTGGGCAAGAGGGAACAAATGGGCAATATACCTGTATGAATATGTGATGGGAAATAGGAAGGGGAGAATGACAGCTTGAGAAATAACAGTTTGTGCCAGCCCTCAAGGCTATGCACCACAAGAAAGAATGTGGATTACCCCAAACAACTCAGCGCTCTCAAATCACATAGGCGACTCTTCATTACCTGAAGACAAACTGGTCATGGAGGAAGGGCAGGGATGAGGGAAAACATTTTGTATCTTTTTGGGTTGGAAACTTAGTTCTAGCCTGACTTTACTGCAGCCTGTAAGTTTTAGTAAACGAAGCTATCCCTTACACTTTGGCAAAAAAAAAAAAAAAGAACACAAAATACAACCTGAATGGATATGACCTCATCGACAACCCCCACTCTGTCAAGGACCTTGGAGTACTCATCTCAAATGATCTAAGTGCCAGAACTCACTGTAATAGCATTGCCAAAAAGGCATTAAGAGTTGTTAACCTAATCTTGCCTAGCTTCTTCTCCTGTGACATTGTACTGCAAACTAGGGCATGCAAAACCTTTGCTACACCACTTCTTTTTGTTTAATATTTTTTTTAATTTAAAACAAACACAACATCCTTCTTTACATGCTGTAGAAAGTGTATCAGTTGGTTCCAAAAAACCCCACTTCCGTGCATCTCTTCCACAGTCAACAAACATAGTTCATATTAACTCAAGCATTTTAATTCAAATATTTATATATGTCACCATCATCATATCTCCATTTTCATTTGACTATAATTGTTTAAATTTCCTTCATCATGAAATAGACCAAAATTTAATACATAGCCACATACTGGCCTTTCAATTACTATTTCTAAAATCCTCCACTAACACTAAATCCTTATGTCCTATAGTAGCTAAACATCCATAATATTTAATAACGAAGTTTTCTAATTCTCCTTTCCAAATCACTGTTTAAAACTTACATCCAGTTTCTTTATGTTATACCCATATCTATATATACATTGTTATTCTCATCCCTCCTTTATTTGACTATATCATGTATCATAACATTTCCCCCCTAATAATCAAAACTTTAACTGTATCTAACTTGGTTCCTCTTTTAATAACCTATATATATAATCCAAAGGGATTTCTAATCTTCCTTACATGGGTACCATTCAATATTCATATCCAATTATACTCATCATAACACTACACATTATATACATTAGTAACATTATCAATTATTTATTTAAATTATATCTATTGTCAATAAATTTCACTAAGTTTAACTAGTTTTAAATTATATTCTTCCATCTATCAACCCGTATCTTTCCAATAGCAAAACAGTCTCATATCTTCTGCCATTTGTGGTGGCAGTCCTCTAATCAGCTCCTTGATCAACTTTATATGGACTCCTCTTAGCAACTCCTGGCTTATAAGAACTCTCATGTAATCTTGATGCCCTTCTTCTGTTTCCTTAGTCAGCTTATCTTTGATTGTCAGTAGTGTTATCAATGCGATTGCTAATGAAATTTCTCTCTTTAAATCCATAGAGTCTTTGGTTTTTTCTTCTTCTGTATCATGCCCTCTGGGATAAATTTCCTCTCCATTTAATTCCTCTTTCAGTATTCCACTCTTTCCATTTTCAGGAACAAACCAATCACCGTAAATATCAGCAAATGTAATCTCTTTATATTCATTTTCCACTTCGATTTTTTGAGTTTTAACCACCACATTTTGCATTTGATAAACATCTTCAACTTCTTCATCATATTTTGCTGTTATATGCTCTAAGTCTTCCAGCTTCTTCTCTATCCTCTCATATGTATTTGATAATTTCTGTATTTCTGAAAATATCTTTGGCAAGCTTACAATTTCTGTTTACTTTTGAAATTGTGCCATTCTCTCCAGCTAACAAACACAGCTGTTCTAGCTTGGAAGGTTAATAAAATTAAACATAGATTCACAAAAAATGTTTTGTTTTCACTTTTCTCTGGTTAGATATACTTCAAAGGGACATCTATATGCTTCCCTTCTTATCACTCTCTATAACCAAGCAGTGAGACCTTGTAGTGCCAAGCCAAAACAATCAGTGAAGAAGAAAAAAGTGTTCCATTTCCAATACACAAACCTTCCAGCCTCTGAGTAGCATGTTATTGTTGCAAATTTCCTTATTTCTTTTTGTATCTTTTTTTGTATTTCAAGTTAGAAAAAAGAGTCATATTTTTAAATGGGTTAGAAGAACACCCACAGTAATGAAAGAGGAAAATTTTAAACCATAGGTTACAGAGAATAATAAAAGAAAAAATAGAAGAAGAAAACTTAATCCATTCATTTTAAAAGGCTTGCATAAATTCCATCCATGAAGATAGCATTTAAAAGTTAAGATAACCACTGTCCAAACCATTCCAAATTTAATTCTGCCGCTTGATTCTTCTGTTCTCCAATTTAAATTAATTTTAACTTTTTTATAGGCCATCCCTTTTTAAAACAGTAAAAGTTCTTCACTAGCTGGAAACACTTTCTCTTTCCATATCCTTCCGGAGGAGGAGGAGCCAACATCGCGACGATACGGACATGCGGTCTTGATGCTCTGAGACCGCAGCCAATGGTTTTGCTGCTGGGTGGTCCAATCGGACCTAAACCGTCCCGAAGAGATGGTGAACAGGAAGAATATGTCTTGCTGACCTCTGGGACATTGCAAAGTCCCTGATTGATGCAAGAGAAGTTCTTCAAGCCAGTGACAAAAAATCCAGCCAAGGCTGACGAAGTCAGGGCTGCTCCAAAACAGCTACACCAATTCTTGAATACAGCTCATCTGTCTGGAACCTCATCTGTCAGACATTAATACAATTGAGCAAGTCCACAGATATTTCACAAGAAGAGTCCTCTACTCCTCTGCTCGCAACAGAATACCTAATGCCACAAGGCTTGAAATATTTGGTTTAGACAACTTAGAACTTTGCTGTCCTCAAACCGACCTAAGCATAGTACATAAAATTATCTGCTACAATGTCCTACCTGTCAACAAATACTTCAGCTTCAACCACAATAACATATGAACACCCAATAGATACAAACTTACGGTAAATAGCTCCAAACTTGATTGCAGAAAATACGACTTCAGTAACAGAATTGTCAATGCCTGGCATGCACTACCTGACACTCTGGTTTCTTCCCCAAACCCCCAAAACTTTGATCTTAGACTGTCTACGGTCAACCTCACCCCATTCCTAAGAGGTCTGTAAGGGGCATGCATAAACGCACCAATGTGCCTACTGTCCCTGTCCTAATATTCCCTTGTACTTATATTTTTTCTTGTATTCATAATCATGTTTATACTTATATTTGCTTAAAATAAATAAATAAATAAAAATAACTAAATGAAGTTGAGCGTCTTTCTTTCTTAAGGGAGCTACCTGGGGCAGGTCTGACATTAGAAAACCTTTGGGTCTGTAAGGCTCTCCTATACTCTCCTACACTACACAACTGTGGAAGCTACATAGTCCCCTTGCTCCTTCCCTCAAACTGTGCTTGAATCACATCTGGTTTGTTCAGTTTTCCACCTCAGCCGCCTTTCTCTCTTCCACCCATTCCTTTTGCTTTCCTCCCTGCAATACAGGTGTGGTCCTTTGTTCTCTTAAAATGTCAACAAACCCAATCCGTAAGGAAGGAAAACTCACAAGAGCAGACTTGGGACTTTCCTAAGACAAGGATAAACCTTGTGAAGAGTATAACTGACATAGTTTGCCTGGCTCTGATATATGAGAAGCCAAGGTAATAAACCATCAATGTGTTTCACATCATAAAGCAGATTGAAGCATGATTACAAAGAACCTATTAGGAAAGCAATTGGGAAAGCATTTTAGAAATACTTTATTATCTGTTTGCAATATGGGTATAAAAATTTTATCCTGATACACAAAATATAAAACATGAATTCAACTGTGGCATCAGTTGTGATAGCTTGTATTTCCAGAATTCATATAGTCCCGATTTTTCTCGAGTACCTTTGCCTTCATCTTTGCCTTCTTATGTTTTCAGCTTGCTCTATACTGCTACACTACTGTACACTCCTTTACCTGTGGAACCTTGAAGATGCTGAAGATGGAGGCCATCTGCCTTGAGTATTGGGAGTTGACATCTCCAACAACAGATAGCAATGCATCCTGCTTGTCACATTTGTAACCTGGAACCATTTGATCTCGTGTAGACAGAAGAGAGAGGCTGTTCCAGGAAATCCTCCTAACACTATCCTTATTGTCATAAATATGGAAGCCAAGGGTGATGTTGGGAAGCAGAATCAAATCCTTGTTGATTTTTGTGATTGCATGTACCACTGCCAGAAATAGCTGATAATTTTTTAATTCAACACTATGATGACAAAACATTGGGAAATATTAGAGAGAAGCTTTTTTGCACTAAGGGAGGTTGTCTTTCCTTAAGTGTGTTTGTATGTGTGCTCTCTAGGACTTGGAAGTGGTGAATCCATTTGCTGATTAAGAAGATTATGTAGATGGACAATCCATGTGAAAGCAGGGTCACATGGAGAGGGACTGAGAAGTACCATATATACGAGCCTGACTCATCCATATGATAAATATCTTAAATAGATTTTGGGATTTTGATTATCCTTTTGAAGGCTCTTTCAGCTCTGAGAATCATTCTATTCAAATACTACACTGACGGCCAGAAGATACATTAGCTAAACACCATTACAAAAGACCATGAATGATCCTGAAACAGGGTTTGCCTGTTCTTAGTACACTTCCCCATTGTAACTGGATTTGCCTTTTCTTTGACTTTTCCAACATGACTTTTTGTCAAAATAAATAATAAATGACCTTTTTCACTAAGCCAGTACAGTTTCTGACGCGTACATCCTTCCTAACCTATTGTGCTGTTTATCATGTTACTGAAGAAACATAAACCTTCTAGGCTATTTTGAGAAGATGGTTCTTTATCCAGGAAAGCACCAAGGTGTCTGAACTGTAGCAGAACCTGCAAGCATCAGTAGAATTTATGAAATTTATGATGGGAGTCTCCTGAATCCCAACCAAAGCAGAAATTCTTCTAATCCATTCCCTTCCAGGTGAAACATACCTTTTTGTAATTCTTGTCTTTGATGGCTCACGGTCAAACTCTATCATTTCAAAGAGACCAAGCTTTTCCAGGAGCATATTCCCTCCAATAATGAGATCCCCAGACCTGTAGTAGTCCTCCACAGTTTGCAGAGGATTCCTCACTACACATACGGTTTGCCTTATCTTATGAGTTGTTGAAGGCAGGAGCCAAAGGAAAAGAAGCAGGAGAGGCAGACCATTCATAATTCTCACCTTCCTTCCTAGATCACATATCAAATTTTGTTGAGAAGCAGAACTGCAAGTGGCTCCCACAAAATCCCACCAAGGGTTTAGCAGAGAAGAAGCAGACTGTGCCACATGGGTAAATTGAGGCAAATTAATAGTAAGTGTGCTTTCTCTTACCTATTCTGAGTTGTCACTGAAGACAAAACTGAACCCAGTTCAGTTTCATGGATTGAAAGAAATGACTTGTTTGCAAAACAACCTAAGGTGACATGTCCAGATCCCCTTGGGAGATCAGATATTATTTCATTTTAGCAAGTTTTATCTTGGAAGACTTTTGTGGTTAAAAATCTATGGAGGATTCATTAAGGATTACTGTACTTCTGATAATTGCAAGGAAGAGCAACATCCTACTCACTTAGCAATTTCCTTCATGCACCAGAAGGGGGAAAACATGTTTGTGTCTCTTGTTCTTCATCCAAAGAGCAGATGGAATTGAGGGTCAGGGTCCAGGTGGGATTTGGCCTACCTGAAACCCCTCAGCACCTGCATCCAAGATGGAGTCTGACTTGTGCCAGGTTTTTTTTCCAGATAGGGCTAAGCATTGTGATGAGTTGTAGCCTTGCAAAAGTGACCAATAATGCAGGTGTTTGTAGAAGAAATGTTTTATTTATTCTTACATGTTTATGGATGATATAGAAGCTCATTTCTCTTATACCCCTTACAAATAGTGAGTGGGGGACTCCAGATATAAGGCTAATTTAAATGGAGATTCTCACTCATCCAGGTCATGGTTGTCCCAAAGGTGGACTTTCTTGTTTTTCTTTTGAAGACATTTCACTTCTCATCCAAGGGGTTCCTTCAGCTCTGACTGAATGGTGGGGAATGGAAGGATTTATACTCCTTGTGGACAGCTGGTGTATTCCTTGTGAGAGTCATTTGGAGGTTTATCTGATTCATCAGGATCACCTGAGTAGTGCAAATGGGTGTGGAGCCTTCTTGGCTGCAGGATGTTTTCTGCCCTGTGTCCCTTCCCTACTGAAGACAGGTGCAGGCTGTTCGGGATGAGTCTGTGTTGTCTGTATCTCAACCTGAAGAGCAAATGGTTCCTGCAGTCTGCAATTTTTCTGGAAATCCATTCATTCTCCCACACCATTCAAAGAGTGTCCATCCCAAAGTGCAGAGCTGAATATCAATGGAGATTCTCAGTCAACCACATCATGGTTGTCCCAAAGATGCTTTTTCAAGAGGCAACTGGACTTTCTGGTTCTTCTTTGAAGACATTTTGCTTCATTGGAAGAGGTCCAGGACTAGGCTGGGGACAGATCCTATTGTAGAAAATCTACCTTTGTAGTCACTAAGAATTGTCACTGACTTGATAGTTTATCAACAACCAATCCTTTCAGCAGTTCCAAGAAGATTCCACACCAATCAGGTGAGCCTAAGGGCATAGATAAACCTCCATGTTGCCTCAATGACTCTAAGAAAGTGTACTAACAACCAGATGACTGCAAGAATATAAATTCTTCCATCTTCCACCATTCAGTCAGAAGTGAAGAAGCTTCTTGGATTAGAAGTGCAACATCTTCAAAAAGTCCAGTTTCTTTAAAAAAAAACACCTTTGGGACAAACATGACCTGGATTTTGGCAGTTGGAATAGAGTTCTTTTCAGGTGGGGAGGGGGAGTAGAACTCCTTAGCATTAATTACTGTATAAGAAATACTGTACTAATGAACTAATGGTCATTTTAAAAAATCCTTTCTTAGAGGGCACCTAGAAGCCAAGAGGAACATATGTGCCAAATTTCAAGTTTGTAGGCTCTACGATTCTGTAGATTTCATGATGAATGAGTGGTACTTGGCTTTTATACACACACACACACACACACACACACACACACACACACACACACACACACACACACACACACACACACACACACACACACACACACACACACACACACACACATATATATATATATATATATATATATATATATATATATATATATATATATATATATATATAGGTTTTGGGAATGCAGACGTCCAACTATAAAACAGGTTATTGAATCAGAAAGTATGCAGTTACTTGAAGAAAATCCTACTTTACATGTTATACATTTGAGGACTGGTGAGGCAGGTCCAAGAAGAGGTGGGATTGGAACCCAACAGGAAATTAGAGCAGACAACAGTGATTTTTGTTCAGTTCTATACTTCAGTTCTATACTGGAATGTTTGGAATACTTACTTAATTTGTATTCTGCCCCACTCCCGAGGGACTCTATACTCTTTACTTGTTTTAGAAAAGCTATGGTGTAATCATACAAACCTTGCTTTGACTGCTGATGTCCCAGCTCCAATCTCCAGCATCCATTGATGGATCGGGAGTATTGCTGACCTAAATTAGACAGGAGCTGTTTTTTGGTAGACCATGGTCAGCCATTTCTTCTGGAAATGGAAACAGGAATGTGGAAATAAATAAATGTTCATGGCTCAGGACATCTTTTCTCTCTTCTTCTTTTTTTAGAAGGTGCCCTTTGCCAGGTGTGGCAGGATGAGATGCTATGCAGGAGAGAAGAGGAGTGTCCCAAAGGGTGAACAGGTTTGCTGCTACCAATGTGACCCTTGTCCAGAAGGGACCATTTGTAATCAGACAAGTAAAGCATACTTCAAATGTTGATATTGGAAAAAGAAGAGAGCTACATACCAAATTATGCTTAGGCTGACCATTATGAAAACTTCGTGCCTGAACATGATGGCCAATGGGAGACATTTAAGGGAGGGAAGAGTTGAACTTATGGGTTTTGGTGCACTATTCAAAGTTCTGGCTTTATGTTACTGCAATAAGCATGACTTCTAATAAAACTACACTTTGGAAACAATGGAGCCAAGAATCATTTCAATTTAGAGGTTTAAGTTGTGCAGGCTTGATAATGCTCACTGTGGATGCCCCTGAAATATTTCTTCATTTTAGATGCAGCTCACTGTGATTCTTGCCCAGAAAACCAATATCCCAACAAGCACAAGGACCAATGCATTGCCAAGAAGATCCACTTCCTTGCTTATCAAGATACCTTGGTATTGTGACGCAGCAGGATCCGGTTGAGCTGTTGATGAACTTGGATAGCGAGGAACCATATGAGTCTGCCATGGAGGATGTGGAGGACCGTGGGCAGGGTTCAGACTCAAAGCAGGGATCAGGGAGGCTGGTTGGCCACCAGGAGGCGCCTGAGGCATGGAGCAGTGGGCAGGATCAAAGGCAGTTTGTCCCTGATGCTAGATTGAGAAGGGCTGAGAAACGGAAGCAGCAACTCCGTAGACAGACTCACAGAAGTTGATTAAGCACAGGTGGTTGTTGATTGGCCCCTCCCGAGAGATTATAGGTGAGGTGTTGGGAGGGGACATTTGCAGGAAACAACCATTCGAATTAGTAGTTAAGAAAATCTATCTGTGGTGGCGCAATACTGGAAGAAGGAAGACTTGCCTACAATCCAAGAATGGACATTGAAAGTCACAAATTTAGCCAAGATGGCTAAAATATCGGCATATCTTAAAGATCACTCAAATGAGAGATATAAACGAGACTGGAAAAAATGGATTGACTATATACAAAATAAATACGGGACCAAGAAATTCCAGTTAGCCTATGCTTAAGATCAGAAATGATTTAAATTGTTTAGTTAGTTCAGCAAGAAGAAGCAAAGGTCAATGTAGAATGTCATTAATTTCTTTATTTCTTTTTTCTCAATAGATTTTAGACTGTGTTAGTTAAAAATTCATACCGTGTACGGGTTCTGGGAAGTCGGGGGGGGAGGAGGAGGGGGTTGGGGGGGTGGAGGGAGGGAGGGAGGGGTATACAAAAAATGTACTTCAATGTTTTAATGATTGACGAATGATGAAATATTTGTGTTTTTTAAAAGAAATAAAACCTTTGGAATGACAAAAAAAAACGAAAGAAGAAAAAGAAAATCTATCTGTATTCTAGTCGTGCCTGTTCGTTTGGACTATCTGCATTGCTGCGTTTGAACTATCTGGGTTGCTGCAGAGCTACTCTATTGAATATGAGTTGCCTTGGCCCTCAGCCAAAGGATTCGTTATCTCAGTAATGGAACAGTGGCAAACAGCCAAGCCTGTGTTCTGGTGTATTCACAAGCTGGGGGGTGGGGGTGGTGTCAGAACACCTTGGGATACACTTTAGCAACTCTCACACTTTTTCTCTCTGTGATCACAATGGCAGTTCTGGCCATTTTCCTTAAGCATCGTGACACACCTATCGTCAAAGCCAACAATCGTGATTTCACCTACATCCTTGTGTTCTCCCTCCTGCTCTGCTTCCTTTACTCTTTCCTATTTATTGGTCAGCCTGGGAAGGTTGCCTGTTTCTTACAACAAACTGCTTTTGCCATTCTCTTCTCTTTTGTGGTGTCCTCTGTGCTGGCAAAATCTGTCATGGTGGTTTTTGCCTTTATGGCTGCCAAGCCAGGGAATAGGACAAGGAAACTCTTAGGAAAACCACTGACCAACTCCATTGTGTTAGCCTGTCCCCTGGCACAAAGCAATCCTTTGTGCCACCTGGCTTGGAACCTCTCCCCCGTTTCTCAACTTAGACTTCCACTGCTTGGTAGGAGACACCATCCTGGAATGTAAGGAAGGCTCATCTTCAATGTTTTTCACAGTAATTCCCTACTTAGGTTTCCTTGCTCTTGTCAGTTTCACCGTGGCTGTCAGCCTCTGCTTGCTGCTGCTTTGGCTGCCATTGTAACAGGGAGGGGGGGCGTGGTATTTGGGAGGGGAATCATGATGTGCTGGAGGAAGATTCTAGATGCTGACCTAACCATCTTACTGCGCATGTGGAGGAAGGGAGTTTCCCGCCAAGGTTAACTGTCTGGCATTCCATCCTGGTGATGTCTTTTGAAGTTATCTCCCACCTGACAATTGGGTGCATTTTAATTGGACTATGGACTGGGGTGCCAAGAGGAGGGGATTGAATTATACATGATATTCTTTGCTTTCGCGCCTAATTAACCAGGTTCAGCTTAGCTTTGCTACTGTTCATTTATAATTAGTAAAAGTACACTTGATTTCAAACAAATGGAGTTGAGTGGTTTCTTTCCTGATTATTAAATGAAGTTGCACCTGACAGTGGCATTTCCAGCTAGGAAATTACCAAACAGCTTTAATGAAGCCAAGTTCATTACTTTTAGTATGTTGGTCTTTTGCAATGTTTGGATCTCCTTCCTCCCCATCTACCTGAGCACCAAAGGGAAGTTCATGGTGGCCGTGGAGATCTTCTCCATCTTGGCCTCTGCAACTGGTCTCTTGACTTGCATCTTTCCCCCCAAGTGCTACATTATCTTACTGAGGCCCCATCTTAATTGTAGGGAAAATATGATAAGAAACAAAAATTTCTGACTCATGGTTCTTATCCAACCTTTCTACAGAGAGAGGTTCTCAACAATGGAAGAAGGGATTACCAAGGGGCAAGCTACAGAATGGATGGTGGAAAAATGTGATGAGGCGGTTCCTAAGTTTAGATATTTAACTAGGTTCCTTTCCTTGTGGGGGCCAATAAAATGCCACCTTTGCTGTCAACTAGGCCACAAAGCATCAGAGTGCTTGGCTCCAGCCCCATTGCCACAACTGTGCACACCAACCGCCATGGCGGAAAAGAGAAGTTCCCAGATGCCACCACAAAAGAGTCATCTGGGCCAACAACCTCTAGAAGAGGATCCCCAACTTAAGGTGACGAAGAGTCCTACCAAGGGGGAGGCCTCGGAAGAGGAAAAGGGTCAACAACCTCTGGAAGAGGATCCCCAACTTAAGGTGATGAAAAGTCCTACCAAAGGGGAGGCCTCAGAGAGGAAAAAGAGCAAACACCCTCTGGAAGAGGATTCCCAACTTAAGATGACAAAGAGTCCTACCAAGGGGGAGGCCTTGAAGGAGGAAAATGCTGAAGATGACGCAATGGTGAATGCGCCCATTCTCCCCTTCGCCTTCCAAGTCAACCTCCAAATGCCTGAGATGGGGTTGGAGGGGAAAGTTAAAGCAATTGTGGACACCGGTTGCACTCGATGCTTAATCAGCACATCAATTGTCAAGCAACTAGGCATAAGCACAAGACCTCTAGCCTGTCCCATTCGGGTTGAGCAGGTAGATGGAACGTTAATTGGAGGGGCCCAAACCATGATAGTAACTTACCTGGTGAAGTTACAAGTGGGCCGCCACTGTGAGCTTCTCAGATTCATTGTTGCTCCAGAGATGCCAGAGAAAATAATCTTGGGGCTTGCATGGCTTGACAAGTGGAAGCCTACTATAAAGTGGGAAGATGGTGGTAGAAAATTGATGATGGTGGTTGAGCCACTACCACTGGTGGAGAAAAAGGGCCAGCCAGGGACGAGTGAATCCAGGAGCCTGGAACATGCAGCAGAGACAAAACCCGTAGCTGTCCAACAAGTGCCCAAAAACTTTTTTGGGGATGTTTTGTCGAGATCTCTGCCCTCCGACTAACACCGACTGCGACCTGTCCGAGAGGTAAGAGGAGAACCACTGTAAGACAGTGCCTCCCACCCCCACCTCCTGCAGTCGTCGCAGAAGGATACCATGGTCGATGGTATCGAAAGCCGCAGAGAGGTCAAGGGGTACTAGGATGGAGGCATGACCTCCATCCCTGGCTCTCCAGAGATCATCGGTCAATGCGACCAAAGCGGTTTCCATGCTGTAGCCAGGCCTGAAGCCTGACTGGAATGGATCTAGATAACTGGTTTCCTCCAAGGACCGCTGGAGCTGAAAGGCCACCACCTTCTCAACAACCTTCCCCATAAAGGGGAGGTTGGAGACTGGACGATAGTTGTTTAGGACGGCTGGATCCAAAGATGATTTCTTCAGGAGGGGTCTCACCACCGCCGCCTTTAATGCGGGGGGAAAGACCCCCTCCCGAAGGGAGGTGGCAACAACTGCCTGGATCCAGCCCCGTGTCACCTCCCTGCTGTTGACAACCAGCCAGGAGGGGTACGGGTCCAGTACACGTGGAGGCACCCACAGCTCTCATGGCCTTGTCCACGTCCTCAGGGGTAACAGCTTGAAAATCAATCCTGCGATGACCTACCAGATTATCCCTTGGTGCCTCAGCTGGTTCTGCAGGATTGGAGTCCAGGTCCGCCCGAAACCGAGCAACTTTATCCGCGAGGAATTGGACGTAGTCCTCAGCTCTGCCCTGCAAAGGATCACTCATATCCCTCCTATTTAGGAGGGAATGGGTTATCCTGAACAAGGCGGCTGGGCACGACTCAGCGGAAGCAATCAGAGAGGCAATGTGTGTTCTTTTTGACGTCCTAATTGCCCGGATGTAAGCTCTGATGCAAGATGTTAAAAGTGCTCAGTTCGATTTGGATTTACTGGATCTCCACCGGTGCTCTAGGCGTCTCTTTCGGCGCTTCATCTCCCGGAGTTCCTCGGTAAACCAAGGGGCCCTCCTGGATCCACTGCCTCGGAGCGGCCGTAGAGGCGCAATCCGGTTAAGAGACTCCGTCGCTGCCGAGCTCCAAGCAGCAACCAGAGCCTCCGCCGGACTGCGGGCGAGAGTATCAGGAATAACCCCAAGCTCCGTCTGGAAACCCGAAGGGTCATAAGTCACCTGGGGCGGAACCACCTGGTCGGTTCCTCCTCCCTACAGTGGGGGTTTGGTCTCCGAAAGTCAAGCCTCAGTAGGTAGTGGTCCGACCATGACAGGGGTAAGATCTCACTACCCCTCAGACCAAGATCACAACTCCACTGCTCCGAGAGAAATACGAGGTCGAGCATGTGACCCGCCGAGTGAGTTGGGCCCCGAATTACTTGGGTCAAGCCCATGGCTGTCATGGAAGCCATGAACTCCTGCGCCCCATCAGAGTGTTCACCGAGCGAAGGCAAATTGAAATCCCCCAGAACCATAAGCCTGGGGAACTCAACTGCCAGCTCGGCTACCGACTCGAGGAGCAAGTGGAGGGCTGCTGCAACGCTGTTGGGAGGCAGGTACGTTAGCAGCAAGCCCACTTGACTCTTGAGGTCCAAATTCAACAGCAGGGACTCACACCCGACAAGCTCCGGAGCAGGGATCCTACGAGGTACTAGAGACTCTCGGATAACAATAGCCACACCCCCACCCCTTCACTGGGCCCGCGGCTGATGAAGCACCTGAAAGCTTTCTGGGCACATCTCTACGAGGGGGACTCCTCCCTCTGGGCCCAGCCAGGTTTCAGTAATACATGCCAGGTCTGCCCTCTCGTCTAAAATTAAGTCCCAAACGAGAGGAGCCTTATGAACTACAGACCTGGCATTTAGCGACAGCAGCCTGAGACCAGGGTCCTGATTACTCACGCCATCTGGCCTTGGAGTGGGGCTCATAGGGCCGGAAGGAGGGATCTCTGTGACGTAGCGAGCCCTCCTTCCCCGGTAATGGCCAGCCCTAAAGTCCCCGCCATATCTGCCCCTCCCTGTTAAGACCATAATGCTCCGGCCCACTCCCGTGTCCGTAGTCCCTCCACCCACCCCCACAGCCCCCGCATGCTCCGGCAGGCCCTTCAAATCAAACATCCTGAGGCTGGGATTGGGCCCAGCAAGCTGATAAACACCACTCGCTCAAAAACCCCTTCCATGTGGGGGACAAAGTGTTTTTGTCTACCAAATACTTAATATAAGGAATGCCTAGCCAGGAATTTGGTCCAAAATTTCTAGGTCCATTTCCATAGTGAAGATAGTTAACCCATTTACAGTTCAACTCAGTCTACCTAGAAGTCTAGGGAAAATTGGCCCAGAATTTCATTGTAGCTTGTTGAAACCAATAAATGGGTTTAGCATAAGGGCATCCAACCAAGCTTTCTCTCCTCCTGTAGAGATAGAAGGGGAAACATAATCTGAGGTAGAAAAGATTGTAGACTCCAGGCTGAATAGGAGTCGCTTACAGTATTTAGTGCAATGGAAGGGTTGCTCTTTGTCTGAAGCCACTATGGGCGAAAAGCTGGAACTTAAAAGTGGAGAACTTAGTAGAACAATTCCACGAGAAGTTTCCTGATAAAACAAAGGGTCCCCTAGGGGGGGAAGTAGGTGGTTAATTTTTTTAATGTTAACTTTTATGTTATTCTCTTTTCAGGAAACTTTTTTCTTCTGAGGAGAGGCCGTCTGTCAGGCCTGCATTTATATTCCTTTTAGAATTTTGGCCTGCCACACTTTCTCTTATTTCATTATGCTGTTTCTTTAGTATAGTCAATGGGAGGGGGGATTAGAAAGGAGTAGGATTGTGGAATGTGTTGTTGTCATTCTTTTCTAGAAGACCAAGGTCATCTTTTGTCTCTGCACCTTTGCATCTGACCGGAAGCAACTGGGTGTAGATGCCAGCATGGAAGAAGAAGATTGGACCATGTGATGGATTGTGGGTGTGGGGACAAGATCATGAACTTTTAACTGGGTGGGATTCTGATGTAATTTCTAGAATTGGGATTACACAGATGTGCTAAGATGTCTGATTTATTAAATTGGAACTTTAATAATCGTTTTGCCTTGGACTCTGATTTAATACTACATGATACTTGGAACGCTGACATAGATGGGGTCTTATTCTCCTTTTGTTACAGATATGGACTACATGTCATTAACAAACTTTATCTGAACCTTGTGGTTTGGATTTTTGACATAGGGATGTTGGCTAGAACATCTTGTGGTTAGAAGCTGATGACATTTTCTTTAAGCAGATGTCTAACTGTCCCTTTTACGTCTTTATTCTTATATTTTTAATCCATATTTTATTCTACTTTAGGGGAACATGGGATATGGGTTTCTGCATTCCTGGCTCTCTGAAGATGGAAATTGGATTTTGTAGATCAGCTTTTTCATCTGCAACATGAAGGTCCTGAGCTCCCCTTCCCTCCTTCCCTCCCTCCCCTCCCTCCCTTTCTTCAATGGGGTGAGAGGCAGCCCTGATTTCTTCATCTTTTTTCACTTGTTTTTTTTTCTAACTTCTCTCTTTGTTTTTGTCTCTATGGTTGTTTTTTTTTACATTTGCAAACTTCTGGTAACTACTTTTTCACTAAAGTTGATTTTGTTCTTAGAAACTGACTGCACTACTTCATCAGTCATTTTGTGATGATGCCCTTAAGGATTAGCTTTCAAAATAAAATATTTTTTAGTTCCAACTCAACAGCAGCTATTTCAGATCTGTGACACACTATGGCATTAACTGGCCTCTGGGATTTTTCTCTCTAACCACGATGCCAACAAATGTCACATTTCTAGTTAGCTTCAGCCACATGTGCCGTGTATTCCCTGGGGCCAGTTTCAAGCATGGAGACCCCAAACCTCTCAATTCTAGATGACGGATTTAATTCACTCTCTTCCCCTATTATTATGAGCCACATGGGGTTTATTTCCCTTTCATTTCCTTCCAGAGAATTTCCCAACAACCTTTGAGTCCAAGAACTGGTTGAATTATCCAGGGGTCCCTCCTGAGAGAGAGAATTATGATAAAAGTTTCAGCTCTGCTCTTTGGCCGAATCCTCCAGGGGAGACTTTGGGCAGAGAAATAGGGAGTTTTAGGACAGGCAGGGTCTGTGCTCTTGAATGTCTGTTTCTCTCCTTTGTAGATGAAGCTGAGAGTTTCTCTGTGTTTCAATCAGGAAAACAACTAGATCATTTTTCACCATGAGAGTCCTTTGAATCCTTCTATTTCTTCTTTAGAAACAGAAAAGGGATTGTTTGATTCACCCCATGAATTATGGACCTCCTGCTTCTGCTTCTGATGCTGCTGGTGTCCCATCCAGTCTCTGGGAAGGTGACAATGAAATGCCCGCTGAGTTTGGAGCACCAGGATGGAAAACAACCACAGAGCTTTTATAGATCAGGAGACCATCTCATCGGTATAGTCCTCAGTGGAGAGGAAAAATTGCATATAAAGTTGCTTTTCAATGTGCCTCCTTCTATTCAGTTTGTTTTCCATGATTTGTAAGTCATTCAGGGTGATGGAGTTGCACTCCCTCCATTCTAACACTCTTCTTCTTTTCTGTTATTTTTTAATTTTTCATTTATTCCTATATTGGGAGATATGTCTAATTTCCTGAATGATTTTGATTTTCATGGCTTCTCTCTTTTGTCTGATTTTGTGAAAGAGACTCAAATCCAAAAAGGGGTCTGAAAAAAAGTTGAAAGGGCTGCAGATTATTTTCCTCTCTCAATTCAATCCTTAATTTATCACTTGAATAATTAATTTTATTTAAAGTAGTGGTGGAATTAGTTGTAGTGGCCGTACCTCAGCCCATTTCCATATTTGTGTAACTGATTATTGCTTTTGGGCCAATGTTGGCTTAAGGCTTAGTAGGCTTGTGGAGGATTATATATATTATATATAACAAAAGTATTTTGTTTTTTTACAATAGGAGTTTTCATGATTTTTTATATAGCTTAGGATTCATTTTCAACATTCAAACAGTCAACAAGAATTCCCAGCTCCTGCACAACCTCACACTGGGATACAACATCCATTACAACCATTTGACCACTTTCCGCACTTCGGATGCCTTGCTGGACATTCTCTCCACTGGAGAAGCCAATGTCCCCAACTACAGCTGTGGAAGGAAGGAGAACCTTCTGACTCTCATTGATGGAGCTAGAAGGGCTATCTCCATCCAGATGTCAACATTAGGAGGCACTTACAAAGTCCCACAGGTTTGTGTGTGTTTTTCTCCATCTGGTAAAGTAAGTGGTGGGTGAGCAATAGATGCAATCATGTCTTCTCCATGGAATTCAAGAGCTGCTTTTCTCCATATTAGCAAAAATGTCAATATGTACCCCTTTATGTTCATGTTGAGATTAATTATAAAAGGCCTGAAATGCAAGCAGTACATTCCATGGAGAAGACATTCCACCAACTATTTAACTGATTGAAAAATATCCCTGATTGTTGGGGCCTCTATTGGCATCTTCATTTTCACATATAAATAATGCCTGCCCTATCCAGTTGGATTGAAGTTGGCAATTGTAGCATTTTATTTATCTAATATGTGGAATAAAAAGGACTCTGGCAATTTTAGTCCAAATAGACTAGCAGATATTGTGGCTAAAATTTATGCCATGATCCTCTTAATTAAACTTGAGAAAAATGCATTCCTTGCAGGAGAACCAGAAGGTTTTAGGTAGTGAACAGCTATATAGATTTTATAATAAATATTGCATGTTAATAATCTAATATTGGTAACAAATTTGTCTTCAAATATCTCATCTATATCAGCAAACTAAAACACCGTTTGCTGGCTTTCTAGATGTTAGTGCATTTGTCATAATTAACAGAGAAATATTAAATAGGAAATTGATTGTCCTAAAAATGGAGCTCAGCCTGTTGGCCCTGATCCAAGCTCTTTCTCCAGGTCCTTGTTTGAGAGTGAGGTTTGGGCTCAATGGAGCCATGAGAAGAAGGATTGATACTTACCAAAGAGGAAGGGAAGGATGCATATTTGAACCCTTGTTATTCAGTCTAGATATTGACAACTTACTTCAATGAATGAAGGATCCAAACACAGATCATAAATAAATGTTATTTTATTCTTTGACAAAAGTTACTAAATTAGTGGACCAGCGAAATGCAGTGCACATAGTACACAGAACCTGGATTTTAGAAAGGCTTTGACAAAGTAAACCACCATTTATTTCTTGGTAAGCTAAAAATATGTGGGATACACAGCATCATCCCCAGATGGACTCAGCCTGTGGTCCTCAATGGAACTACGTCTACATGGAGGGAAACAAGCAGTGGGGGACCCCATGATTCCATTTTAGGTCCAATACTCTTAAACATCTTCAATGATTTGGATGAGGGATAGATGGGGAACTCATCAAATTTACAGATGACACTAAAGTGGCAGGAATAGCCAACACCCCAGAAGAGAGGCTGAAGATCCAGGTGGATCTAGATAGACTTGAATCCTGGGCCTATCTAACAAAAGGAAATTCAATGTAGAGAAAAATAAAGTCTTACACTTAGGCTAGAAAAACCAAATGTACAGGTACAGATTAGGTGAAACCTGGCTCAATAGCAGGAACTGTGAGAGGGATCTTGGAATCTTAGTGGACAATCTCTCAGATGTGAGCCAACAATGTGTGGCAGCAGCCAAAAAAAGCCATTGCAATCCTAGGCTGCATCAACAGAAGGAGGGAATCAAAATCATGTGAAGTATTGGTACCACTTTATAATGCCTTGGAAATAGCAATAGCAATAGCAGTGGACTTATATACTGCTTCATAGGCCTTTCAGGCCTCTCTAAGCAGTTTACAGAGTCAGCATATTGCCCCCAACAATCTGGGTCCTCATTTTACCCACCTCGGAAGGATGGAAGGCTGAGTCAACCCTGAGCCGGTGAGATTTGAACCGCTGACCTGCTGATCTAGCAGTAGCCTGCAGTGCTGCATTTAACCACTGCGCCACCTTGGCTCTAAATACCACCCTTGGAATAATGCATTGATGTCGAACCTTTTGTCAGGGATGCAATCTGGAAGAGGAGTTGCACAGTGTGCATGCAGGTGTGCACATATGCACCAGGCAGATCCTCTTCTGGTTTCTGGCATGCACACACACAAATATCAATCGGCTGGCATGCATGACTTGTGGAAACTGGAAGATCAGCTGTTCTAGTTCCTGCCACTACCATGTGGATAAAGGCCACTGATTGTTGCACGCACAAGTGCATTCAAATCACATGAAGTATTATTACCGCTTTATAAAGCCTTGGTAAATCCACCCCTGGAATATTGCATTGATGGCAAACCTTTTTGGCACCAAGTGCTCTTGTCAAGGAGACGCGATCTGGAAGAGGAGTTGCCCAATGTGCAGCTCCTCCTCCAGTTTCTGGCACTGCTGTGTGGGCAAAGACGAGTTGATCGTCATGCACACAAGCGCACCAGAAACCTGGAAGAACAACGCGCAAGGCCGTGCATGCCAGGCGACATGGCTCTGCATGCCTCTTAGCCCAAGCTAAGGCAGAGGGCACCATTTTCCCCTCCTGGGGCCTCCATACATCCCATTTTTGGCTTCCCCAGCTCCCAGAAGCACTCTGCCGGCCAAAAAACTTTGGTCTTACTTTGCAGCTTCAGTCCATGGGGCTTGTGAAGGTATGGCCTATGCTGAGCTGGTGGGTGGGGGCCGGCAGGTGGGTGGGGTGATTTGGGTGGGGCGGCCTCGTGGTCCCACCTAGGTTGGGTTAATGGCTTTGGTGGGCTGTATCTGGCCCACGGGCCACAGTTTGGAGACCCCTGGTATAGGGTCTCCTTCTTGAGCAGGGGGTTGGACTAGAAGAAAACTTCAAAGGTCCCTTCCAATCCTTTTATTTTATGATAAGTTCTATTATAGGTACACAGGTTTAGCATGCTAAATACCTATTGGAACATGCTGATTTACACTGTGATATTATCATACTTATACATTGGATTATATACCCTGTGAGGAATATATGGGTTCTTTTCTCATAAAAAGTATCCGATAATTAATAAATCAAGCTCAAAAGTTATGGTGTTTGGAAAATGACATCCTAGCCATAGATGTTCAGCCAATAGAGCAAGTAAGACTGTCAGGCATGCCTCCATCAATAACCAAGAAACAAAGTCTAAAATTTTAAAGTCTAAAATTGACCAAATGAAGGCGAATACGTTTGCAGCCGTGTCTGCCCTGTCAGATTATACCGCTGAAATAGAGAATAAATTGGAAAGCTTGGAGGAGGCTAATTCTAATTTGACTACTAATATTCAAATATTACAACAAAAAATTAGAGACACTCAAGAACAGCTCGTTATGATAAACTTTAATAAGAAGGCATTCGCAATAAGAGTCAGAGGATTCCGCGAAAAGGAGCGAGAGAATCTGAAACAGACCTTTGTTGAAGCCTTCAGCCATGCGGTGGGAAGCCCGGGACTTAACTTTGATTGGCAGATTCGGAAAATCTATTGCCAGAATTCGTTGGTAGCGGAGCAGCGACAGCTCCCGAGGGACATAATTATATATTTTTCCACAAAAGAATCCAGAAACGCGATTATGCAAAAGTTTCACAATAATAGTTTGCGAGTTGATGGCCAGGATTTGATTGTCTTTAAAGAAATACCATTCCAGATGTTAAAAGCAAGAAGAGACTATACTTTCCTAACTAAAGTGCTTAGAAATTATCAGATTCAATATAAATGGGAGGCCCCAGCCGGCATTACGGTCACATTTGAGAATCAAAGATTTCGTCTCAATTCTGTTTCGGAGGCTCGAGATTTCTATTACAAGACCTTGAAGGCGGGACTTCCTGATTCACTTGGAAAAGAGGAGAGACAAGCCGAAGGAGAAGGCAAGCAACAGACCACATGGCTGCAAGATGGAGGGGGTAGCTTTTCCTCCCTCGGAGAAGCAGAAAAGCGGAGATCGAGGATTTAGACATTCTAAAATATTCATCAAAGTTGTGGATTGAATGGGGGTTTGCGACCTCTCTCCGGTAGAAAAAGTGGAACTGGATATTGGTGGGGTGATACTGAATGTATATATGTAAAATGAATGCAGAATGATTTATGTTGTTTAAATTCTGTTAGAAGGGAAAGTTGGATGAGATTATTTTAAAATAGCAATATAGCAGTAGACTTATATACCGCTTCATAGGCCTTTCAGGCCTCTCTAAGCGGTTTACAGAGAGTCAGCATATTGCCCCCAACAATCTGGGTCCTCATTTTACCCACCTCGGAAGGATGGAAGGCTGAGTCAACCCTGAGCCGGTGAGATTTGAACCGCTGACCTGCTGATCTAGCAGTAGCCTGCAGTGCTGCATTTAACCACTGCGCCACCTTGGCTCTTGAAAACAGAAGGTAAACTGATTCTTGTTGAAAGTATTATTTGAATATGTGGAATGATCCATGCTATTTAATTTTTATTAGAAGGGAAAGCTTGGTGAAATTATTTTGAGCTAAATTTTAAACTAATGTCTGCATAAATTTGATAGTGGTAAATATCAGAGAAGCAAGGGATGAGGGTAAAATGAATGCGGAATGATTTACGTTGTTTAAATCCTATTAGAAGGGAAAGCTGGTCGGGATCATTTTAAGATAGAATGCAAACTGATTTTTGTGTAAAGTAATACTTGATCCACGCTGCTTAAATTTTACTAAGAAGGGAAAGTTTGGTCAGATTATTTTGAATTACTGTTTGAAAATAAGGTTAAGAAAGATTATTGGGAGGGATTATGGGAAATAGTGGTAAATATTAGAGAAGCAAGGGACGAAGGTAAAATGCACGCGGAATGATTTACGCTGTTTAAATCCTATTAGAAGGGAAAGTTTGATTATTCTTCTGTAAAGTAATATTTGAAATTTTACTAGAAGGGAAAGTTTGGGGAGATTATTTTTGAGCTAGATTGTATATTGATGTCTATACAAATTTGTATAAATGTTTATCTGAATATAAGGTTAAGGAAGAGGAACGGGAGAGTTTACAGGAGGTCGGGGTAAATAACAAAGAAGCAAGAGACGAGAATAAAATATATATAGAATGACTTACACTATTTAAGCATAGATAAAGATGGGGGGCTGAGCTTAACACAAAGAGTTCCCTTTTTTTCTTTTTCTTTTTTCTTCTTTTCTTTTTTTTTGTTTTTCTTTCCTTTATACAATTTGTATTTTCTTTCTATCTATATTTTTTTTAAATATATTACTTTTATTTTTAATCCATACGAACATAAGATACTTTAGATAGAAGGCAGTGCCAGGTGTGGGCCCTGGGAAGTCGGGAGGATTAGGGATGGGGATTTATGGGGGGTGGGTGGGTGGGTGTTAACATAGTCTCAATAAGAAAAAGAATGCACTTATATACGGTTGTTCTTTTTTTCTCTCTCTCTTTTCTTTCTTTATATATTTTTTTTCTTCTTGGTTTATTTTACTTTTTATCAGATTATAATAAACAACACTTGAATAAAGGAATACACCAAGGAGGGAGGTAGAGGGAAAGAAGAGGGAGGAGTAAGGAAGGAGTAAGGGGAATGTAAGGAGGGCGTGTTGGGAGTAAGGGGAGAAGGAAGGTTTGAGGGGAAAGGGAAGTAGGAGGGGAGTGTTAGAGGGAGGAAAGGAAAGTTGGAGGGGGTAGATGGGGTGTATGGAGGATGGAAGTGTCAGGTGGGGTTGTGAATGATGAGTTGTGTTTTCTTTTTTATTTTGTTTTATTTTTTTTTCTTATAGCAAATACCCTGTATATAAGTGATTGTAAAATGGAATGTGAAAATGAATAAAATATATTTAAAAAAAAAAAACATCAACGACAAAAAAAAAAATAACCAAGAAACAAAACTCTCAATTCCATTGTTCGTGGAAATTAAAAGCTTCCCTGGTTGCTGGTCTGGTTTCTTCTCTGTATCAGGGGTGTGTTTGGGGCCAATATTTGAGTAGCAGCTTGTGGCTTGGTGTCCCTCTTCCGACACTGGAAACAAGCAGTAGACTGGGGCTTGATTGCAGACCACCCCTTCCCTCCCTTTGGAGCTTCTTCGGGAGTAGGAGGGGGATTCTTGATTTTATCGCTGCCTCCCCAGTATTTATTCCTGGCCAGGTCAATTTCCACATCTGCTGCCAGCTCATACCAGCATTGCAGGTTGTGTGGGCGCCCTCTGTTTACACAGCCCTGGTACACATCTTCGTTCAGGCCGTCCTTAACCATTTAAGCCTCTTCAGACCAACCACACATATGTACAGACAACTCAACGAAACTCTTGGATGTACTCAGCCACTGGACTTCTTCCCTGAGTGAGGGTTTTCATCTTGGTTCTCTCCTTCCAATTGGCTAAGGGGTCATCAAAGCATTTCCTCAATAAACAATGTGTTTATTACAATAAATACATTGTAATCCCTCAGCAGGGGGGACTCGTCATTATGAAAAGGGACCGTCCAGCCTGTTGCTTTGTTCTCCAATGCCATATTAACAGCTCTTACTTTGGCTTCCTCATTCAGGAAATCCTCTCCAAACAGTTGCATGTAATTCCAGACCTGGACCAGGAAAAATCCCAGCTCTTTGGGGTCTCCTCCAAGCTTCACCCCAAGGGCAGGGACCTTTGGTATTCAGCATCTGCGGAGGCCCACTTCCCCCTCTTGGTGGGGTTTGGGCGGCTGCTTCTGCTGCTGCTGGGGCTCTCCCATCTTGATCAGCTCCACTGTCAGCCCCCAGGGCTCTCTCAGGGTTAGCGAGGTCTTCTGGACGTCTCTCTTCTTGCTTAACAAATTCAGCCTCCCTCTCAGCATGGCTTTTACGGAAACAGCATTTCTCCCATGCCTCTTGAAGAAGTTTCAAAGCATGAGTCATCATGAGGTCCTCTTATTCAGCTTCCTGCCAGGCAACCTCAGGTCGCCGGCATCAGCTGGTGGTAACTCTGGCAGGAACCTCCTCAGGATCACTCCTCTGTCCCACTCCCAACGACCATCTGGGATGGACAGATCTTTACTCCAAATCCAGTTCAGCCATCCGTTCCACTTCCATGGGATATAAGGATCCAGTAGCCCCCATGTCTCCTGGTCACTCCCTGGATTGGACATTGTTGGAGGGTTCTTAGGTTTGTTTTTCTTTTTGTGCACTCCCCTCGGAAGGTATTAGTTCTGGGATAAGTGTGAAAGGAGATCTTGCTTAATGTCATGCATGCCTCCATCAATAGCCAAGAAAGAAAACTCTCAATTCCATTGTTCGTGGAAATTAAAATACTTTTACTGGTTATGAAAAGATAGCAGCGAAAGAAAAGCAAGATCTGAACCAGAAAGGTGCGAACAAGTACATATCAAATGATTACCCAGCCCCCTTTCTCCAACAACACCACCCCAGTATCCAATCTGCAACTCCCTTAGGTGTCATGTGGGTTGCATCTTCAAAAGGAATCATTAGGTTGGTATGCAAGACGGTTGGCCTTGACCAAATCCAAACACCAGCCACCAGCATGCAAACCTCTGTCTCCTCACTTGTTTCTCTGCTTCTTTGCCTTTGAAGAAGGGAGAGGAGAGTTGGCTGGGAAATGCTTTTTGTGCTGAGAATAGAGGCTCCTGGGTGCTATAATATAGTGCAGATTCAGGCATCCATCCTCTTTTGCAGAGTCAGGGACCCAGAAACTTTCATTCTCTGGGGTAAAAGTGGTTGCCTGCAGGTCTCCTGCTCCTGCCCTCCCCCAACTACTTTCCACTTAGTTACTTAATGAGGCTTCTTTGTCTCACTGAGCAGCAAATGGGACCAGACAGAGACAGTGAGGGTCAGAGAGCAGTGTGTGTAAGAGAAAGCATACTTCAGCCAGGGCACCCAAACTGCTGCCAATGGTGTGGGCGACACCTGAGCAATGAGGCAGGGTGTGTGTGTACATTCCTCCATATTCAAGCAGGGCCTCTCATTTCACCCCCCAGCACAGTTGGTACATGCAGGCTGCTGCCACCTAAGCACCATGATTGCCCTTTCCCCAGCCAGCCAACATCACTTGACCTGCTCCCTGCTGGCTGCTTTCTGGAGCCAAAATAAGGTGTGGAAAGCACAGGGTCTCCCCCCCCTTTTTGGCACTCACTTCCAGCCTGCCGGAGTTTGCTGCACAATTTGAGTGCCCCCTCCCCCCACTGCATACTCATGCATCCCCCACCCTGGCCCTCGGCATAGGCCCGAAAACCAGCTGGCCGCCAAGAGGTGCGCCTGCATGTGGATGCTAGTGGAGCTAGCATCCTGGGACCTGGGTACTTGAGAGACCACCTGCTGCCAATTACCTCCCAAAGACCCATTAGATCACACAGGGTTGGCCTCCTCCGGGTTCCATCTACCAGCCAATGCCATCTGGCTACTACCCGGGGGATGGCCTTCTCTGTGGCAGTTCCCTTCCCCTCTCGATTGTGTGTCTGTTGGTTATTTTAAATGCTTGTATTTGTAGTTCTTGTGTTTCCCTTCCCCTCTTGGGTTTGTGAGCTGCCCTGAGTCCTGCTGGGAATAGGGCGGCATATAAATAAAATGAAACCAAAACCAAAACCGAGCTGGGCTGGGGTGGCTGGCATGCCGGGAGAGAAGGCTCTGCCAAGGTGGCGCAGTGGTTAAATGCAGCACTGCAGGCTACTGCTAGATCAGCAGTTCAGCGGTTCAAATCTCACCGGCTCAGGGTTGACTCAGCCTTCCATCCTTCCGAGGTGGGTAAAATGAGGACCCAGATTGTTGGGGGCAATATGCTGACTCTCTGTAAACCGCTTAGAGAGGGCTGAAAGCCCTATGAAGCAGTATATAAGTCTACTGCTATTGCTATTGCTATTGCATGCCACAGGTTCCCCATCATGACTCTAATCCTTTCAATTGCTTTTCCAGATCAATCACGAAACAGCTTCAGTGGCTCTGAGTGATAAAAGTCGATTCCCCTTTTTCCACCAGATGTTCCCCAAAGAAGGATTCCACTACCCAGCAATTGTCCAACTGCTTCTCCATTTCAGATGGACCCTGATTGGCCTCTTTGCTTCAGACACAGAGAAGGGAGAGAATTTCATGAGGACTTTTCCTCCTACGCTTATCAGGAATGGAATTTGTGTGATTATATCACTGCAATTCTCAAAGAGTGGATCTACTGCATACCTCAGAGATTCCCTCGCTAAGTGGAGACAAGTCAACGTCTTTGTTCACTTCATAGAATTTGATTCAATTTGGGAGAGAATTCTTCCTTTCCATTTAACACTTATGCGTCTGCCAGGACTCATTAAGGGGAAAGTCTGGATCCTCACAAATTTTGAAGGGTATGAAATAAGCAATCGCAGACTTTTCAAATACATCCATAGTATTTGGAACTTTGGTTATCTGGCAAATGAAAGGCCAAGAGATTCTGCCTTTGAACCCTATTACTTTGTGGAAGAAAAATTTCAAGATCTTTATTTCCGCTGTTCTTTTTCAAAGCATGTGTTTTCTGTCAAAGGCCGGAGAAGATGCACCCAGAAAGCCCCACTGGAGGCACAAAGGAAATGGAACAGAATAGGAATCCAAAATGGCTATCAACATTACAGTCTCACAAAGACTCTGGCCCAGGCCTTGAATGCTGCTTATTCCTCCAGATTGAGGAGAAGATGGAAGGAGGGAGAAAAGATCTTGAGGACTACAAAACTGCAGCCGTGGCAGGTAAGGGGTCCCAATATGGATCCATTAATCTTAGAATCCAGAGGAGAAGGAGGGGAATCTTCTCAACAGATCTGGCCAGTTTAATTACTCAGGGAATTAATGGTTCCAAAGAGTGGATACCATGGCATTTTTATATTTAGCACTGCTAATTGGAAAATGTTGTTTTCTTTTCAATAAAAACCCCTGTATTTGTGGGTTTGTGATGAGCATCATGGAATTCCACCTTTGTTCCATCCCCACTGCACATGGGTCTGTGTGCAGCTCAACAAACAGCTAAGTCCCACTATTCTCCTCCAATGAAAGGGAGCCTGGCATGGATCTGGATACTTTATTGGGAGAACAGAGCAGATGAAACTGAGGAGATGCAAATAGTGGAAATCAAATAGAAAAACGAGATAGGCAGCATTAACTAACAGCCAACAAAGGAGCAGCTGGAACCTCTCCAGCGATGCTCCGTGTGAGGGATGGAGGCCGTCTTCGGATGACCAGGGGTCTCGGTCACATCGGCTGCTTCAGTCTTCTCCAAAGGCTGACAGAAAATGGAGTGTGGCTTCAGACCTTATAGTTATTGGTGTGTACCAAGGACCTGTGGGTAGCCAGAAGAACTGAGGCGGAGACAGGAATAAAAGGCTAACAAGTTTATTCCCTTAAGTACAAGCTAACACTTCAGAACCGGCTTAGATAGGAACGCGCGCTGCTCGTTTGGACAGCTCCCTATTTATACCGGAGCTGTCAAACGATCAGCCAATCAGCTGTCGAGCGCTTCCCGCTTAAACTTTTAGTCAGCGCAAGCTCAGAACACAACACTCCTCCCCCCTAAGTTCACGCAGGCGTAGTCTTGTAAATATGCTGGATGCCGCCTGATGCGGCCGGATGCCCTAGGCCCTTCTGCACCGCTTGGAGGCTCTGGTTGTTCGGCCGAGGACTCTGCATCAGAGGACGGCGATCGCCCGGGCTGCCGGAGAGCGAAGGACGGTGCTGGCCCACCAAGTAAGTAGCCGCTTCGGTTTGGGGCTCCGGCTGCTTGTTCTTGGCTGGCCTCCTCGTTTCCGTGCCCGGCGTTGGTCGTCGGGCCTGTCAGTGTTGGCAGGTCGGTTGACTGCTGCTGACTCATGGGTGGTTGGTGCCTGCTCCGCAACTGGTCGCAGTGGCGTTTCCAGACTCTGCCGTCGAGGAGCCTGACCCTGTAGGAGCAGGGCCCGGTCTGGTCAGTTATTATGCCCGGTAGCCACAAGGGATGTCCTACATAATTCCGGGCATACACTGCCTCCCCCTGGATGAAGGATCAGGACCCTCCCCGGGAATCCAATGGTGGCGGAGCGGAATAGGCAGGGTGCAAACGGTCCAGGGTTGTCCGCAACCGCCGTCCCATGAGACGCTCGGCTGGGCTCGTGTTCGTCTCTGGCGAGGGAGTGGAGTGTTGGGCTAGCAAGAAGGCGTCAATCCGTTCCTGCCAGGGAAGGTGGTCTAATTTGGAAAGAGCCTCTTTGACGGAGCGAACAGCGCACTCTGCCAAGCCATTGCTAGCGGGATGGAACGGGGAGGTGAGGGCATGTCGGATGCCCTGGGAAGCAAGGAACGCCTCAAACTTGGTTGCTGTCAGTTGAGGTCCGTTATCGGACACCAACACGTCGGGCAGGCCATGGGTGGCAAAAAGGTGGCGCAGGGTCGCAATTAGCACGTCTGCTGTAGTGGAGGACATGTGGACGACCTCGACCCATTTTGAGAAGGCGTCAACAGCAATAAAGAGCATACGGCCGTGAATGGGGCCTGCAAAGTCAACGTGAATTCGGGACCATGGGGTGGATGGGGGCTCCCACGTGCGCAGCTCCGCTTTAGGCGGCAGCGCCTGGGCGCCCTGGCATTGTGGGCAGCCGGCGACATGGTCGGCTATGTCTTGGTCAAGCTTGGGCCACCAAACGTAGCTTCTACCTAGGGCTTTCATCCGGACAATTCCGGGGTGAGCGTGATGCAGCTGCCGCAGGACGGTAGTCCTCAGTGAGGCCGGTACGACTACCCTATGGCCCCACAGTAAACAGCCGCGCTGAACGGATAGCTCCGCCAGGCGTGATTTGAAGGGAAGGTAACCGGGGTCTACGGGGTCTTTCGGCCACCCTCGCTTAACCCAGTCTAGCACCCGGGATATTACCTGATCCCTTGCGGACACGCGGGCGATGTCGGCGGCAGAGAGAGGAAGGTTGAGGTCGTCAATAAGGAAAACAGGTGCGGCAGCAGCAGGATCTTCCAGGGCCTCTGGGAGAGGGCAACGGCTGAGGGCGTCGGCGTGGGCGATCTGCTTCCCCGGTCGGTGGTGTAGCTGGTAGTCGTAGGACGCGAGGAACACAAACCAGCGGGTCATGCGTGGGGAGAGAATCTGAGGGGCTGGGCGATCTCCGGCCAGCAACCCAAGTAGGGGCTTGTGATCGGTGACAATTTGGAAAGGGCGGCCGTACAAGTAATGGTGGAACCGGAGCACCCCAGCCACAATGGCAAGAGCCTCTTTATCAATTTGGGCATAGTTACGTTCAGAGGCAGAGAGCGTGCGCGAAAAATAGGCAACTGGCACCTCTGCGCTGCTGGGTAACTGGTGGCAAAGGACGGCGCCCACCCCATAGGGGGAAGCGTCACAAGCGAGTACGAGAGGCAAGTGCTCGCTGTATTGAACTAGGACATCGTTGGAGACGAGCAAGTGCTTGACAGCTTGGAAAGCGGATGCTTCCCTGCGGCCCCAAACCCAGGGTGCGCCAGAGTCCAGGAGGCGATGGAGCGGTTCTGCCACAGAAGCTTTGTGCGGCAGAAAAACAGCGTAAAAATTAAGGAGGCCTAAAAAGGCCTGTAACTCAGCTCTGTTAGTGGGGGCAGGGGCCTCCACGATGGCTTTGGTCTTGGCAGCCGTTGGGTGGATGCCACTGCCATCAATGAGGAAACCAAGGAATTCTATCTGGGCTACCGCAACCTGGCACTTATCTCTCTTGACCTTCAGTCCCACTTGTTGGAAACGTTGGAGGACTAAGCGCAAACGGGCCATTAGTTCGTCCATGGAGGTGGCTGACACGAGGACGTTGTCAAAATAGGGGACGACGCCTCGGAGTCCTTGGAGCAGCCGCTCCATTAAACTCTGGAACAGTCCTGGGGCGATGCTGACCCCAAACTGAAGTCTGCGGCAACGGAAAGCGCCTCTGTGTGTTATAATCGTCTGTGCTTCCGCTGCTTCATCGTCCAACACCAGCTGTTGATAAGCTTGGGCGAGGTCGAGCTTCGCGAAAACAGTTCCCTCGCCCAAGGTGTGCAGCAAATGCTGGACCACTGGCACCGGGTATGCGTTGGAAGGCAGGGCACGGTTGATGGAGCAGCGGTAGTCAGCGCAAATCCTTACGCTGCCATCTGGCTTGATGGGTAACACAATGGGAGTTTCCCATCTGGCATGGTCCACTGGTTCGAGGATGCCTTGAGCAACTAGTTTGTCCAGCTCGGCATCCACCTTTGGTTTGAGAGCGATGGGAACTCGGCGTGGCTTCAAACGCACCGGCTGCACTGATGGGTCAAGGTTGAAAGACACGGGCGTGCCTGTGTATTTGCCCAGCGAGCCATCGAACACAGTAGGGAATTCGTTGACCAGGCACTCGAGGGTAGATGCGCCGAGGTTGTGGATGCTGTTGATCTGCAGACCGAGGGACTGGAACCAGTCAAGGCCGAGAAGGCTGGGCAACCGGCCTTCGACTATGATGAGGGGTAAACGGCCGTCAAACCCCTTGAATTGTACTCTGACCTTGCGAGTGCCGATGACTGGAATCAGGTTTCCCTGATAGTCCCGTAACATCAGGTTACAGTTTTGTAATTGGCGTTTTGACAGCTGCAGCACAAGGCGCTTCATTGTGCTCCATGACACAATAGAGGTTGCAGAACCGGTGTCGAGCTCCATCTCGCACGGTTTCCCTTCCACAGTCACGGTTAGCTGAATCTTCTTTTGCAGCTGGTGGCACGAGAGACCCTGGGTAGCATTCCGGAGGATGGCATGGCAATCCATCCTGGCCTTCTTGGGGCCCTCTGTCCGAGTTCGATGTTGTCGAGACCGGTTGGCTTGGGATTCTGGACAGGGCATGGGCTGCGCGGCTCGGCACACCCGAGCGATGTGGCCCTTCCTGCCACGCCGCTGGCAGAGGGCTTGCCTGAATCTGCACTCAGCTCTTTCGTGGTTGCCTCCGCAACCACTACATGCAGATTTAGGGTCGCTCTTCCGCCGATGCCAGCTCTTTCTATTCGCCTCCTCAAGGCGGTTAATGCCCTCACCCTGGGTTTCAGACTCGGAATCTTCGCTTTCGGAGTCTGGCAGACCGGTATTTGTGTTAAAGGCATTGGCAGACTGCGCTGCGGTGGCGGACCGGGCCTTTGCAATGGTCGCTAGGGATGCCGCGGCCATTTCGGAAGCGCGAACCTCATCGAAAGCAGTTTGGAATGAAAGATCTGTTTTGGTTAGCAGCCGTTTCTGTAATTTGAGGTCCCTCAGGCCACACACGAGACGGTCGAGGAGGGCCTCATCCAGATCTCGGAACTCGCAGTGAAGAGTGGCCGATCGTAGCGCTGCAACATAGGCACTGACGGACTCCCCCTCAGCTTGGCTCCGCTGGTGGAACACATGGCGGCGGGCTATCTTGGACGGAGATGGCGCATAATTGCTCGTTAGCTTCGCCATCAGCACGGGCCATGGAACGGCCTTGATGGGCTCAGGAGCTGTGAGAGCCCTGGCGGTGTGGAAAACGTCTGTGCCACAGACGGACAGGAAAAATGAGCATTTTCGCTCATCCGTTAGCTCGGTGAGGTCGTGGGCGACCAAAAAACATTCAAACCGAGGAAGAAGGCGGGGCTTAGCAGTGAGAAGATGGAGTTTCAGGCTACTCCTGAAATTCCTCTATACCGAAGGATTTTTGGACGGGTTCTTTGAACCCTAGCTGTCCCGGAGACGACAGTGAAGGTGGGGAGAGGCCCAGGACCTCAGAGATACCCGCAAATCTCTGGGGGGGGTATTAACTCCTCGTGCCAATTCCTTTTTGGATTAGCTGCGTGCTAACTGAAACTGCAGGTTGCCCCTAAGAATGGAAGAAGTGATGTCATCTGGTAAGCTGATTTTATTATCCAAGAGAGACTGTTCGTGTTAAAAAATTAAGCTAATTGAAACCAA
Source organism: Thamnophis sirtalis (assembly GCF_051295495.1). Taxonomy (NCBI): domain Eukaryota; kingdom Metazoa; phylum Chordata; class Lepidosauria; order Squamata; family Natricidae; genus Thamnophis; species Thamnophis sirtalis. Next base: position 179,806,822 of record NW_028261381.1, on the reverse strand, counting down.
AAAACAGGAAGATTTAGCGGCGAATTGGCTTATTCTAATGGATTTATGACTGGTGGTTACTTTACTTCTTAAATGCTTCAAGAAACTCCGCGACATCCTCCCCCCTCTGAATCTCCCTAAGTGGATCGTAAAACTTATCTCCTACTAATTAGCTCGTCACGATTCGACATTTTTATTACTTTACTACCTAGTTCTGTTTACAACTAGATAAGATTGACAGCCTGTAAGAGACTAAAAAAAAGTGCTTCGAAGCCGGTGGGGAAAAAAAAAGAGAGCTTCTAATTTTTAACTACGACACATCATGGCGTCCCAAAATACCTCTAAGATTTCATTTCAGGCTCTTTTTTCTGCGTGTAGAGGACTTTTTAATTCTTATCAAAAACTGGAAAGAAAACTGGATCAACTGATTATAAAATATGAAGCTAAAACTGAGATCGTTGAATGCTTAAATGTTCCTGAAACACAAATGGAAAATGTGAGAAATGGTGTCTGGTCTATCTCAGAGGAAGAGAGGAGTGGGGGAGCTATAAAGACGACTCATTTAAAGAGACAGAGTGCAGGAGGAATGAAAAATCCACACTTGAGAATTAAAGTTAATTTGGGAAATTTTATAAGCCTAGGACAACATTATTATTTCATCACTGACATTCAGAATCCAAAGGTGCTGAAATATTTTTGTTTGGATTTGCTTATGGAAACACTTGGTAAACTTATCCAACGAATGGCTATTGGACTGAGGAAATCTCGTTGTTGGAGGGACACAGGCTGACAGATGGGAGAATACAACTTAAAATTAGCTAAATCGGATTACTTCAATTTGTAATAGATATAGCTGAATAATGACTGATATGGATAGCAATATATATAATTTGGAACTGGCTGATAGATTGATGAATACAATTGAAAACTAGTTAAACCTAATTGCTTTTTCTTGTAACAGATATAGCTGAATAATAATTGATATTGATAGTAATGTATATATTGTGGAGTTGATATGATAACTAACAATTGGATATGAGAAAACACCTTTAGACTATACATAAAGAGTATTAATTACAATAATTATCACTATTAAAAAACCAAATAAAATTCATACAATCAAATGTTAATCAATACTGGGAAAATGTTATGATATATGATATAATTGAATATTATGGATGTTTAGCTAAAATAGGATATGAGGATTTGATGATAATAGAGGATTTTACAAATAAGTAAATGAATTGCCAGCATGTGTTATGGACTAATTCTTTAGCATAGCTAAGGATGAAGGATGTTTAAATAACCATAATAATTCAAACTGAAGGTATAATGATGTTGATATGGTAAATATTCGAGTTAAGATATTTGAATCAATATGAATTAATGGAAGAGAAGCACCAAAACATGTTGTAACCTGTTGATATACTTCTTCTTTTTTCATAGTAGACACTTGTGTTTTGTTTTGTTTTCCTGATTGTCGTTTTTGTCTTTTTTTGTATTATTCACTATCTTTTATTTTAATTTTTATTTTCTATTTGTCCTTTTTTCTTTTTTTCTTTTTTTTCTTTTTGTTCAAGATTATTACTCCTACCAATATTTCTAAATAATAATCACAGTTAAATGAAAATGGATATATAATAATGCTTGAGTTAATATGAGTTATGTTGGTTGACTGTGGAGGAGATGTACCAAAACTTATCTGTAATTGATTGATATATTAAGAAAGATGCTGTACCAGTTTTAAACTAAAATTAAAAAAAACATTTAATAATAATAATAAAAAAAACATTCAAACCGAGCCGTGTAAGACTCCCAAGTCTCAGAGCCATAGTTGAATGGCGCGAAGTTTAACGTGGCCATTCCTGTCAGAGCCAGCGACGTCTCGTCGCAGTAGAATTAAAAGCGCGGTTCTAGTGACTCAGCGAGTGACTTCAGCAGTGAGTGACTTCAGCTTCTCGCACCTCAGTTTGGCGATCCCATCCTCGTCACCAGTGGTGTGTACCAAGGACCTGTGGGTAGCCAGAAGAACTGAGGCGGAGACAGGAATAAAAGGCTAACAAGTTTATTCCCTTAAGTACAAGCTAACACTTCAGAACCGGCTTAGATAGGAACGCGCGCTGCTCGTTTGGACAGCTCCCTATTTATACCGGAGCTGTCAAACGATCAGCCAATCAGCTGTCGAGCGCTTCCCGCTTAAAGTTTTAGTCAGCGCAAGCTCAGAACACAACAGTTATGCTTATCTGCCCCCAGCCACTAGGTGGGGCTAGAGAAACAACAGCAAAACAGTTACATGTTGCGGCATGACAACCTTTATAAATTTGGAGGATACCCTGAGGCCATCTAGCCCAACCCCTCCTCTCTGCAGGAATCCCAGTAAAAGCTTCTCTGACTGATGGCTGCTCAGTCTTTGCATTCAGACAATCCATGAAGAGGAGACTGAACTTCTCTGCTTTACTGGCTGAGCTTTAAAACAGCTCATCTTTTTATCATATTTTTTCCCCTCATTCAGCTAAAATCTCTCTTGTAACTGAATTCATTTTTCTATGTCTGACACTCTGGAACAATAGTGAGCAGATCTTACGTTTGTGTGTAACATGAGTCAGTTATTGAAAGAGGGTTGCATCCAGAGGTGGGATTCAAATCTTTTTACTTCTGGTTTTGTGGGCGTGGCTTCGTGGTCTTGTGACTGGGTTGGTGTGGCCAAGTTGACATCACTCACGTCAAGGGGTAGCTTGCCTAGCCTCTCCTCGCCTCAACAAGATACAATTTTCCTGTCTATTTATTTACTACTAATGAACATCCAAAATACACAATTTAATCCTATGAATATATGCCAAATGTGTACATACATATTACATAGTATAGTGTGTGTGTAGACACACAAAAAGATACATTATCTACTTTATACACTGTATGTGTATGTACACACACACATACACAGCCCTTCTAAAACTATGCACATTCAACCTCACTTTGGAAAAACACACCCAGAGTCCACTTTCTGCCACACATTTAACTATAACTTTTTCACATTAGAACATTACACCGACCTTCAGATGCTCTATCCTGCACATGACTGTTAGAGCCAGGAGATATTATGGCTTGAGTAAAATTTGGCAAAACTCACTTAACAACGCTCTTGCTTAGCAACCAAAATGTTGGGCTCAATTGTCATAAGTCAAGGACTATCTCTGCCTTTCTCTGCATGGCAGCCTTGTCCTGGTAAACTGTTCCCTTTTCTGACAATTCTCCTTTCTGTTAGAGGCACCAAAATAATCCAGACGATCTGCTGGGGCAGGGGATTGGACTAGATGGCCTCCAAGGTCCCTTCCAGCCCTAGATTGCTGTGCTGTTTCAAAGTGTCTTCTCAAGTCAGGGTTTGTGTCTTTTCTTCCTCTCATTTTTTTCTCTCTGTCTCTCCCTCCCTCCCTCTATGTATCTATCCATCCATCAAGCCATCAGTCCAACTATATCTCCCTCCCTCTTTCTTTCTCTCTCCCTTTTTCTTTTTTCCAAGGTGGCGCAGTGGTTAAATGCAGCACTGCAGGCTACTGCTAGATCAGCAGTTCAGCGGTTCAAATCTCACCGGCTCAGGATTGACTCAGCCTTCCATCCTTCCGAGGTGGGTAAAATGAGGACCCAGATTGTTGGGGGCAATATGCTGACTCTCTGTAAACCGCTTAGAGAGGCCTGAAAGGCCTATGAAGCGGTATATAAGTCTACTGCTATTGCTATTGCTATTTCTTTTTTTCTTTTCTTTCTTTTCGCTCTTCCCCCCCTTGCCCTTTTTCCTATCCCTCTCTTCTTCCTTTACTTCTCTCCTCTGCTTCCCACTCTTCATCTCATTTACTTGGTGTATTTCAGCTTCTGAGTGAGCTCCATTTTATGTTGATGGTATTTATAATTCTCTTTCAATATTCATATTTTATTTTAACCTGTATTTTCCTCCTTTTTAATAAGAAAACAATATAACAGAAAAGTATACATATATAGTCATTGTGCTTTTAACACACACACACTGCAGCCTAATTTTGGCCGAGATGTAGACCTGGTTACAATTCCCTGCTATTCTTATCATTCTCTTTATATAATTATACATCCTTACATACTCCCAATTTGTGATTTTGTCTTGTTATCTCAATAGTTTCCCATTGTTGGTATATTTCATATTCCCTCTCCATTTTTTCATATCTTGTATTAGATTACCCTTAATTGTCTCTAGATGGCAATCCTCGCTGTTCAATGTTCATTACACTTCCCTTAATCTATTATAGGAAATAACAAGCGGTAAACATCCCACTTTATTCATCGTCTTAAAAATTCTATATATGTCCATGTTTCATATATTTTGACCGATGCTTAGTTGTCCTTCTATTGCAATATTCAATCAATTAACAACTCAGTTTAATTATCATGTAAAAAAGTGAATCACAAACCTCTGCTTTACAATCTCCCCATATCAGTTTCATATTTATCCATATTCCATATATTTTAACTTTTATTTAGCTATCTTTCCATTATCATATTCAACCAGTTAGCAACTCCATTTTATTATCATATTTAGGGATAAAGCTCTTATCTTAACTTTATATTTTCCCACATAGCAATTTCTAGTTATCTGGTTTTTTCCTAGTAAATCTTTTGTCCCACTTCTCTGTTCCTGTCTTCTCCCTTTTCTTTATTTTGACACATCCGCTCTCTTCAGTTTTCCCCAGGTCACCATCAAAAGGATATTTTATATTTCTTTTTGTTGGGGCATAATCTGCTACTTCAATTTTCCTTAGGCCACTAACAACCTCCAAAACCACTGTCTGCTTTTTATTCCCTTTTATTGGGACACCTCCCCTTTTTACAATTTTTCCTACACCACTGCCAGGATCAATGGAGTTTTTGTCTGCTTTTTATTTCCCTCCATTTCTACTCCTTCATTGTCTTGCCCACCTTCTTCTTTGGATTCTTCTTAAATATCTGTAATGGCTCCTCTCCTAACTTAAGAAAGTAAAGACTCTTGAAATGGATTATTTCAAAAGGAACCTTTAATCAAGCAGAATGGAAAACCATTAGAAGCAAAGCAGCATCTGAAGCCCTTTAGGCAATACAAGTGGGATTAAACTGATAATGACCCCTCCCCTTTGTCCGAATGCAAATTCTAACCAATACACAAGTGTGAAAATGTTTCCTTAACTCTCCTACCCTGAGAGTTGAATAACACATGTTCCCATGGCTATCTCTAGTTAAACATTAAAGTAAGATATCCCACATGGCCATCATAAACATCCCTTCAGAGGTACTGGGACCTTCAGTTTTCCGGTGACAGGAAACCAGTTGTAAAATTGTAAAACTCAGTTGTTACAGATACAGCTAGTGATTTAATTCTGAGGCCCCCCTCCTCCCAATTGAATGGCAGTATCACTTTTAGGGATCTGGCAATATCTGCTTCTCTGGATTCAGAATTCTATTTAGGCTTGATATTAATGATCTATGCATATTTTTTATAATTTCATGTAGTTCTTCAAATTCCCATTTTTGTCCACTTCCAAGTTACAGTTAGTTATACAGTTCTTATTTCAGAGTATTTCAGGGCCATCTTAATCTTTTGCTGAGAGAAAAAAAGAAGAAAAAAGGTGTTCCTTTTTCCCAGTTCTTGATTCTGTTATTATTCTGTTATTATTCTTTCCCTTGCAGCCTTCTGGGTCCGGTCAATTGTAGCTGCTCACAACATATCACTTGGAACAAACTTGCAAACAGCCAGATTGAGGTATTTCTCTTTGCCTCCTACTTTTCCAAATTCTGATTTATGGCAGTTGGTTAATTAAAACTTCCCGCACAGTCACGGTTAGGTTATCAGTTATCAGTAATAAGAAGTGCTTTTTGGGAGTTAAGATACATTAGTTGAAAGAAATTTAAACAGATTAAATACTTCAGGGTGTTTGGTTTCTATTTCAAATCCAAAAATCAAGTTTATATTTGAGTGGTTTTGTCACTTCTCTCCTTTCTCCCTTTCTATCTGAATTTTTTTCAAATAAATAGCTTTTTTTGGGGGGGGTAGTGTTTCAACCCTCCATTTTCCTTTCCTTCCTTCCTTCCTTCCTTCCTTCCTTCCTTCCTTCCTTCCTTCCTTTCTTTCTTTCTTTTTGAAAGAATCCTGATCTGACCATCAATATTATTTATGTTCTCAAGATTTCTTTGCCTTTTCCATGTTTGATTTATCGCTGTGGATTAGATAAATTTTGTTACCGGTCTTTTATCTCTTCCACACGCTCTGTTCATTTGCTTTGACAAGAAGCCAGCATCTTGTCAGCCATATTGCAGACTGCCACCCCAACTCCAATTCATAGGCTAAATCTCCAACCTGTGAGGGATCTGTTGCCTCCCTCTGGGTCTGATGAGACGCTTCCCTATTCCCCCCCCCCAGGGGGGTTCTGATCCAAAAAGGATCTCAGAGATGGTTTGTCAGACAGGGTTCATGTGAGCCCACATCTGTCCAGCTGAAGAACTTCCTGTCAGAGTCCACTTTCTGCCACACATTTAACTATAGCTTCTGCACATTAGAACATTACACAGGCCTTTAGATGCTCTTCCCTATCCTGCACATGACTGTTAGAGCCAGGAGATATTATGGATTAAGTAAAATTTGGCAAAACTCACTTAACAATGCTCTTACTTAGCAACCAAAATGTTGGGCTCAATTGTCATAATTCATGGACTATCTCTGCCTTCCTCTGCATGGCAGCATTGTCCTAGTAAACTCCTTCCCTTTTCTGGCAATTCTCCTCTCTGTTAGAGACACCAAAATAATCCAGACGATCTGCTGGAGCAGGGGGTTGAACTAGATGACCTCCAAGGTCCCTTCTAACTCTGATGGAGCAGGGGTTGGACTAGAAGATGACCTCTGAGATCCCTTCCAGCCCTAGATTGCTGTGCTCTTTCAAAGAGTCTTCTGAAGCCAGGGTTTGTGTCCTTTCTTCCTCTCGTTTTTTTTCTCTCTCTCCCTCCCTCCCTCCCTCCCCCCATGTATATATCCATCCATCAATCCATCAGTCCAACTATATCATTCACTTTCTCCTCCTTCCCTCTCTTTCTTTCCCTTCCTTCCTCTCATCCCTCCCTCTTTCTTTCTCTCCCTTTTTCTTTTTTGGGGCTGATGAGTTCCCAGCCCACTTGAATTGTTGTGATTGTTGCGTTGCTTTTAATCTGTTTTTTTGTATTTTTTCTTTGTCTTTGTTTGTTTTTTGTATCTCCCCCTTCCCCACTTGTTTGTTAGCCGCCCTGAGTCCCTCAGGAATAGGGCGGCATACAAGTATAATAAACATACAAACATACTTTTTTTTTCTTTTTTTCTTTTTTCTTTTCTTTCTTGTATGTCCCTTATCTCTCTCTCTCCCTTCCTTTCCTCCTTCCAAAGCTAGGAGACCCACCTGAAACAAAAACTCCTTTGGATGAAATCAGCAATTACACATGCACACATGCTTGCATGTGTGCATACACACACACACACACATACACACACAGACTTCCAATCAGCTCTGTGCCTCATCCCATTGTTTGCTTTTAGTGGTAGTTGTTGATGTCCTTCCCAAACACCTGGCAGTGTCTCTCACATCCTAGGAAAGCATGGCTAATTAATTTCCTGGGGTGCAGATACAGTGCTGGTGGTGCAATTGGATAGGTGCCTCTTCCGTGCAAGCAATCTTCTCTCTCTGGAGCAGCTGGAGGAGGGGGACTTGCGGGGAGCTGGAAGGGTGGGCGGCTTGTTTACTCAACATGTTGGAATGGGAGGAAAGAGAAAGAGAGAGAGAGAAAGAAAGAATGAGAGAGAGAATAAGAAAGAGAAAGAAAGAGAGAAAGATAGAGAGAAAGAATGAGAGAGAAATAATGAGAGAGAGATTGAAAGAAAGAGAAAGAAAGAGAGTAAGAAAGAGAAAGGATGAGAGAGAGAGAAAGAAAGAGAAAAATGAGAGAGAGAGAAAGAAAGAGAAAGAATGAGAGAGAGGGGGAGAGAGGGGGGAAAATCAGAAGTTTTTCAACCTTGTGGGCCACCTGGTGTTTTCTGGCCTGTTGAAGGGGCAGCGGGGGGGGGGGGCTCCCCAGAACATATTTGGAAGAAACATTGCTCTGAAGCCTGCACTCCTTTTCCGATGGCCAAATTGCACTGACAGGGGGCGTGGGCGTGCGCATGGGGTGTCCACTGTGGGGCATTTAGCTGGAGGTGCCTCTGGCTAGGGAGGAAATTGGAGCGGCTCGGGCAAGAGAAGATGACCTGAAAGCCAGGAGTGATCCCAATTCTGCAGCAAGAGGAGTTTCTGCAGACGGGAGGGGGAGGGGGCAGCTTCCAAAGGCCTTTTAGCCATAATTGCCATCAGAGCAGATGTTGGGGATGGGGGCAAGGAGGAAAGGGGTCCCCTCCCTCTCCCTCAGACCCCCAGGAAGGAAGGAAAGGAAGGGTGGGGTGAAAGGAAAGGAAATGGGAAAGAAGAAAAGGAAAGGAAAAGACAAAGGAAAGGAAAAAGAAAAGGAAATGAAAAAGAAGGAAAGTAAAAAGGAAAGGAAGTGGGAAAGAAGAATGGAAAGGATGAAAATGGGAGGGAAAGGGAAGGGAAGGAAAAAGGAAGAGGAAAGGGGAGAAAAGAAAATGGGAAAGAAGAAAGGGAAAGGATGAAGAAGGGAGGGAAAGGGAAGAGAAGGGAAAAGAAAAAAGGGAAAAGAAAATAAGGAAAGGAAAGGAAAAGAGAAAGGAAAGAAAGGAAAAGATAAAGGAAAGGAAAAGGAGAGGAAAAAGGAAAGGAAACGGAAAAGGAAATTGAAAAGGAAATGGGAAAGAAGGAAAGGAAAAGAGAAAGGAAAGGAAAAATGAAAGAAAATGGGAAATAAGGAAAGGATAAAGAAGGGAGGGAAAGGAAATGGAAGGAAAAAGGAAGGGGACAGGAGAGGAAAGGAAAGGAGAAAGGAAAGGAAATTTGAAATAAGGAAAGAAAAAGAAAAAGGAAAGGAAATGGGAAAGAAAGAAAGGAAAGGATGAAGAAAGGAGGGGAAGGGAAGGGAAGCAAAAAGGAAGGGGAAAGGGGAGGAAAGAAAATGGGAAAGAGGAAAGGGAAAGGATGAAAAAGGGAGGGAAATGGAAGGGAAGGAAAAAGGAGGAGGAAAGCAAAAAGGAAAAGAGAAAGGAAAGGAAAAGGAAAAAGGTGAAGAGTGGATGCAACACATTACTGTTCTGCTGTTGGAGCAGTTGGGAGCATCCTGAGGTGGGCGTTCGGGAGTAGGCGAAGATGAGCAGGAGGCCACAACAAAAGCAGATAAACAGGCTGGGCTGCGTGGCCACATGGTTGAGGAAAGGGAGCCAAAGAGCAGCTGCAGCTATGACTCTAAGGCAGCAGCCGAGGCCTGCGAGGCAGTGACGTGCGGTGAGGTTTATACCTGAGAGGCTCAGCTGGGCATTCTTTTGCAAAGCAGGGCAGCGGTCAGCCTTGGCGGGGGGGGGGATTTGCATCGTGGGAGCAGCCAAGCGCCCGGGTCTGCAGCAAAGGTGCTTGGTGGCTCCCGCGATGCAAAGTGCCTCCGCCCACCCGCTGCCCCGGCCTGCGGCCGCTGCTTCTCCAAGCTCCGCCGCTGGAAGTCTCAGATCGCCTCTGGGGGAAGGCTGGGTGAGAAGCAAAGCGAAGCTTCTCCACAGCCTCCTGGCACTACGCAGAGGCTCTCACAGGAGTGCGTGCCAGCGGCCCGGAGCGGCCCTAGCTGCAAGACAAGGCAGCTCTTAAAGCAGCCGCTGCCGCTTGTCTCGCAGCCGGGGCTGCTCCGAGCCGCCGGCCACTGGCACGCACTCCTGCTAGAGCCTCTGCGCAGCGCTGGGAGGCCGCAGAGAAGCTTCGCTCTGCTTCTCACCCAGCCTTCCCCCAGAGGCGATCCAGGACTTCCAGCGGCGGAGCCTGGAGAAGCAGGCCGGTGCAGCGGGCGGGCGTGCAGGCGGCAGGGCACTTTGCATTGCGGGAGCCGCCAAGCGCCCAGGTCTGCAGCAAAGAGCGAACCTCCTCCTTCTCCCCCACTCCTCTCCTCTGAAGCACTCCCTCCGAAATAACCCGCCCAACGTAAGCGTGCTCAAGAAGACATGATTCGCTGCTTGCAGATCAGGAGGCGGGAGAATTAGTGCCTCTTTTGCATCTGAACTTTTTTGCCTTTTAACGCTTTCTTAACTTTTTGAAGGCGAAAAATTCCTTATGGAAAGGAGGCCCCGAGTTCTCTCGCCTCCTGCTTTGGTTAACACTAAGCAGACACCAAGCCACTGTGACCTGGAATCTGGTAGCAACTATCTTGGCTTTAATTATTTTAAAAAAAAATATTTAAATTTCTTTCTTTTTCCTGAGGAGACGGGTGAGGCTCCGCCCCCCTTGCCTCTAGTGACTGCACGTCCCTGCTGCGAGGCAAGTAGTGGTGGGGTGGGTTGGGGTGTGGCCAGGGAGAATTTTTACTACCAATTCCCCGAACTGGGCCGGACCGTCTGAATCCCACCACTGGCTGTATCCTCCCTCCTCCAACCGAGAGATTATGTCAGTTGGAAAAGGGGCTCCCAGACTCCTCCTGATCTTCAGCTCTTCTCCTTGTTGTCTTCCCTCAAGGCTAAGAGCAGCTCCTTTGATCTCTTCCTTGGTTTCCTTGTCCTTCCCTAAAGTTCATGTAGATTTTGTACAAATTCTCCTCCAAGCTTGATGCTTGAAAGGGGACCTGGTCCTTGAGTTGGGGTCTCCCCAAACCAGAAGGATCACTTCCTCAGATTCTTATGGCTGCATTTGCTTTCTTTCCATGAACATCTCCTGGCTGACTCAGATTCTGTTTCCGGTTAATGCCGATTTTGAGATCATTTTCACAAACATACATATCAAATTTGGTGTTCATCAACTTTCTTCCAGTCAATCATTAATGTTCTTATATGAGACTCTATTGTTAGTCAAGTCCTAATTGCTAAAAATCAGATATTTTTCTACTGCTTTTTATTTATGCACCCTTCCCTGTGTGCTAAACATAAATATTGTTTCTGGAAACTTGATATTCCTCTTATAAAATTTTATTTTATTCAAAAAGGTAAAATACAAGTTTGGGGAAATAAAACTATTACAAAGACAAAACAAAACTAGATATATCTTTTTTTTAAAAAATGTGCATTAAAAACAGACAAAAACATGCATATTGTCCCCCCAGTTGAATACAATACAGCAATAATGGTTTCTCCCCTTTGCAAAATAGGTCCACAATTATAAACTCCACATCTATTTCCAACTACTTGACTTGTCATCTGTATGATGTATAAAAAAAATATAATTTACAGGCAATCCAACAATAAATTTAAATTTCCAAACTTCAAAACTGTTATCTGCTATTGTATTTAACTCACAAATAATTTACAGGGGCTTCTTATCTACCTCAGACCACCACAATCATTACCTCTGATCCATCCAGAATCTGTCCAGGGTTAAACATCTTTGTTTGATTCTTTTTTTTTAATAAAGATTTTTTTATTCTTAATTTTGTTTGATTCTTAATAATAATACATTTCCTTAAAATTGTAATTAGGATCTTTCCCAATAACTGCTTTCCATTCCCGAAAGTCATAGGACCTCCTGTAAATTGAAACACAATGGCTCTTAAGAGTTGTTTTCCAGTTAAATATGACAAGTCCATTCCCCAATCTCCTTCAATCTTCTTGAAAGAATCCATTTCATTAGTCATCCGTTCTGTCCACTTTGAGTCTTCAGGGTCCATGGCCTCTCCAGCCATTTCCAAGCAGCCTGCCTTCAAACCATACTCCTTCTTCAGGGATGCCAGCATCAAATTAAGTTCCAGTCCATCCATCCAATCCATCTGATTTGACAATTGTTGCTTGCTTCTGATTATTATATTTAAGTTGATTTAAAGCCATTGTTATTGTATCAAACTTTTTAAATGAAGTTTCAAATAAAGCTTCTAAGTTGAAAGACTTTATATTCTTTAAATCACATTAAATTAGCTTACTCTAAGATCATATTAATGACCATGTTAATGACAACATAGAAAAAGTGACGACCAATGGCAAATTGATATCCATCACCTTCAGATTTCATAGGAAAGGTTAAAAAGGGTTAAAAATTATTTGAGTATCATTTTGAAGACAGTTTTTATCCACTTAGTTATCATACCACCCCTCAGGTTTCCAGTCACATCACACAATTGTTTGTGGGTCCTTTACTGAAATCTAATTCTATCATCAGAGTTCCCATAATCTATTTAGGAAGTGTAATGATATGTGAGAATGATCCTAGCTAACTTTTCAGGGTGAGAAAAGAGTTGGTGGGAGATTTCAGATTTTCCTAATTTTATTAATGTCACATTACAATCAAGTAGAATTAGCAAATCTGGAGGTGTTTTCCATCAGAATAACCAGGGAGAAAATGAGCCTGCCAACTTTCTTCTTGATCAACCCGTGGTTTCTATGAAGCAACCTGTTGTTTTCAAAGAGTTTATGTATCATCTTTTTTTCTGTTATTTTATTTGTCATCTGCTCTAGAATGTTTTCTATAATTGACCAATTGTGTCAATTATAGTATCTCTATATTTTGTCAATATATGATTGACAATTTTTTCTCAAACTTTTTTGTTTACTTATGAAGACAATAGCAGTATTTGTATCCTATTTAACCATATTTAGAGATAAGACAATTATAGAAGAAAGATTCAATGTGTGATAAGATACAAAGTTTCTTGCTTTTCAAATTCCTGGATGTTTCCATTCTAGTTTCATCCCTTTCTGGAGAAGAACGAATATTGCAATATTTCTCAGAGAAAACTGTACTTGGACCAAAATGGAGCGAGAACAGCAGATCTGTTCATTTTGGGCTTCTTGGTTCTCCCTAAGGAGGGTGCCAGGTTTGAGACTCTGGCGTATTTTCAAAGACAGAGACTTTCTATCAATCAAGCTGCTCTTTTACAGCTGAAGTTGCTGAATAAGGTGAGGTAAATTTTGGTGTCTTTTCTCCATTTTCCAAAGTCTGAGATCCCATTTCAAGTGGGCAAAGCCTAGAGTCTCCAGGGTGGTTGGCATCCTGTTAACTGTTATCTGATTGTAGTTCTTCAACAGACGGGACCTACAGTAAGCGGAGGGGCTTTGCCATGTTTTATGGAACTCTTTCAAGATCTTACTGGTCAGAGGTTCTTTCTTTATCACAGTTTTATTATATATTAAAAAAATCTAATGGAATAAATGTTTCCTAAATCTTTTACAGTAAACTTTATTCTTCATTTTAATATGAATATATCATTATATGTAAATCTTTTTTTCAATTACATCCCTCCAAACTTTAAAAGTCCTTTATTATAATGTTAAATGCCAAAAGCAAAATGGAGGAACTAAATGAAGAATCTGCTGGTTGTTCTACCTCCTGCATCTGTTTAGAAGAAGTCGGAGATTTCATATTTACCTCAATGAAGACCAGAGGCTACTTGTCTTCATCCATTTCTCCCTCCATTTTCCATGGACGGAGAGTCCTAACATGTTTTCTTTGCCATTTCTTGTTTTTTCTGCTTAGCCTCTGCCTCAGTCCAAATGTGTGGAAAGTTGTCATCCTGGATTTGTCAAGAGGGCTCGAGAAGGAGAGCCATTTTGCTGCTATAACTGTGTTCCTTGTCCGGAGGGGACCTTTTCCACTCAGAAAGGTGGGTGACACTGAGGAAAATGGGAGGCTTTGTGGAACTGGATCCACCCAGATGCGTTCCATGAAAATTAAAAAACAGATTGAAGCTCATGTCTTGTTCTTTTTTTTTAACCTGCACAATTTCTTATCTAAAAGGAAATAAACCAAAAAGACTTTGAAGGAGGGGCTGGGAAGAGATGGGAGGAGGGGTGGAAGACTGGGCAAGCTTTACTAATAGCAGAGGAAACATCTCTCCTGCTTTCTAGTCTGGATATGTGCTGCTAAGTTCACCTTTCTAGGAACATCTGAGTTCTTTGAAACTTGATGAATTATTTTAGCTCCACCTTCTGAAAGACCTTGCAATTCACTGTATATTGGATTTCCCCTTGAGGATCACTGAGAAGGTGTCACTGAGATGGTCCATAATGTGGTGCTGTGGATAATTATGGGGGCAACTCATTGCACAAATATCCTGCTAGTCATGTAGATCGATCAATCAATCAGTCAATCAGAAGAGAGCTTGAAGGGACCTTGGAGGTATTCTAGAGCTACCCCCTGATCAAGCAGGAGACCTGATACCATTTCAGACAAGTGACTGTCCAATCTCTTCTTAAAAACCTCCAATGTTGAAACACCCACCACTGGCTGACTGTTCCATTGGTTAATTGCTCTCACTGATAGGAAGTTTCTCCTTAATTCCAGATTGCTTCCAGATGTTAAAAGATACTGTAGATATCCCCCAAGCACAGTATACTAACTGTCATGTGAAAAGACTCAGAATGTTTGCCAAAAAAGATTATATGATTCATTATTAATCTGTAATAATGTAGGTTTCTATGAAGATTTTACACATTACACAGGAAATAATTAACTTCCTAGAATTTCCATTAACTTCATATGCCTATACAAAGAAGGTATTTCTTGTAAGATAAAAGGACAGAATATTAAAGAAAGTTGCTTTTTGGTTTCTCAGATACAAAAAAATGCACCAAGTGTCCAGATGATAAATATCCAAATCTGGACAGAGTCCAATGTATCCCCAAAGTTATAGCCTTCCTGTCTTATGAAGAACATCTGGGCATCATCCTGGTCTTTTTTGCACTACTCTTCTTCCTAACCACAAACCTTGTTTTGATCATCTTCATAAAATACCGAGAAACTCCCCTTGTCAAAGCCAACAACCGGGACCTCTCCTACATTCTCCTGGTCTCCCTCCTACTTTGCTTCTTGTCCTCTTCTCTCTTCATTGGTCAACCAAGGAAATCCACCTGCCTTCTCCGACAAATGGTTTTCAGCATCATCTTCTCAGTTGCCGTTTCTTCTCTCTTGGCCAAAACCATCACGGTGGTGCTGGCATTCCTGGCCACAAAACCAGGAAACCAAGTGAAGAGATGGTTGGGGAAGAGTTTGGCCAACTCCATCATCCTTTCTTCTTCTGCTGTCCAAATTATCATCTGCTCCATTTGGCTGGGAGTTTCTCCCCCGTTCCCTGATTCTGACCTCCACTCTCAGCCTGGAGAGATCATCCTGCAATGCAATGAAGGGGCTGTTGTCATGTTCTACATCACCCTCAGCTACATGGGCTTCCTGGCTGCCATCTGCTTCACAGTGGCTTTCCTGGCCAGGAATCTGCCTGGGGCCTTCAACGAAGCCAAGTTGATCACCTTCAGCATGCTGGTCTTCTGCAGTGTCTGGGTGACTTTTGTGCCCACCTACTTGAGCACCAAAGGGAAATACATGGTGGCTGTGCAGGTCTTCTCCATCCTGGCCTCCAGTGCTGGTCTGCTGGTCTGCATCTTCATCCCCAAGTGCTACATTATCCTTCTGAGGCCAGAACTGAACACAAAGGAGCAGCTTACAGCCAGAAGAAATATAGAAACGTGACACGGAGGAATTTGTGAGCTCCAAACTATTTTCCATACATGAATGGGGCAATCACTTTTATTCAAATAAATAATTATTTTTTCAAATAAATGAAGGATTTCTGAAAGATTGTTTCTTTTTATTTAGACAATACCTCTTTCTTGAGGATAGTAACAATATGAATATTCATGGTTATATCTTCTACTAGGTATGCATATTGATGAGTATCATTTTGTCCTCCATTCCAGAAATGTACAAATATGACTGTGAGGTTCTGGAGGGGAATTCCTCCAGTATATACTGAATAAATAACAACTACAGTGAACTTTGATTGTTGGGTTTTTTGGGGTCCTGCATTTGATTCCACAGAAACTGGTGTTAGGAGTAGGAGTCACAATCTTCAATCTGCTAACAGGGAGAACAGCTGGGACAGCCCTATAGGATGAATGTTGTGAGATTGATCCCATAACCCTTCCCTCTGCCCCATAAAGGCACCATTTAGGAGTTTCTGTGTCTAAGAGTCAATTGTGGCTGGGGAGGCTTTAAGAGGGTTTGTGGTCCCTTCCATCCCAATTCCCAGCCACTCTGGCCCTGCTGTGAGCTCGTCTGAGCAATGGCCGGAGGTGTCCAAGAAGCCAAGGGGAATTTGGCTTTGGGGTGGAGGTCAATGGGACCTTCCTGTGTCAAAGTAGAGAGACTGGCCGGAGGCTCTGTCCAAACTCCCTTTTTCCTTTGTCTGGATGGAAGAATTGCCTGAGCTGATCCTAGGCAGGGAGGGAAGTGAATGATGGTGCTCGGGTAGGCTCTGATTGGGGAAGGAACCTTTCCCAAAGAAACAGATAAACTTGCTGTGTCCCAGGGATGCGAAGGGGTCCGAAGCCTCCACTGGTGCCTCCACAGGAAAAAAAGGGAGGGGTGAAATTGGACGGGATGATAAAAAAACTTTTCCTCCTGGATGGGAAGAGAAACAGCCCCAGATATGAATCCAATGACCACAATAATCAGCGCAGGGAAGGAAAAGGGGAAGCTGGCCAGGAAGGCCCTACAACTCCAGAGACTGACCGAGATCAGAGAGATCATGAACTGAAGAGAATCTCTCAGAATTTCTGGGAGAAAAGCAAGGGGAGATTTGTCCACTCTGGGAGACTTGCAGGTGGCTCCACGGGGGCTCCTGGTGGTTTTGGAAACACCGGTGGGGAACTCCGTGTCTGGCTGAATGTCTGAGGCAGTGGACAGAGTCAGATTCAATGGTTATCCTGTGTCCAGGAAATTTTTTTCTTTTTTTCACATTTCTGAACTACCCGTCTTCCTCAAGGAGTTCCCGGCTTTGTGAGAAAATCAGCTAGAGTGTAGACAACAAAGTTACACACAAACACACACACAAACAATTAGCACAATGGAAAGTGGCCGACACCCCTACACAAGCAGCTGGAATGTTGTCTTTCAAACTCATACAATAAGCTTATTCACAGAAAAAAAAATCTAGCAGGGATTTTTGAATAATTATGATACATTAGACAAAATGGAGAATTTTGACCTAAAAATTGGTGTGTGTGTGTGTGTGTGTGTGTAAAGAACATAAGTAAAATAAAACGGCAACTGTCATTGTCGTGCACAACCTTTGGGTGAGATTTCTCCCTGCAGTTCAGCAGCCAATTTTGAACAGTCTGGAGACTTTTGCCTTGTAATTTGGAGAAGAAGCGAAATCAACGCTCTTAGGAGTCCTGGAAGAAGCTCCGTTGTTCAGAGCTCTGATGAAACCCATGATGGATTTTACAGCCTCCACTGAAAGGACTTCAAAGCACATGTGGCTTAGTGGTAAAAATGAAATGGAAAATCTTTAAAGCTACAGCTGTTTTCTTTTGGGAATTCATTTGCTACTATATAATTGATACACTTTATAGGATACACTTTACATACTCTTTATGCTGCATGCTATACACGCTTCATACTGCTTTGGTGAGACCACACTTCGAATCTTACATCCAGTTTTGGTCACCTGATGCAAAAAAGATCTTGAGAGTCTGCAAACTGTGCAGAGAAGAGCAAGAAAGATGAGGAGGGATCTGGAGGCTGAATCGCATGATGAACAATGGCAGGAACTGGGTCCATCTAGGCTAATGAAGAGAAGGATTCGGGGTGTCCTGATAGCAGCCTTCCGACAGTTGAGAGGCTGCAACAGAGAGGAGGGGGTCCAGCTAGTCCCCAAAGCTCCTAAAGGCAGGACTAGAACTGACAGATCAAAACTGATCTAGGAGAGAATCGACCTAGAATCCAGGAGACATTTCCTGACAGTGAGAACAATGAATCCGTGGAAGGGCGTCCCTCCAGAAGTTGTGGGGGCTCCATCCATGAAGGCTTTGGAGAAGAGACTGGAGAGGCATTTGACTGGGAGGGTAGAGGGTCTCCTGAATCCCCTCCAATTCTGTCTTTCTTTTACCTTGCAAGGCTAGGAACTGAGGCCATCAAAGCTAATCATAACCAAACAAATCCTTTCATGCCATTACATGTATAAGTGACAGAACATTATTTTCTATCTACATCTCCCATCAATTGGATTCCACCTGAACCGTTTCTTTCCTCCAGCTGAGAAGAGGAGGAATTCCTGAGTCTCTCTGAGGTTGGGATGGATTCCATGCAAAGACCTGCAGGGAGGAGTTTTTGATGTTTTGTTAATGTTGAAAGAATGGCGGGTTTTTGCTCTTTTGTTCATATGTCTGTATAGCATTATGCTGCTTTTCTTTGACATATTAGCTTTAATTGCATACAAAAGGGAACCCCACAATTTGCAGACGCCCCAATTTCCCTGCCTTGCTTTACAGAAGGTTGAACACCTGTTAAGGAAGGGGGTGAGTCTGGGGTTCTCCATTCCCCTCCCCTCTCTTTTCTCCCCTTAATATTTCTCTTTATTATCTTCCTTGCATCGTTTTCTCTGTCCAGACTCCTGGTCCTCTTGGCCTCTCTGAGCTCCACTCTTGCCTCCCATCACCTGTCCAGGCCCTTCTCTAACCCCCCCTCCGGAGGCTGCCCGGGAGCCCCTCCAGGAAGCCAGGGCAGAGCACAGCAGGTGAGAGTTGGGGGCCTTTGGAGGGGCTTTGTCCCAGCTGGGTTGCAGGCATCAAGGGTCCCTCTTCCCTGCTGGGCCACATCGGAGCTCCGTCTCCAGAGGCTGCGGCCACCCACCACCCAGGAGAGCCACATGGGGAACAGTGGCAGGCAGGTGGCCTGGAGGGGCTGGAACAACCCCACCCAGCCAGTGGGGGGGGGGCTGGCTCTGGTTGGGGAAGAAACCTTTTCCAAAGAAAAAGGGAAACATGCTCTGGCCCAGGAATAGGAGGGAGTCCAGGGCCCCCACTTTTGCTCCCCTTTTGATGAATTAATTGGCTTCATGTAGTCTCTAATCGGAAGCCCTCAAGGCTGATGAGAAGCAGACAAAGACCTTCAGGCCATTATAAATAGAAGATGTTTTTTTTAATAGTTCTGCCTCCCCGTCAATTGGATTCCACACCAGCTGTTTCTTTCTTCAGCTGAGAAGCAGAGAGGAGGAAATCTGGGGTCTCTGCAGGGCTGTGATGATAAAAGTCCCTGCAGACACAACCAGGGAGGGAGGGGGCTCTGTGGCTTTGTGTAGGTAAAGAGAAGGTGGGTTTTCATGGTTTATTTGCCTATATTAAAATTGTGTGTAAACAGAACAAACTGTCCAGTTGAAAACCCTGCAGAGTTTTACAGAAACAGAAATTGTAAGTTTCTCCCTTTCAAAAGCTGGATTTCCTTTGGTGCTGAGTGTGAATGCTGACCCTGCCCCCATCCCCCATTTATTCTGCTCTGTGTGAGATTTGTGTGAATGTTGTAATAACTCAAGAAAGTGGAGATGAAATTTTCTGTTTTTCTTTCTCCCTTTTCTATTTGCTTTCCCCTTCCCCAGGCCCCAAGTCCCCTCCTCTGGATTTTACGAGATTTCCTACAACAGGTAGTCCTCCACTTATGACCACAATTGACTCCAAACTTTCTGTTGCTAAGCGAGACACTTAAGTGAATTTTGCCCCATTTTATGACCTTTCTTGCCACAGTTATTAAGTGAATCACTGCAGTGGTTAAATTAGTAACAGGGTTGTTAAGTGAACCTGGCTTCCCCATGGACTTTGCTGGTCAGAAGATTGCAAAAGGGGATCACGTGGCCCCTGGACACTGCAACCGTCATAAATAGGAGCCAATTGCACAGCATTTAACTTTGATCATGTGACCATGGGGATGCTGCAATGGTTGTAAGTGTGAAAAACGGTCATAAGTTACTTTTTTAGTGACATTGTAAGTTTGAATGGTCACTAGATGAACTGCCGTAAATTGAGGACTGCCTGTACAGTCTCTGTCTCTTGTCTGTTTGATGCCTTCCCAAAGAGGAAGAGGAAGAGGCGGGAAAGAGGCAAGGCTTCCCTGGAGACCCCCGGGGGCTGCTGGCCCTCCTCAAGTCCCTGAGTTCCTGAGGAGGGTCCCAGCATGAGTCCGAAAGCTCAGGAGGCTCAGCCTGAGGTCCCAGTGACCGACCCAGATTGGATCCTGCAATCTGGAATCTTTTAGGGGGAAAAGAGGAGAATTAAAAAAAGTAGAATAATGTGGCTGCAGAAGCATTCAGGCACAGCTGAAGCCCCTGAAAATCTACTGATTTCTCATATACCCCAACAAATGGCTGAAGCTTTGTTTCCTGTCAGGAGAAACTGCTGGTTGTTATAGCAGAAAGAGAAAAACTGAATTTTTATACAGACACAGAGAGAGACACACACAAAACACACAAAGTTATGTTTAATATTTTTTTTTAATTGACAAAACAATAGCATGTTTCAAGTAAAAAAATGTAAGAGGGCCAATTTCTCTCTTTTCTTCATAATTTACAGGAAGACCATGGAAATTTCAAGGCTCTTGTCAGAAAAAGAGGAGCTCCAACTGAAGAACAAGGAGCTTTCGGGGAAAAGTAGCCAACAAATTACAAAAAAGGAGGAGCTTTCCAAAGATTTTGAAGAGAAACTGAGCAGTGAGCAATTTTTAAATAGCAACCCTGACTTTTCTTTTCTTTTTTTTTTAAACAGAACTTTTTTATTTTTCTTTAAAAAAACACAAATATGTCATTTGTCAATCATTAAAACATTGAAGTACAATTTTTTTTTGTTGTGTGTACCCCTCCCTCCCTCCACCCCCCCACCCCCCCTCCTCCTTCCCCCCCCCCCGATTTCCCAGAACCCGTACCCGGTATGGATTTTTAACTAACACAGTCTAAAATCTATTGAGAAAAAAGAAATAAAGAAATTAATGACATTCTAGATTGACCTTAGCTTCTTCTTACTGAACTAACTTTAAATCATTTCTGATCTTAAGCATAGGCTAACTGGAATTTCTTAGTCCCGTATTTATTTTGTATATAGTCAATCCATTTTTTCCAATCTCGTTTATATCTCTCATTTGAATGATCTTTGAGATATGCCGATATTTTAGCCATTTCAGCTAAGTTTGTTACTTTCAATGTCCATTCTTGGATTGTAGGCAAGTCTTCCTTCTTCCAATATTGCGCCACCAACAGTCTTGCTGCAGTTATCAGGTGCAAAGTCAAATTGGTCTCTACCACTGTAAAGTCAGTACATATACCTAGTAAAAATAACTGAGGACTAAACTTTATCCTTCTTTTAAAAACATTTTGCATGACCCACCATATTTTTATCCAAAATGCCTTAACCTTTTGGCAGGTCCACCATATATGATAATATGTAGCATCGAGAGAACCACACCTCCAACATTTAGGCTGTACATTCGGATACATAGAAGCCAACTTTTTAGGATCTAAATGCCATCTATAGAACATCTTGTAAAAATTTTCTCTCAGATTTTGAGCTTGTGTAAATTTCACATTTCTTACCCAGATTCTTTCCCATGTATCCAACATTATTGGTTCCTCAATATTTTGAGCCCATTTTATCATACAATCTTTAACTAATTCTGTTTCCGAATCCATCTGTATTAATACATTATATATCCTCTTTATATGCATTAAGCTTTGATCTCTTATTTGTTTAAACAGATTATCCTCAACTTGAATAAAACCAATTTTTTGATCTATTTTCCACCTAGCCTGTAATTGCCCATACTGGAACCATGTTTGAACTACCTTCTCCTCTTTTAATACCTCTAAAGATTTTAATTGTAATACCCCCCTTTCCGAGGTAAGAAGCTGTCTGTAAGTAATTCTGTCCTGTTTTTGTGCTGTATTCATATTTTCAATTGCGTGTCTAGGAATTGCCCACATGGGTATCTTGTCATTTAATTTATATTGGTATTTCTTCCAGACCCGCAATAAAGCATTTCTTAAAATATGACTTTTAAAGTTCTTATCCAATTTTTTGTTGAATAACAGGTAAGCATGCCAACCAAATAGCAGATCGTGTCCCTCAATGTTCAATATTCTATCATTGGTTAAGTGAATCCAATCACTAATTACAGATAATGCCACTGCATCATAATATAGTTTTAAATTAGGTAGTTTCAATCCTCCTCTCTCACGTGCATCTTGCATTATTTTCATCTTTACCCTCGGCTTCTTTCCTGCCCACACAAATTTGTTAATACCCTTCTGCCATTCTAAAAGGTTCGCATCTTTTTTTAGTATAGGTAACATTTGGAAGAGAAATAAAAATTTTGGTAGAATGTTCATTTTCACTGCCGCTATCCTACCCAGCAAAGATAGGTGCAATTTCTCCCATTTTTTCATCTCTGTCTGTATGCTATGCCAAAGTGGTTAATAATTATGCTTATATAATTTCCCATTTGAAGTTAAAATGTTAACTCCAAGATATTTGACTTTTTTAACTACCTCACATCCTAGCATCACTCCTAATTCTTCCTTTTGTTTAATATTCATATTTATAGCTAATATTTTGGTTTTTCCTAAGTTTATTTTAAAGCCCGACACTTGACCATATTGATTAATCATATTCATTAAAACCATACTGGATTCCTGCGGTTGTTCCAATATTATAACCAAATCATCCGCAAAAGTGCGGACTCTATATTCCTGCTGCCTAATCTTGATCCCTTTTAAACCATCCAAGCCCCGTATTTTATTCAACAATACTTCCAAAGTTATAATAAACAATAATGGGGACAAAGGACAGCCCTGTCTTGTACCTTTTCCAATTTGAAAAGAGTCTGTTAGACTTCCATTGACTATGATTTGTGCTGTTTGCTGTTGGTATATTGCCTTAATTGACTGTAAAAAATTATCTCCTATCTGCATTTTTTGCAGTATCATCAACAGAAATTGCCAGTTAACTCGATCAAAGGCCTTCTCAGCATCCAAAAATATAAACGCAGCAGGGATCTGGTTGTTCTTTCCCAAATATTCTAATGCATTAATAATTAATCTAACATTACTTTTCATCTGTCTCCCTTGTATAAAACCTGTTTGATCTGTATGTATCAATTGTTGAGTGACCAACATTAACCTATTTGCTAATATTTTAGTAAAAATTTTATAATCTACATTCAGTAATGAAATAGGTCTATAATTTTTGGGTTGAGTAGTATCCTGATCTTCTTTGGGTATCAAAGATATAAACGCTGTCTTCCAAGATGGAGGGACTTTACCTTCCGTTTGAATCATATTAAATAATTCTCTAAGAGGTTCTACCATTTCTAACTGTAAGTTTTTATAGTAAACCGCTGTCAAGCCATCTGTACCTGGTGCTTTCCCTGACTTTAATTGCTTAATTACCTGCAGGATTTCCCCCGAGGTTATTGGTTGATTCAATTTTTGCCTGTGTTCTTCTCTAACTGAAGGTATTTTCTCTTTGTCTAAATATTTGTCTATGTCTAAACCATTAATTTTATCCCCTTTATACAGTTCTGTAAAAAATTCCCAGAAAGCCTTTTGAATGTCTTCCTGTTGAAACACCTCCTTCCCTCTATAAATCAGTTTAGATATATTTCGAGTTTTCCTTTTTTTCCTAATCTGATAAGCTAACCATCTGCCAGGTTTGTTTGCATTACAAAAAGTATTGTGTTTTGCATATAATAGATTAGTAGCCACCTGGTCAGAGATCAACATGTCAAATTGAGATTTTAATAAGTTAATAGCTTCCTTAACCTTTGTATCGTCTGGGTTCATTGTTAACTCCAGCTCTTTTCTCTTAATTTCCTCTTCCAGTTCTGTACGTTTTAACCCTTGCTTATTTCTATGTGTTTTATTTATATTCATCAAAACTCCTCTCATATACGCTTTGCTTGCGTCCCATACAAATTCCATAGATGTACCCTTATTCATATTCAAAACAAAATATTCAGATAGTAATTTTTTACAATCATTAATATACTTTTCATATCTAAATAAGTTTTCATTCAATCTCCAAGACCTTCTTGCCTGCACTACCCTTCCCAACTCCATCCAAACTGGGTTATGGTCCGAAAGGATCCTAGCTGCAATCTTTGTTTTCTTGACCCTAGAAAGCAAATCATTAGTGGTTAGAATAAAATCAATCCTTGAGAGGGATTGATGCCTGTCCGAGAAGAAAGTGAAGTCACATTCCTCTGCATTTCTTTCTCGCCAAATATCTCTCAATTCAAAATCATCCATAATGTCAAAGAAAGATTTGGGTAACTTTGCTCGCATCTTGGTATTTAGGCGGGAAATCTTCTTATCTTTCTTAGTGTCTATCACTCCATTCCAGTCACCCAATAGTATACAGGAACTATAGTCCCATTGTACTAATTTAGCATGAAGATTTCTATAGAATCTTTCTTGCTGTTGATTGGGAGCATAAATTCCCAAAAGTAATGTCTTTTTCCCTTCTAAGATTAAGTCTAAAGCAGTATATCTTCCGAAGGGATCTGCTTCTATTAATTCAGCTTTCATGTCTTTTCTTAAGTATACAACTATACCATTCTTCTTTTCCATAGCAGAAGCTACAAAATGTTGACCAAGTTTTGAGTTGATCAAATATTTTTGATCAGTTGATTTGATATGAGTTTCTTGCAAACAAATTACATCGTTCTTAAACTGTTTGAGATAATGAAATATTTTCTTCCTCTTCTGTGGAGAGTTCAGTCCGTTGACATTCCATGTTAAAATCTTAGTTGTCATCTTTGGTTGGTTGAAGCATTTTTAGAGCTTCCTGCACGGCCTGTTTAACCTTAGGTCTAGCTCCTCCCATTGCTTCCAGATTTGTTGTTGTAGATCCTTGATCGATGGCCGATGATTGTTGATGCTGTTGCTTTTTAGCTTGTTTCTCCATACGTCTAGTAGTCATGCGGCTAGGTCTTGGTTCCATAGCACCTTGCACTTCTAGAGAAGAGAGATGCTCCATCTTGTCTGGTGGTTGTGTAGTTTGCTGTCTATCCTGTCCTTCTTGTGGTCTTTCTCTAGGTCCAGATGGTGCAGGGTGTCCGGCCTTCAATATATTATAATAAAAATCTCGGGCTTTCCATACAGAGTTGAGGCGGTATCTTTGCTTATCAAATGTAAATATGATGCCAAATGGTGCATCCCATCTATACTGTATCTGACGATTTCTGAGTTCTTCGACCAAAAAAGCGTAGTCTCTCCTGGCTCTTAACATTGGAGGTGGTATCTCTTTCAAAACAGCCAGGTCTTGACCGCCAATTTGAAGCTTAGTATTATAAGATGCTTGCAGTACCATATTTCTAAACTCTCTTGTAGTAAAATATATAACGATGTCTCGAGGAAGCTGCTTCTGCTTTGCCAGCCAGGAGTTAACGCGGTAAGCTTTGTCAATTCGCCAGTCTTGATTGGTCCCTGGTCTTCCCATCAGGCGGTCAAAAGCTTCCGATAGGATCTGTTTCAGGTTCTCCTGTTTCTCCTCACGCAGCCCCCTTACTCTTAATGCGAACTCCATTTGTCGGTACTGTATCATAATAATTTCTTTTTCAGCATTTTCCACTTTTTGTTCCACCACCTCTGTTTTCAATGTCAAGTTAGCATTGGCATCATTAAGAACCTCTAGAGTATCTTCCACTCCAGAAATATGTTCTGTTAATACAGTTACAAGACTCAGCATGTCGTCTCTAATTTTATCAATCTTAGCATCAAATTTCTCATACAGCTCCTGTTTAAGTCCATTTATTTCACTTTTAATCTCTTCTTTCATTTCTTTCATTTCCTCTTTTCTCTCCTGCTTTACCACCTCTCTATTATCTCTAAACTTATCTTCCAGGCAACCCTGACTTTTCTTGATTGCTTCCTGATTGCTTATTTGTACCCTATGACTATCATTAAGTGCTGTGGCTTATGATTGTATTTTATTCTCCTTATATTCACTGAGAGCATCTGCACCAGAGACAAATTCCTCGTGTGTCCAATCACACTTGGCCAATAAAGAATTCTATTCTATTCTATTGAATTGCCAGCCAATATAAAAATACAAGATATTTTAATTAGTTTTAATTTTAAACAAGTCTAATGACTCAAGTCACAAACCCAAGGAAGCTAATTTTACTCTGGTTTAAATATTTTACAGAAGAAATATTTCAGATGAGACCAGCTCAGAAAAGAGAAGTGAGATCTGAGTTGCAGGGTTCAAAAACAAGCTGGGGAGAAGGAAGAAGGAAGAATTCCTCAGAGAAAACAACCAATACAGAATCAATAGTTTGAACTCAATAATGTAAACAAGGAAAGCCATCATCTCCACTGCAGAGTTCTGGAAGAAGCTGTGAAGGACCAGGAGCTTCTCAGGGAGAATCGAGCATTGAAGGAACGACAGGACAGGTCAGAAATACCGTCTTTCCCTGAAAACAAGCCCTAGCCTGACTTTTTTGGGGTGAGCTAATATAAGTGAAGAGGTGGGCATGGCCAGCACAAGAGGCAGCCGTTCTCCCAGTCATGGAAGCTCCGCCCCTTAATTATGGCCTGCGGATCAGCTGAAAATCTGAAGCCCCCTTTAAACTTCATTATCATTGTTAAGAAAACAATGTACCAGTCAGTTGTATTTGATTCTTTTCCTCTTCTTCAATCCATAGAAAAAGGTGTCTGCAAGTGTCACCAGAACAACAAAATGAAGATGTGGTGGCTGATATCATCACGGTGGAACCGTACATACCGGAACCCATCTACCACAACATGATCTCAATTGTTGAGTGAAGGATGTCAGTTGTTCTGCCCTGCATGACAATGTGATGGTTGGTAAGTGTTTGTCAGTTTTTGTTTATTCTTCTATTTTAAAGGCATTTTGTTATTGCTGTTTTTATTTAATTCTTAATGCCTTTTGTTCTTTTGCATTTCTTGCTTTGGGGTTTGGGGTGGGGGTGGTTGGACTATGGAAGCTAACAGGAAAGAAAATTAGGAGCCTTTAACCTTAATTTTGTTGCTCAGTTTTATTTCATTGTTTGTTTCTTGCTTACTCTTTCATTATTATTAAAATATTCAATCTGTGCTTCTTTTGTTCCAGGACAAATTGTAGCCATAGGTGAAATTCCAGCCATCACATTGTTGACCCAGGGCTGAAAGTCTGACATTGTCTTCCATCAATCATGGTGATGTTGGGATCGATGGATTCCAGTATGGAGGTTCCACAGTGATGGAGGCCTCCTCCTCCTCCTCATCTTCAGCTGATGGTTCTGGTGAAACTTGCAACACCTTCAATGCAGAGGCCAAACAACACATAGACCCCAAAGATGACCAAAGTCGTTTTCCAGGGTCTTCTGAGGGTTCTCAATGGATGGCCACACGAGTTCAGTCTCTTCCATTTCTGAACAGAATTGAAGGGATTAAAAAAAGATCTTGAAGGGTATTTCAAATCCAGATGTATATTTATATTACAAAATAAATTTAAAAGAATCAAATCAACTTTACAAAAGTATTTCCTCTTCAGTTTTTCAGTTCTTTGCTCTTTGCACCTTCTGACAAGTTATCCAGGCAGCAGAAGAATGAGGTAGGGTCTCATAGGGCCTACAGACTCTCTGGAAGTTGCATGAGGGGACCATGATCCTATACAGAACCTCAAAAAGTCATGCAAAAATGGGGTGCACTTTTTACCTGGTTCTCAGAGGCTTTTCAGGGCTGTCTGGATGTGGTGGAGACAGAGAATTGCTTCTCCTTGGTGATGAGGAGGGGGGGAGGAAACGGGGGAGGACAGGGAAAGGGGAGGAGGAGGAGGAAAAGGGGAAGGAGGGGAGAGAGAGGAGAGTGAGGGGGAGGAGGAAGGGAGAGGGAGGGGAGGGGAGGGAGGGGGTGGGCTGGAGGGAGGGACAAGTGTTGTTTGACCTCTAGGTTACCTGGATTTTGTTGGAACTCTTTTCCGTTGATCGGTGGGGCCATGCAGGCTATCAAAGCTTGATTGGATGAGAGACAGAGAGAGAAAGAGGGAGGGAGGGAGAGAGAGAGATACACACAGAGAGAGAGAGAAAGATAGAGAGAGACTGAGAGGTGAGCAGGACTTGGTTTTGGGTTGGGTATTTTCCTGCTTGGGAGTTTGACCTTGGGATGGAGAGTCTTGGAGGGGAAGCACCAACCATTGAAACCAGAAATTGACTCTTCTTCCTCCATCCCTTTTTTTCTTTCAGAAATGGATCCCAATGAACTGCTGCGGCCATCCAGTGACAGACCCCAGAAGGTCCTTGGGGACCCCTGGAAGGCAACTGTTTGTCCTTGGGGTCTATGTATTCGTTGGCCTCTGCATATTTTGTTACTTGTGCAAATAAGTTGCTCCTGAACAGGGGAGTGGAGTCACCACAACCTGGGGAGCCCTGGGGCACTGAAAGCCCCCCAAAATATTGGTGGAACTAACAGGAGAAAGTATAGACTCCCTCAGGGCTGGAAGGGACCTTGAAGGTCTTCTAATCCAACCCCAATCTTTTCTTGAAAATCTGGAGCCCCCATTAAGAATTATCTTTATTACCATTGTTAAGTAAACAATGTAGCAGTCAGTTATATTTGATTCTTTTTTTCTTCTTCACTCCCCAGAAAAAGGTGTCTGCAAGTATCACCAGAGAAACAAAACGAAGATGTGGAGGTTGATATCATCACTGAGGAACCCTACATACCGGAACCCATCTACCCCAACATCACCTTAATTGATGAGGGAAGGATGTCAGACGTTCTACCTTGCTTGACAGTGTGATGGATGGTAAGTGTTTGAACTAATTTAGTTGTTAGGTTTTTTTTCATTATGATGACATTATTGTTATTTAATTCTTAGATGGATTCTATTCGAGAGGCAGAAAAACCCAGCTGACTGCAGTCAGTGGGCAAATTGGAGGCTGCGAGAAGTGAGAGGCCGGATGACTTGTCCAAAAGAAGAGTCCTAGCTGAAGGGAGAGGATTTGGGGTCTCTTGAGGTCACCTGGGGTCCTTGGTTGCTTTGCATTGCCTGCTTTGGGTTTTTGGGTGGGGATGGCTGGCCTTGGAAGCTAAAAAGGAAGAAGAGTGGGAGCCTGGTAGTTTTAAATATTAATTTGGTTTGCTAAGTTTTATTTATTATTTCTTGCTTACTTATTTTTTTTAATTAAAATATTAAATTGGTGCTTCTTTTGTTCCAGGATGAATAGCTGCAGTGGGTAAAATCCCAAAACAACTGGAGCCCAATTTGGACCCCATTAGCATTGACAACCTCACCATCAGTCAATTGCCAAAGTCTGTCTTCCTTGGAACTGCTGACATCCAGTCTGAACATCTGGCTGACTGTGTGAAGAACCACAATCCCCCCCCATGAGGGAGGACCTTGATGTGGTTGTGGGGCTTGTGTGCTCTGAGGAAGATGAGGGCTACAAATGAGGTTCAAGCATACTGGACAGGACTCATGAGAGGAATCAGACAAAGAGTGTCTCTCACATAAACAATTGGGGAAAACACACATAAGAGAAAACCAGATTGGCTCTCTAGTTGTCCAGGTCAAGAAGGAACATGCCAGGGGTTCAGATTCCTTGACATCTGGTGGGAAATGACCTGCAGGACTCATTGATGATGGCTGAGCATCCAGGCCAGCAGCTGCTGAACAACTGGAAGGAAAGTGTTATTCCAACTCTCCCCAAGATGGCATTCAGACTCAGCAGGGAGGTCCCCCCACCCCCTGTTCTGGGTTTCCTCACCTGAACTCTGTCTTTTCTTTTTATTTGAAAATAAATAAATATTTATTTGAATAAAAATCATTGTCCCATTCACGTATGGATAATAATTTGGAGCTCACAAATTCCTCTGTGTCACATTTCTACATTTCTTCTGCTTGTAAGCTGCTCCTTTGTGTTCAGGTCTGGCCTCAGAAGGATAATGTAACACTTGGGGATGAAGATGCAGCCCAGCAGACCAGCACTGGAGGCCAGGATGGAGAAGACCTGCACAGCCACCATGTATTTCCCTTTGGTGCTCAAGTAGGTGGGCACAAAAGTCACCCAGACACTGCAGAAGACCAGCATGCTGAAGGTGATCAGCTTGGCTTCGTTGAAGGCCCCAGGCAGATTTCTGGCCAGGAAAGCCACTGTGAAGCAGATGGCAGCCAGGAAGCCCATGTAGCTGAGGGTGACGTAGAACATGACAATAGCCCCTTCGTTGCATTGCAGGATGATCTCACCAAGCTGGGAGTGGAGGTCAGAGTCAGGGAATGGGGGAGAAACTCCCAGCCAGATGGAGCAGATGACAATTTGGACAGCAGAAGAAGAAAGGATGATGGAGTTGGCCAAGCTCTTCCCCAACCATCTCTTCAGCCGGTTTCCTGGTTTTGTGGCCAGGAAAGCCAGCACCACCGTGATGGTTTTGGCCAAGAGAGAAGAAACAGCAACTGAGAAGATGATGCTGAAAATTGTTTGTCGGAGAAGGCAGGTGACTTTCCTTGGTTGACCAATGAAGAGAAAAGGAGACCAGAAGCAAAGCAGGAGGGAGACCAGGAGGATGTAAGAGAGGTCCCGATTGTTGGCTTTGACAATGGGAGTTTCTCCATATTTAATGAAGATAATTAAAACAAGGACTGTAATTAGGAACAAGAGCAGGGCAAAAGAGACCAGGATGATGCCCAGATGTTCTTCATAAGACAGGAAGGCTATAACTTTGGGGATACATTGGACTCTGGCCTCATTTGGATATTTGTCAGCTGGACACTTGATGCATTTTTCCACATCTGAGAAACCAAAAAGCAATTTTCTTTAATATTTTGTTCCTTTTATTTTTAATTAAAAATAGCATAAGAGGGATGTAATTTTTTTAAAAGTAGCTAGGTATATGAAGTTGAGGAAAGTCCTAGGGTGTTAATTATTTCTGGTGTTATGTGTAATTAATTCATAGGAAGCTACATTATTACAGGTTAATAATGAATTATATAATCTTTTTATACAAATACTTAGAGTCCTGCCACATGGCAATTAATATACTGGACTTAGAAGATACCTATAGTATCTTGTAACCTCTGGAAGCAAAATGGAATTCAGGAGAAATTTCCTAACAGTGACAACAATTGACCAGTAGAACAACTGGCCTCCAGAAGTTGTGGGTGCTTCAACATTGGATGTTTTTAAGAAGAGACTGGACAGTCACTTGTTTGAAATGGTATCAGGTCTCCTGCTTGAGCAGAGGGTAGCACTAGAAGACCTCCAAGGTCCTTTCCAGCTCTACTCTGATTGATTGATTGATTGATTGATTGATTGATTGATTGATCTACATGACTGGCAGAATATTTGTGCAATGAGTTGGCCCCATAACTATCCACAGCACCACATTATGGAACAGTGACACCTTCTCAGTGATCCTCAAGGGGAGGATTCAATATACAGTGAATTGCAAGGTTTTTCAGAAGGTGAACCTAAAACAATTCATCAAGTTTTAAAGAATTCAAATGTTCCTAGAAAGGTGAACTTAGCAGCACATAAGAAAACTAAAAACAGGAGAGATATTTCCTCTGCTGTTAGTAAAGCCTGCCACTTTCTCCTCCCATCTCCTCCCAGCCCCACTTCAAAGACCTTTTGATTTACTTCCTTTTAGATAAGAAATTATGCATGTTAAAAATTTAAAAAAAGGTGAGCTTGTGTCTTTTAACTTGCACTTTCATGAAAATGTTCTGGATGGATCCAGTTCCACAAAGCCTCCCATTTTCCTCAGTGTGACCCACCTTCATGAGTGGAGAAGGTCCCCTCTGGACAAGGAACACAGTCATAGCAGCAAACTGGCTCTCCTTCTCGAGCCCTCTTGACAAATCCAGGATGACAATTTTCCGCACAGTTGGACTGAGGCAGTGACTGAGCAGAAAAATGAAGAATGCCAAAGAAAATCTGTTAGTAGTAAACATTCATGGAAAATAGAGATAGACACTGACATTAACCAAATAGCCTCTGGTCTTCATGTAAGTAAATATGAAATACCTGACTACTACTAAGAAGATACAGGAGGTATAACTAACTACTGGCAGATTCTTCATTTAGTTTCTCCCTTTTGCTTTTGGCATTTAAAATTACAATAACGGTCTTTTCTACTTAATAAAGTCAATAGAGATGGAATTGAAAAAAGATTTATATATGATGATATATTCATATTAAAACTGAGAATAAAATTTATTGTAAAAGATTTAGGAAACTTCTATTCTATTAGATTTTTCAATAAAGAATACAACTGTGATGAAAAAAAAATCTCTGACCAGTAAGATCTTGAAAGATTTCCATAAAACATGGCAAAGCCCCTCCACTTACTGAAGGTCCCGTCTGTTGAAGAACTACAATCCGATGACACCAACTGGCATGGAAGGCCAACCACCCTGGAGACTCTAGGCTTTGCCCACTTGAAATGGGACCTCAGACTTTGGAAAACGGAGAAAATACACCAAAATTTATCTCACCTTA
This sequence comes from Thamnophis sirtalis, assembly GCF_051295495.1. Lineage (NCBI taxonomy): Eukaryota > Metazoa > Chordata > Lepidosauria > Squamata > Natricidae > Thamnophis > Thamnophis sirtalis. The sequence goes on along the minus strand of NW_028261381.1, from coordinate 179,774,513 downwards.
TTGAGCAACTTTAGCCCTAAAAAAGCATCTTGTTTGATAGAAAGTCTCTCTTTTTGAAAATACGCCAGAATCTCTTCCTCAGCATCCTTTTCGGGGAGAACCAAGTAGCTGACAATGCCCAGATCTGCTTTTATCTCTCCATTTTGGTCTAAGTATAGTTTATAATGGGAAATATTCCAAAATTCATTCTTTTCCAGAAAGGGATGAAGCTAGAATGGGAACATCCAGGAATTTGAAAAGCAGAAAACTTTGTTTCTTATCCCACATTGAATCTATCTTCTACAATCGTCTAATCTCCAAATATGGTTAAATAGAATAAAAATACTGCCATTATCTTCATAAGTGAATGAAAAAGTTTGAGAAAAATTTGTCATCATTTAGTGACAAAATATAAAGAAAATATAATCGACACAATTGGTCAATTATTGGGAATATTCTAGAGCAAATGGCAAATAAAATGAACAGAGAAAAAAAAGATGATCCATAAAGCAACAGGTTTCCCAGAAAGCATGGGTTGATCAAGAAGAAAGTTGTTAGGCTAATCTTCTCCCTGGTCATCCTGATGGAAAACTTCTCTAAATGTGCTAATTCTACTTGATAGTAATACGACATTAAAAAAATATTTTGCAGATCTGAAAGAACAAATCTCCCACCAGCTCTTTTCTGTCTGAAAAGTTAGTGAGGATCCTGAGTTTCTTTCTCTCCCAATCAAAAGCAAGCAACAATTGTTGAATCGGATGGATTGGATGGATGGACTGGAACGTAACTTGCTGCTGGCATCCCTGAAGGAGGAGTATGGTGTGAAGGCAGGCTGCTTGGAGGTGGTTGGAGAGGCCATGGACCCTGAAGACTCAAAGTGGACAGAATGGAGGATTGATGAAATGGATTCTTTCAAGAAGATTGAGGGAGATTGGGGAATGGACTTGCCATATTTAACTGGAAAACAAGTCTTAAGAGTTGTGTTTGCATTTACAGGACATCCTATAACTTTGGGGAATGGAAAACAGTTGGTGGGAAAGATTCTAATTAAAATTTTAAGGAAATGTACTTTTATTATAAGAATCAAACAAAGATGTTTAACCCTGGACAGATTATGGATGGATCAGAGATAATGATTGTGTTGGTCTGTGGTAGAAATTTTCTGTGAGTTAAAAACAATAGCAGATAACAGACAATTTTGAAGTTTTGAAATTTAACTTTATTGTTGGATTGTCCGTTAACTATGTTTGTTATGTACAGCAGATAGATGACAAGTCTAGTAGATATATAGTTTATAACTGTGGGCCTATTTTGCAAGTGGGAGAAACTATTATTGCTGTATTGTATTCAATTGGGGAGACAATGTGCATGTCTTTGTCTGTTTTTAATGTTTTATCTAGTTTTGTTTTGTCTTTGTAATAGTTTTATTTTCCAAAACTTGTATTTTACCTTTTTGAATAAAATAAAATTTTATGAGAGGAATATCAAGTTTCAAGAAACAGTATTTATGATTATCACACAGAGAAGGGTTCATAAGTAAAAAGCAGTAGAAAAGTATCTGATTTTTATCTACTAGGACTTGACTAAGAACATTAATGATGGACTGGAAGAAACATGAAGGATACCAAATTTGATATGTATGTTTGTGAAAATGATCTCAAAATCGTAGTTAACTGGAAATAGAATCTGAGTCAGCAGGGTGATGTCCATGGAAAGAAGGCAAATGCAGCCATAAAAATCTGAGGAAATGATCCTTCTGGTTTGGGGAGACCCCAACTCAAGGACCAGGTCCCCTTGCAGGCATCACACATGGAAGAGAATTTGCACAAAATCTATGTGAACTGCAGGGAAGGACAATGAAGCCAAGGAAGAGTTGAAAGGAGCTGCTCTTAGCCTTGAGGAAAGACAACAAAGGAGAAAAGCTGAAGGTCAGGAGAAGTCTGGAAGCCCCCTTTCCAATTGAAACAATCTCTCTGTTGGAGAAGGGAGGATATAGCCAGTGGTGGGATTCAGCCAGTTGGACCCCGTTTGGGTGAACCAGTAGTAAAACTTCTGCCTGGCCATGCCCCACCCCACCACTACTTGCCTTGCATGCCTTGACTGGTGCATTAGAGTCATTGCTGCAGCTGCTCTTTGGCTCCCTTGCCTCAACCACATGGCCACGCAGCCCAGCCTGTTTGCCTGTCTTTGCCGTGGCCTCCTGTTTGTCTTGGTCTGCTCCAGAATGCCCACCTCAGGCTGCTCCCGACCACTCCAGCAGCGGCCATTCTTCACCTTTTCCCTCTTTCCTTTCCTTTCTCTTTTCCTTTTTCCTTCCCTTCCCATTCCCTCCGTTTTTCATCCTTTCCTTCTTTCCCATTTCCTTTCCCTCCCCCTCCCTCCCCCTTCCTTCCTTCCTTCCTTCCTTCCTTCCTTCCTTCCTTCCTTCCTTCTTTCCTTGGGGTCTGAGGGAGAATCAGGGGACCCCTTTCCTCCTTGACCCCCTCCCCAACATCTGCTCTGATGGCAATTATGGCTAAAAGGCCTTTGGAAGCTGGGGCTGCCCCTCACCCTCACCCTCCGCATTGCAGAAAATCCTCTTGCTGCAGAATTGGGATCTTTCAGAACTTCTTCTCCTGCCCCCCTCCTGCGTTTCTGCAGCCAAATTCTACCCCCAACAGAGGAGCCCCCAACCAAATACTGCAAGGAAGAGTAGGCTGGGCCCATAACTGGACAGCAAGTTGGGGGAGAGAATGCAGCAGCTCTGCGGTGACCGGAGGGAAGGAGGAAAGTTCGGCCAGGTCCAATCAGGGCTGGGGATTGACCAGCTCAGCCAACAGATTTCAATTGTCCCCCCTGGCCAGAGGTGCCTCTGGCTAAAAGCCCCTCAGTGGACACCCCACTCACACACACCCCAACACGGAGTTCAGAATGACACTTCTCCCAAAGAAGTTCTGGGGAAGCCAACCCCCCCCTCCTCCACTGCCCCTTCCAGAGCCCAGAAAACTCCCAGGCAAAGCAGCACTGCCTCTCTCTCGGGAGTCAGTGAGAGAATGGATGGGAGGATAGAAAAATTGGGGAAGAGGGAGGGAGATCCAGAGGAAATGGGGAGAGGCCCTTGCCCCATTTCCGCCTCCTCCTAGGTGGCCCACAAGGTTGAAAAATTTCTGATTCCTCACTCTTACTCTTTTTCTTCTTTCTTTTGCCCACTCTTACTCTCTCTCTCTCTCTCTCTCACACACACACACACACACACATACACACACACACACATACACACACACACACAAACACACTCACACTCTTATCCCTGCAAGTCCCCCTTCTCTGCCTGCTGCAGAGAGAGAAGCTTGCCTGCGCAGAAGAGACACTGATCGAAGTGCGTCCCAGTAAGTTAATCAGCCGGGCTTTCCTGGGATGCGAGCGATGTTGCCGGGCGCTTGGAAAGGACTTCGGCCACTGGCCCACCACTAAAATCAAACAATGAGGCGAAATGCAGAGCTAGTTGGAAGAGTGTGTGCATGTATGTGTGTGTAAAATGGGCAGTTTCATACAAAGGAGTTTTTGTTTCAGGTGGATCTCCTAGCTTTGGAAGGAGGAAAGGAAGAGATAGAAAGAAAGAGATGAAAGAAAAGGAAAAAGAAAGAAAAGGAAAAGAAAGGAAAGGAAAGGAGAGAGAGAAAGAAAGAGGGAGTTATGGAAGGGAAAAAAAGAAAGAGAGGGAGGGAGGAGGAAGTGAATGAGATATAGTTGGATGGATGGGTCAATAGATACATGGAGGGAGGGAAAGAGAGAAAATGCGAGGAAGGAAGGACACAAACCATGGCTTCAGAAGACTCTTTCAAACAGCACAACATTTGAAAGGGCTGGAAGGGATCTTAGAGGTCATTTTCTAGTCCAACCCCTGCTTTAGTAGGGTCAGAAGGGACCTTGGAAGCCATCTATTCCAACCCCCTGCTCCAGCTGTAGACCTTATATCCTCTGGATTATTTTGGTGCCTCTAACAGAGAGGAAAATTGCCAGAAAAGGGAAGGAGTTTATTAGGACAAGGCTGCCATGTAGAGGAAGGCAGAGACAGTCCTTGACTTATGACAATTGAGCCCAACATTTTGGTTGCTAAGCAAGAGTGTTGTTAAGTGAGCTTTGCCACATTTTACTCAATCCATGATATCTCCTGGCTCTAACAGTCATGTGCAGGCTAGGGAAGAACATCTGAAGGCCTGTGTAATGTTCTAATGTGCAGACATTATAGTTAAACTTATGGCAGAAAGTGAACTCTGGGTGTGTTTTTCCAAACACAATAAGTGAGGTTGAATGTGTATAATTTTAGAAGAGCTCTGTGTGTGTTTGTGTGTGTGTGTATAGACATACAGTGTATAAAGTAATGTATCTTTTTGTGTGCCTATACACACACTATACCTTGTAATATGTATGTACACATATGGCATATATACATAGGATTAAATTGTGTATTTTGGATGTTCATTAGTAGTAAATAAATAGACAGGGAAATTGTTGACGCAAGTAGAGGCCAGGCAAGGTATCTCTTGACGTGAGTGATGTCAAGTTGGCCACGCCCACCCAATCACATGACCAACAAGGCACGCCCACCCAGTTACATGACCAACAAGGCACGCCCACCCAGTCACATGACCACCAAGCCACACCCACCTAGTCACAAGACCACCAAGCCATGCCCCCAGAACCAGTAATAAAAAGATTTGAATCCCACCTCTGGATACAACCCTCTTCCAATAACTGACTCCTGTTACACACGAGTGTAACTTCCGCTCACTCTTATTCCAGAGTGTCAGACATGGAAAAAATGAATTCAGTTACAAGAGAGGAGATTTTAATTGAATGAGAGAAAAAATAGGATAAAAGGATGAGCTGTTTTAGAGCTGAGCCAGTAAAGCAGAGAAATTCAGTCTCCTCTTCATGCATCGTCTGAGAGCAAAGACTGAGCAGCCATCTGTCAGAGAAGCTTGAACGGGGATTCATGCAGAGAGGAGGTGTTGGGCTAGATGATCTCAGGGTCTCCTCCTAATTTATAAAGGTTGTCATGCCACAACATGTACCGTATTTTTCGGAGTATAAGATGCACTGGAGTATAAAACGCAGTAAGGTTTTGAAGAGGCAATTTTTTTAAAGTAGGTAGATAGAGGGAGAGAAGGAGAGAGAAATATATTAGGTAGGTAGGGAGAGAGAGAGATTAGTTAGGTATTGAGGTAGAGAGGTAGATAAAGGGATATATATATAGAGAAATAGAGAGATATATAGAGATAGAGAAATACATAAGGTAGGTAGGGGTAGAGAGAGGGGGGGTAGGTACGTAGAGGGATAGAGAGAGAGAAATAAAAAGAGAAAGAGAGGGAAATACAGTAGGTAGGGAGGGAGATAGAGAGAATAGGTAGGTAGATAGATGTTTCCAGGTGTATTTATCCATGTGCTGGAGAAGGAAATCACTGAAAATCTGTAGCACCTAAGACTCTGTTTCTTCTAGCACAGCACTTGATCAATGTAATTCTCATCAACCAGTTAAAGAGCTTTCCAAGAAGGGGGGGGTTACACTCTGCAAACCTGCCCAACACAGTGCTTTTCTGTGAAAACACACCTCTTTTTTTTTTAAAGTCATGAATAGCCTTGGGGGCTTGCAGAGTGCTCATGGGGGGAGGGCAAAAATGAGCAAAAAATGGCTGGTTTTCGCAAAAACAAGCCCATTTTTTGTCAAACAAATTGCAAGCATAGCCTTATGGAGGCTTATAGAGTGCTGCTGGGGGCTGGGGGGGCAAAAATGGTCCATTTTTGCTCATTTCCATCCTCCCCAGCCCCCAGGAGCTCTCTGAAAGCCTCCATAAGGGTATGCATGGCCATTTTGGTGAAGGGTGTGGGGCTTCGGGAGGCAAAAAAATGCTGTATTGGATGTATAAGATGCACCCAGATTTTCAGCCTCTTTTTTGAGGGAAAAAGCTGTGTCTTATATTCTGAAAAATACGGTAACTGTTGTGCTGTTGTTGCTCTAGCCCCACCTAGTGGCCGGGGGCAGATAAACCTAACTATATGGTCTGAAGCCAGCCGTTGTTACTGAGACCCCTGGTTATCCGGAGACAGCCTCCATCCCTCACATGGAGCATCGCTGGAGAGATTCCAGCTGTTCTTTGTTGGCTGTTAGTTAATGCTGCCTATCTCGTCTTTCTATTTGATTCCCACTATTTACATCTCCTCAGTTTCACCTGCCTTGTTCTCCCAATAAAGCATCCAGATCCACGCCAGGCTCCCTTTCATTGGAATAGAATAGGGGGGCTTAGCTGCCTGTCCAACTGCACACAGACCCACCTGCAATGGGAACTGAACAAAGGTGGAATTCCACCAGGCTAATCACAAACCCACAAATACAGGAATTTATTTTTAAAAAGAATACAGCATTTTCCAATTAGCAGTGCTAAATATAAAAATGTCTTTGGAACCATTAATTCCTGGAATAATTAAATTGGCCAGAACTGTTGAGATGGTTCCCCTCCTTCTCCTCTGGATTCCTTCTCCAAAGGATCTAAGATTAATGGATCCATATCGGGACCCCCATACCTGCCACGGCTGCAGCCTTGGAGACCCAAAGATCTTTTCATCCTCCTTCCTTCCCCTCCTCGATCTGGAGGAATATGCAGCATTCAAGGCCTGGACCAGAGTCTTCATGAGAGCGTAAGATTGGTAATCATTTGGGATCATTTCTCTGTCCCTTTTTTCCTGGGTGTCCAGTGGGGCTTTCTGGGTGCATCTTCTGCGGCCTTTGACAGAAAAGACATTCTTTGAAAGAGAACAATGAAAATAATGATCTTGAAACTTTTCTTCCACAAAGAAATAGGGTTTAAAGGCATCATCCATTGGCCTTTCTTTTCCCTGATAACTAAAATTCCAAATACTATGGATGTATTTGAGAAGTCTGCGCTTGTTTATTGCATACGCTACAAAATTTGTGAGGATCCAGACTTTCCCCTCAATGCATCCTGGCAGACGCATAAGTGTTAAATGGAAAGGAAGAATTCTCTCCCAAATGACATCAAATTCTATGAAGTGAACAAAGACGTTGACTTGTCTCCACTTAGAGAGGGAATCCCTGAGGTATGCAGTATATCCAGTCTTTGAGAATCGTTGTGATATAACCACACAAATTCCATTCCTGACAAGCACAGGAGTAAAAGTCCTCATGAAATTCTCTCCCTTCTCTGTGTCTAAAGCAAAGAGGCCAATCAGGGTCCATCTGAAATGGAGGAGCAGCTGGACAATTGCTGGGTAGTGGAATCCTTCTTTGGGGAACATCTGGTGGAAAAAGGGGAATTTGCTTTTATCACTCAGAGCCTCTGAAGCGCTTACATAATTGATCTGAAAAAGGAATTGAAAGGATTAGAGCCATGATGGGGAACCTATGGCATGCAGAGCATCCTCTCCTGGCACGCCAGCCACCCCAGCCCAGCTCCACTAGCATCCACATGCAGGCGCACCTCCTGTAGGCCAGCTGGTTTTTGGGCCTTTGTGGAGGGCCAGTGCGGGGAATGCGTGAGTATGCAGTGTGTGTGTGTGTGTGTGTGTGCTCACATTGCGCAGGAAACTCCGGCGGGCTGGAAGTGAGTGTGAATGGCCTGCCTCCCGCCCCCAGTGCTTCCTGGCTCAGTTGAAGGCTTCCTTCAGCCTTCAAACAGTTGCAGGTTTTTTTTGGGGGGGGGTTGCTTCCAGGTTGGTGCAGGAGGCTTTCCAGGGCCAAAATGGGGCGTGGAAAGAGCAGGGTTTTTCCTCCTGTTATTCCCGAATTGTGAGCTCTTAGGAAAGTCTCCCCTCCTTGTGGGTTGCTAACAGTGGTGGGTTTCAAAAAAAATTAGAACCTCTTCTGTAGGTGTGGCCTGCTTTGTGGGAGTGGCTTGCCAGCCATATAACTGGGTGGGAGTGGCTTGGCAGTCATGTGACCGGGAGGGAGTGGCCAAGGTGATGTCAGCATTCCCAGTCAAGATAGAGGTATAAATTACACTGAAAAGAAAGAGGCATCCTTACATCTGAATTTAACTTCAAAGCAATGGCAACAACTTACATTCATTAAATAATAATGTTTGTTAGGGCTATGCACTGTTTTTGAATATAAAGGAATGTAAAGCACACAGCATCTCCTTGGTACTTTTTAAAGCAGCGGCACATTTTTCCTGGATTCATGAAATATCTACTTTAAAAGGTTGTGGGTGGGTACTATATTTACAGTCTTGTACTCTCTTCAGTTCTTTGTTTGGAACAGAATCCAAAGTACCATGCAGTCCTAGCATTTGTACTAAAGCTAGGCAAGTTATTTTACAGGGCTCTGAGCAATCCTCCAGATCTGGTCACTGAAGCAGATGTTCCAAAGGACTCCCACAACTTTCCAATGCTCTGAAATCCCACCAAATGATTTATACAGGCCTATTTCATACTTTCTTCTATATGGCAATCAGGCTGGTTTTACATATGGTTCACAGGTGGTCTATTTCCCAAGTACTTAGAGGGCCAAGAACTGCCTTTCCTAGATTTCAACTTTAGCTTCCTTGAATGTTAACACACCTTCAGGCCATTCAAATGTAGACTAGCTCTGATCCTGGAACCATATCACATGCTTTATATATTAATATCATATTCAACGTAATCGTTATTGCTAAAAAAACAGGCAGCAGTTAGAGTAGTTTGGAACAAACATGGGCAATAAACAAGAAGTTGATTCACCACCACAACCCCATTTTAGCTTGTTTCTGTCTTATCTAATATTTTCCTGCAATTCTTCCATAATCCAGACTACTAAAAAGAGTTCGACATAATTAGCCTTTTAAAATAAGCTTGATGTCCAACAGATTTCCTACTTATTAATATGAATAGGTTCTGGCCTGTTGCTTAAAAAAATAAATTCATACCACAATCTACAGGAAAATGCAGTCTGTAAGTATAATTTGTTTTGTGCTACTACTAACACCATTCCACATTAGCACTATACAAAAGGCTAGTAAGATTATTTGCAGAACAGTATGCTCTCTCACACTTGCCTTTGTTGTTTAAACCACTTTGTAGAGTATAATATACAATATACTGTGTATGTAGAGGGGAAACTACTTGGATTGGCCACTCTCTTAAAATCTTGGGCTTGGAATTGGAATTATGTGCACCAGAAACAATATCTATTTGTTTCAGATTGACAGGCTGTCAATGTGCTGAACTACCTGTTCTTTGTTTTGTGTACACAAACATAAAATACAATTGGTGCAACTGTTAACTCTTTATACTGTATATAATCTCTGAAAATGTAAAAGAGAGAAAACATAGGACTCCCCAGTCTGTCCCAATCGCATATCAGCTTCTGCAACTTCCCTCCACCCTCAAAATCCAGGGCCAATAAGTTATATTCCAATTTTTCACAACAGAAACACACACCCCCAAACACACACACACACACACACACAGAGAGAGACACAAACACTCACTCACTCACTCACTCACTCACTCACTCACTCACTGTTTCCATTTCTTTGAAAGATTTATTAGCACCTGTCCCTGCATAAATTTGATTTGATTTGATTTTATTGACATTTGTAGGCCGCCCTTTTCCCTGAGGGGACTCAGGGCGGCTCACATAAAATCAGGGAAGGGGAAATGCAGACAATAACAAAGACACATATAATAAAAACAGTAAACAACATGCATTCATCATTCGGGAGGGGCAACTATCTTCATCCCCAGGCCTGACGGGCTAGCCAGTTCTTCAAGGCTGTGCGGAAGGCCTGGACGGTGGTGAGGGCACGAATCTCCACGGGGAGTTCGTTCCAAAGGGTCGGGGCTACTACTGAGAAAGCCCTCCTCCTTGTAGTTGCCAGCCGACACTGGCTGGCCGATGGAATACGGAGGAGGCCCAATCTGTGTGATCTAATTGGTCGCAGGGAGGTGATTGGCAGAAGGCGGTCTCTCAAGTATCCAGATCCACTACCATGCAGGGCTTTATGGGTGACTAACAGCACCTTGAAGCGCATCCGGAAATCGACAGGTAGCCAGCGCAGCTCGCAGAGGATAGGTGTAATGTGGGTGAACCGCGGTGCACCCACGATCACTCGCGCGGCTGCGTTCTGTACCAGCTGAAGACGCCGGATGCTCTTCAAGGGCAGCCCCATGTAGAGCACATTGCAGTATTCCAGCCTAGAGGTCACAAGGGCCCGAGTGACTGTTGTGAGTGCCTCCCGATTCAGGTAGGGTCGCAACTGGCGCACCAGGCGAACCTGGGCGAATGCCCCCCTAGCCACAGCCGTCAAATGATGGTCGAACGATAGCTGTGGATCTAGGAGGACTCCCAAGTTGCGGACCCTCTCTGAGGGGTATAGAATTTGACCCCCCAGCCTGAGAGATGGAATATTGGTGGAATCTTTGGGAGGGAAACACAACAGCCACTCGGTCTTTTCTGGGTTGAGCACAAGCTTGTTAGCCCTCATCCAGTCCATAACCGCCTCCAGGCCCCGGTTCATCACGTCTGCCGCTTCATTGAGTTGGCACGGGGCGGACAGATACAGTTGAGTATCGTCCGCATATTGATGGTATCTGATCCCGTGCCTGTGGATGATCTCTCCCAGCGGTTTCATGTAGATGTTGAATAGTAGGGGGGATAAGACCGAACCCTGAGGCACCCCATATGTTAGGGGCCTAGGGGACGATCTCTGCCCCCCCACTAACACCGACTGCGACCTGTTCGAGAGGTAGGAAGAGAACCACCGCAGCACGGTGCCTCCCACTCCCACCCCCCGCAGTCGTCGCAGAAGGATACCATGGTCGATGGTATCAAAAGCCGCTGAGAGGTCAAGGAGAACCAGGATGGAGGGAAATCCTCCATCTCTGGCTCTCCAGAGATCATCAGTCAATGCGACCAAAGCGGTTTCTGTGCTGTAACCGGGTCTGAAGCCTGACTGGAAGGGGTCGAGATAGTTTGCTTCCTCCAAGGACCGCTGGAGCTGAAAGGCCACCACCTTCTCAACAACCTTCCCAAGGAAGGGAAGGTTGGAGACTGGACGATAGTTATTAAGGACAGCTGGATCCAAAGATGGCTTCTTTAGGAGGGGTCTCACCACCGCCGCTTTCAGTGCGGCGGGGAAGTTCCCCTCCCGAAGAGAGGCGGTCACGACCGCCTGGATCCAGCCTCGTGTCACCTCACTGCTGCTGGTAACCAGCCATGAGGGACACGGGTCCAGTACGCAGGTGGAGGCACTCACAGCCCTCATGGCCTTGTCCACATCCCCGGGGGTAACATCCTGAAACTCAACCCAGAGATGTTCCATCTGATCCTCTTGTGCCTCGGCTGGAACTGCAGGGGTGGAGTCCAAGTCCGACCGAAACCGAGCAATTTTGTCCGCTAAGAATTGGGCATAATCCTCAGCTCTGCCCTGCAAGGGTTCCCCCGTCTCCCTTTTATTTAATAGGGAGCGGGTTATCTTAAATAAAGAGACTCAAAGAAAGATAATCAATTTCTTATTGGACTTGGAAGTCCTGAGAAGTAGCAAAAGTTCCCACTGCTTTCCAGTGTCTCAAAAGCCCATCATAAAGGCGAGAGTCCATCCTTCTGCTTCCCAGTGCAGAAATCCCTAATATGTTCCAGTAGATTTCAAAAGCATCACTTGAAAGCAAAAACAGCCAATGTGGACCCTCAAGAGTAGTCACTGCTATCTAAGGTTTCTTTAGTGCTGTGAGCTATACAATTTAAAGTTTCTGCACACTGCTATCAAGCAATTTAAGCAGGAATATACCTCTGAGTAAACAGGTATTTTGCTTATGGCATTTATACTTTACTGCAATAAGCAAGCATTCGCCCTCTAAATAAGTTAGACAGTCATAATATTAAAACTTGATAAGTGTTCTTAACAAGAAATTCACAATGGTAATAACACACATACATTCCAAAAATACTTATGACATTTGCACAACCACCTGCTTTGCAGTTCTTGTCTTCTTAACTGATGGGAGACTGAAACCCAATAAGTATATCACCAATAAAAAGAAATAGTATGCCGTAGTACTGAAAAACTCAGCCAAATGGGAAAATGCAAAGAAAAAATATTGGATTTCCTGCTAAGAAGTAACAATTTATATATAGTATGCACAATTCTTTTAGTTAAATTATTGCTGAACAATTTATAATAGTTGCATCATAATATTACTCTAAGATATTTGCCACTACTACCCTACTTCCTAGATGTTCACTATTGTCTCCCCCCCCCCCCGCCCACAAGATTTAAGGGCATGTGAAATAGTTTTGATGAAAGTTGCATGATATGAAACTTCTCTCCTTTGAAATGTTTGGTTTTAATTCTCCAATGAATCAAAAGGAATGTTTCATGCTTCCTTGTTACACACATTTGTTTTAGCTTTCCATAGCTCTCCCCAAAACCAACCAAGGAAGATAAAACCACAGAAATCTAATACTGTTGTGCACGGCTTTGCACTAAATTATCTTTATAGTAAGCCAAAAATAGTTTAAGATTATAATTAGCTCACCTGTTTCCCCCATTAACATGCAAATACATTTTTCTTGTTCAGAGACTGCATGAGAGATTTCCCAGTCCTTGCAAAATATCACATTAAATCCACATAACTACTCAAGTTTGTTTTCAGTATGCGCAAGGAAGGAGCAGGCACCATCTTTCAACACTTAGAAGTCCAACAATAAGCTTTTATTCTTACATCAAGTTGAGCTGATTTGCCCTTTCCAGAGCTAAGGTGTATTGTTTTACGTAAGCAAACAGAAATGCTTTGTAAGGTGAATTATTATTCCACCAACACAGCATACCATACTCACATTCCTCTCCGCCAAGGGTTGCTAACTTATCTTTGCTTTCAATGAAGTGCAGATTTTCCTCTCCCCCCCCCCCCAACCTTTAAAGAAATAATAATTACTTCCTCACTCAAGCCTCAAGATTTGGGGGCATTCAGAATAAATCCTCCCAGTTTCCACAACTCACAGAAAACCGAACCTTACTTAGGAATAAACCCAGCTGGTTTCGGGTCTTTGTACCTTGTACTTTTCAAGTAAGGTGCAACCACACAATTCTAAGCATGTTTATCCATGTTTAGCTATTCAGAGACTCTTTTCCCCTAAAAGTTCAGCCAGGCTTGTCATTCCCAGTCAAACCACTGCAAAGGCAAAGAGACTGTTTTCCTCGCCCTCCTGAGGGCAGCTGGTCACTGCCTCCATAAGACTCATCATCCCCAGAGCTCCCCTAACTGAAGCACTGACCTCTTAGCCAGGTAAGTTTGTTTTTTTTAAAGGAAGGGGGCACTACGAGGTGGAGGAACAGGAGAGCCACTTACCTCCCCCTCTGTTGAACTTTACTAAATGGGGTGCCCCACTCTGCCTTTTGCCCCTCGGCAACAAAAAGAAAAGCAGGAAGGAGAGCAGGTGCTTACCTGGAGAGAGCCACATCGCTCGGGGCTGCGCAGGTCTGACCGTCCATTTCTCTTTAAGGCAGCTGGTAAACTCCAGGTCGAAATCCGGCAGAGGCAGGAATGCAAAAACGACGCCTATTACTCCCTTGCAAGGGGAGCAAAGGAAACCCCCTGGGTCTCCGATCCCGATTCACCTGTCTGGAGCCGCCGAAAGCTTTAGACTCTGGTGGCGGTGCTGGTTTCCCGCGACTTCGGCATCCCTGAAAGGCCACTCCGCATTCTCCCTTTCCTTCTCCCCTCCTCCCTTCAAAAGCTGTGAGGTGCTTTCTTAGCACCGGTTGCCCAGCTGGCATGGCCCCGCGTGCTTGCCTCCTCCTTCCTCCTCCTCCTCCTCCTCACTCCCCAAAGACTGTTCTCCTCCTTCTTGGAGCTCAGTGGGAGCGGGCACAAGGGTTGGGAGGCTGCTTTTGAAACCACACCTTGGAAAACTTCACCGGGAAGGGAGGCAGGGAACCAGTGGGGGGGGGGACATCCTGGAACTTGCCTAGGAGGCTGGCTGCTCTGCTCAACCTACCACCTGCTGCCCCTGTGCTTTGCTGGCAGCCAGGCCTCCTATTCCTAAGCAAGTTCGGGGAGGTCCTAGGAGTCCGGCCACACCATGCAAGCTACCCCCCATGAGCGGTGATGTAACAGGCAGGGGGAGTGAGTGAGGGGGCCAGGGAAGGCATTCTGGTACTATCCCACAGGATGAAGGGGTTATAAAACGTACGGTAGATTTCAGGAACCTCTTCTACCGTACTGATTAGAACTGGGAACAACCCACCCCTGGTTGCAAACAGCTATTTCCAGTGGGGTAAACAGGACAAAGCAAGTGGGGAAAATAGTTTCCTTTGCTATATTTCCAGTCTGAATTAGACCATGGCAGGGTCCCTACAGAAGAGCTCTTTTAAGGATCATTATGTATTCAAAGCAACTAACTTAGCTCTGTTCTTAAATGCTAAAGCTGTTGCACATAAAAAACAGAGGAGCTCTGATCAACTACCAGAGCCATCATTTTGACAGTTTTGCTGTCCTGTAGTCTGTCCCCATGAAATGCAAGCATGGAATAATCTGAGCCTGGTTTGTTCTCAGTCTTTTCAGTGGCCACAAACTACTAGCAAAAGTGCCATTTGATCACAAGGCAAGGAATGTTTCCCCTTTTGCATTTGAGCATCCAAGAAGGGACAGGAAAGGCCAAGAAAAAGAAGGAAAGAGGGGAAGAGAACAAGGCAGCAAAAAGAAGGAAAGAGGGGAAGGATGAATGAAGAGTGAAGGAAAAAGAAGGGAAGGAAGGAGATTATAAGGAGAGAGAGTGAAGGTGTGAAGTAAATCCTGCCTTAGCACTTGATCACCAAAGCCCTGCTGCCTTTTACCATCCGCTTGTCCCCTCCTCTTGACCTCTCCTGGTGGTCTCCCATCCTATCATTGAGAATGCTTTGGATACAAAGCCAGGTCTCGTAACGAGAGGGAGTGGGCCTCCCTCTGACCCACATACTTTGCCCTCCTGCACTCACCATGGGCAACCAAGGAGAGTGAGCACAGCAGCAGTGGGAGGTGGCCATGCCCACCATGGCCTCAGAAGTCCACCACAATGGGGCCCTCATTGAAATTGAATTTGACACACCTGGACTAACAGATGACCTGAGTGCTGCATGTGTTGCTCTCAAACTTACGAAGTATGAGTCAAGGTTAGGAAAATTATCAGCTTTCATTCAACAGAAAACGTCACATTAATCAAAAGCATGCCAAATGCAAATGTTTACCTTTCAATAAAAAGGCATGTTTGTATTATTGAAAGTGCTGTTATTGTGGGGGTTTTTTCAGAGAAAAGATATTAATCATGGGTGAGTTTTTTTTAGAAACTAAAACCTCATTATTCAGGTTAAATTGCCGTGTTGGCACTCCAAGATAAATAAGCGGGTTTTGGGTTGTGGTTTGGGCATTTGGTCTCTAAAAGGTTTGCCATTACTGGATTAGAGCATACACACCTAATTCAGCTTTTGTGAAATTGCTGTTGAGAGAAGCTCCATTGTAACCTAAGGTGCCAACTACATAGATAAAACTTCTAGGTGAATTCCCAAGCTTAGCCTAGCAAAGTAACTTCTTGTGAAAAGTAGAATGTGGATTCTGCCAAGTAGCCTTGCTTCTAACTTAAAATGTGGATTCAGCATTCCCCAGCAAAGCTCTGAGTTATACGCCAGAAAATGTATTTCTTTTCCCTTCAAAAGTCTGTTGTTTTCAGAGCACCAAAATCATGAAATCCATGTGATATCAAATTATGTTTCTGTACCAATGACCGTGGAAGCTGTGTGAGCTGTAAGATGTTTGGAAAAGTTTTTGGTGTGTGCCTGTTTTTCTCTCTCTGCCTGCTCTGTTAAGGTGGGAGACAAAAAAGTCATCCAGTCTTTTGCTTTCTGCAGAAATAAAAGCTGCTAATCCGTAGCCTCATTTTCAGAGTTTCACTGGATTTATCAGATTCTGAGCTGCATTCAAAAACCTTCCACAATGAAGAATGCTGTGTTATATTTGGGGTCAGATCAAGTCTGCAATATTAGATTTTAATAAATCCAATCTTGTTCTCATGAAAGCATTAGAATCATTTGTTAATTAGACATTGTTTAAAATATTAAAGACAGAATATTAGCAAGATTGTATTATAAAAGTGGAAAATAATAAATAAATTAAAAAACAATAAACAATGTAAATCAAATTACTGTATCTCACCACTAAAATTTATTTCAATTAGATTAACATGTGCAAATGCCAACTGAAGTATTGTATCCAATAAACGGCCTACTATAATTTTGAGGATTGCTGCATATTTTAATCCTTCTACGGCCCAGATACTTTGTGGAGGAATATTTTTAGCTTCTTCTCCAGTTGTACAAGAAACAGGGAGTCCTCACTTCCTAATACAATTTGTCAGTAATACAATCCAAAATTGGTCTTTAATTGAAATTTTGTCTGTTCTAACAGCCACAATTTTCAGAGTCTGTCAGTTTCCATAGATTAATAGCAATAGCAATAGCAGTAGACTTATATACCGCTTCATAGGCCTTTCAGGCCTCTCTAAGCGGTTTACAGAGAGTCAGCATATTGCCCCCAACAATCTGGGTCCTCATTTTACCCACCTCGGAAGGATGGAAGGCTGAGTCAACCCTGAGCCGGTGAGATTTGAACCGCTGACCTGCTGATCTAGCAGTAGCCTGCAGTGCTGCATTTAACCAGCTGATTAAATTTAATGCCAATACCCATATTTTCTGATTTCACACAAAGTAAAAATTGTGTCCCAAATCAGCTCTGAGGGCAGCAGCTGGAGTCCTTTTGTCCACCCCAAGATGCTCCTCAGAGGCTGTGATTGGGTCGGTTCTGCTGGTGGTTTCTCTCTGAAGCCCCAAACATCAGATTGATGTAAGAACATGGGGGGAAAGTGGCCTCATATACTTCAATAATTGGGGCTGAGGAAGCTGGAGAGCTGTGAGGTTTTCATTTAAGCACCACTTTCACTCATGTCTTTGATCTAACTGAGCTCCTTTGATAATGAGGAAGCCAAGATTCAGTCTCAAAGAAAACTACCCCAGGTAAGGAAAGGTCTTACTTGCTCTATTGGCTGACCATCTATGGCTAGAATGTCATTTCCCAAAGGTCATAACTTTTGAACTTGATTTATTAATTGTAAGATAATTATTATGAGAAAAGAACCCAAGTCTTCCTCACAGGGTATATAATCCAATGTGTAAGTATAATAATATCACAGTGTAAATCAGCATGTTCCAATAGATATTTAGCATGCTAAGCATATGTACCTATAACAGAAGTTATAACAAAATAAAGGGGTTGGAAAGGACCTTTGAGGTCTTCTAGTCCAACCCCCTGCTCAAGAAGGAGACCCTGTATCAGGGGTCCTCAAACTACGACCAGAGATAGCCCACTGAAGCCATTAATCCAGCCCATGTGGGACCACAAGGCTGCCCTGACCGAATCACCCCGCCCAACCTCCAGCCCCCACCCACCAGCTGAGCGCAGGCCTTACCTTCGCAAGTCCCATGGACTGAAGATGCAAAGCAAGGCCAAAGTTTTTGGCCGGCACAATACTTCTGGGGACTGGGGAAGCCAAAAACGGGATGCACAGAGGCCCCAGGAAGGGAAAATGGCACCCTCTGCCTCAGCTTCTTAGCTCGGGCTGAGTGGAACACAGAGCCATGTCACCTGGCATGCGCGGCCTTGCCCGTTGCTCTTCCAGGTTTCTTTTGTGCATGTGTGTGCAACAATCAGCTGGCCTCTGTGTGTACAGTAGTGCCAGGAAGTGGAAGAGCTGGTCTTCCAGTTTCTGCGAGTGCATGTGCACCAGCCAGCTGATTGTCATGTGGGTGCATGTCAGAAACCGGCAGAGGAGTTGCCTGGTGCACATGTGCGCACTCGCATGTACAGTGGGCAACTCCTCTTCCAGATTGCATCCCTGACAAGAGCACTTGGTTCTGAAAAGGTTCTCCATCCATGCACTATTCCAAGGGTGGTTTTCCCATGACATTATAAAGTGGTACCAATACTTCATGTGATTTGGATTCTCTCCTTCTGTTGATGCAGCCTAGGATTCCAATGGCTTTTTTTGGCTGCTGCCACACATTGTTGGCTCACATTTGAGAGATTGTCCTCTAAGATTCCAAGATCCCTCTCACAGTTCCTGCTATTGAGCCAGGTTTCACCTAATCTGTACTTGTACATTTGGATTTTCTAGCTTAAGTGTAAGACTTTACTTTTCTCTACACTGAATTTCATTTTGTTAGATAGGCCCAGGGTTCAAGTCTATCTAGATCCATCTGGATCTTGAGCCTATCTTCTGGGGTATTGGCTATTGCTTCCAGTTTAGTGTCACCTGTAAATTTGATGAGTTCCTCATCTATCCCCCATCCAAATCATTGATGAAGATGTTGAAGAGTACCTGGCCTAAAATAGAACCTTGGGGTCCCCCATTGCTTCTTTTCCTCCATGCAGATGTAGTTCCATTGAGGACCACAGGCTGAGTCCATCTGGGGATGATTCTGTCTATCCCATATATTTTTAGCTTTCGAAGAAGTAGATGGTTGTTTACTTTATCAAAGCCTTTCTAAAATCCAAGTACTGTATACTATGTGCACTGTAATTCGCTGCTCCATTAATTTAATAGTTTCTGTCAAAGAATGAAATAACATTTATTTATGATCTGTTTTTGGATCCTTCATTAGTTGAAGTAAGTTGTCAATATCTAGAGTGAATAACAAGGGTTCAAATATGAATCCGTCCCTTCCTCCTTGGTAAGTATCAATCCTTCTTCTCATGGCTCTATTGAGCCCAAACTTCCCTCTCAAAAAAGGACCTGGAGAAAGAGCTTGGATCAAGGCCAAAAGGCTGAGCTCCATTTTGTGAGCAATCAATTTCCCATATAATATTTCTCTGTTAATTTTGACAAATGCACTAACATCTAGAGTGCCAGAAAACCATCTTTTAGTTCGCTGATATAGGTGAGATATTTCAAGACAAATTTGTTACCAATATTAGATTATTAACATGCAATATTTATTATAAAATCTATATAGCTGTTCACTACCTAAAACCTTCTGATTCTTCTGCAAGGAATGCATTTTTCTCAAGTTTACCTAAGAGGATCACGGCATAAAGTTTAGCAACAATATATACTGTATATACTCAAGTATAAGCCTAGTTTTTCAGCCCACTTTTTGAGCTGAAAAAAGCCGCCTCGGCTTATACTCGAGTCAGTGAAAAATTTGCCCGAAATGGAGGAGAAAAAGGGGCGGGGCCATGCCGCTGGGTGACGCTCGTGAATGGCCCAGCACCCCTGAGTTTCCCCTCCCTCTGTGTCAGTTTGCCGCGCATCCCCCCTCCTCACATTCTAATGTAATGCAGGGCTATCTTACGATTCCCCTTCCTCCTCCTCCTGCTGCTCTGCAACGATGTCCCACCTCCTCCTTGTTATGGCAAGCAGCCACATAGCGATGTCCCACCTCCTCTGGTACAGTGATCCAATGATAGGAATCACTGTGCCTTGTGTCATAGGAGGCGGGACATCATCATCACAGTGGGACATCAGCATCATGAGGTGAGTGAAGTATTTCATTGAATACACCGGTATTGTGTGATAATAATTTGTTATGCAGAGCAAATTTTTACAATGGCTACTGTATATTTAATGGGCACAGGCAGGCTGTATATGTTATTCAATGGGCAATGGCATTATTGGTATCTATTTTTATTTTTGAAATGTATCGGTAGCTGCTGCATTTCCCACCCTAGGCTTATACTCGAGTCAATAACTTTTCCAGTTTTTTGTGGTAAAATTAGGTGCCTTGGCTTATATTCGGGTCGGCCTATACTCGAGTATATACGGTACTAGTCTATTTGGCCTATAATTGCTAGAGTCCTCTTTATTCCACTTTTTGGATAGATATAATTGCTAACTTCAATCTCAATGGATACGACAGACATTATTTATGTGTGAAAATGAAGACGCCAATAGAGACCCCAACAACCAGGGAAATTTTTTGATCAGATAAATTATTGGTAGAATGTCTCCTCCAGGGAATGTATTGCTTGCATTTCAGGCCTTTTATGATTAATCTCAACGTAAACATAATGGGGTAAAATATTGACATTTTTGCTAATATAGAGAAAAGCAGCTCTTGAATTCCATGAAGAAAACATGATTGCATCTATTGCTCAACCACCACCACCCACCACTCACTTTAACAGAAGGAGAAAAACACACACAAACCTGTGGGACTTTGTAGGTGCCTCCTAATGGTGACATCTGGATGGAGATCTCCCTGTTAGCTGCATCAAGAAGAGCCAGAAGGTTGTCCTTCCTTCCACAAACATAGTTGGGGACATTGGCTTCTCCAGTGGAGAGAATGTCCAGCAAGGCATCTGAAGTTTGGAAAGTGCTCCAATACATGTCATGGATGTTGTAGCCAAGTGTGAGATTGTGCAAGAGCTGGGAATTCTTGTTGACCATTTCAATGTTGAAAATGAAACTTAAGCCATTATAAAAACCATCAGCATCCCTATTGTAAAAAAAAAAGTGTTATTATTATAATCAACAGCAATAACAAATACTTTTTAAAAAATATATAATCCTCCAGAAACCTACTGAGCCTTAAGCCAATATTATTCAAAAACTAATGATCAGTTACACAAATATGGAAATGGGCTGAGTTACGTCAACTACAATTGGTTCCACCACTACTTTAAATAAAATTCATGATTCAAGTGATAAATTAAGGATTGAATTGGGAGAGAAAAATAATCTGCAGCCCTTTCAGCTTTTTTTCAGACCCCTTTTTGAGTCTCTTTCACAGAATCAGACAAAAGAGAGAACCATGGAAATCAAAATCATTCAGGAAATTAGACATATCCCCAAATAGAGGAATAAATGAAAAATAAAAAAAACAGAAAAGGAGAGTGTTAGAATGGAGAGAGTGCAACTCCATCACCCTGAATGACTTACGAATCATGGAAAACAAACTGAAGAGAAGGAGCCATGTTGAAAAGCAACTTTGTATGCAAAATTTCATCTCCACTGATGACTATACCAAAGAGATGGTCTCCTGGGCTGTAAAAGCTCTGTGGTCGTTTTCCATCCTGGTGCTCCAAACTCTGCGACAAAAGCAGCATCAGAAGTAGAAGCAAGAGGTCCATAATTCATGGGATGAATCAATCGCCTTCCTGTTTCTAAAGAAGAATTAGAGGAATTCAAAGGACTCTCACAAGGTGGAATATGATCCAGTTGCTTTCCTGATTGAAACACAGAGAAACACTCAGCTTCCCCTGGAAAGGAGAGAGACCTACATTCAAGAGCACAGACCCTGCCTGTCCCAAAACTCCATATTTCTCTGCCCTAAATCTCCCCTGGAGGATTCGGCCAAAGAGCAGAGCTGAAACTTTTATCATAATTCTCCCTCTCAGGAGGGATCCCTGGAGAATTCAACCGGTTCTTGGACTCAAAAGTTCTTAGGAAATTCTGGGGAGGGAAATGAAAGGGAAATAATATGATTCATAATAACAGGGGCAGAGATCAAATTAAATCGGTCATCTAGACTTGAGAGGTTTGGGGTCTCCATGTTTGAAAATGGCCCCAGAGGGAATACACGGTGCCTGTAGCTAAAGATAAAAAGAAATGTGACATTTATTGGCATTGTGATTAGAGAGAAAAATCCCAGAGGCCAGTTAATGTCAGAGTATGTCAGAGATCTGAAATAGCTGCCAACTGAGTTGAAACCAAAATTAACTTACTTTATTGACAGTTAATGCTCAAGGGCACATCCCAAAAAGGGCCTTCATCTAAAATTGAGAGGTTTGGGAGCTTCAGCCTTGAAATTGGCCATAGAGGGAATACACGGTGCCTGTGGCTGAAGAAAAAAATAAATCTTATATTTGTTTGCATAAAGACAAAACCCTGGGGCCAGTTAATGCCGGAGCATGTCACAGATCTGAAATAGCTACCAGGTGAATTGGAACCAAAATTTACTTTATCTTGAAAGTCAATACTCAAGGGCACCCCTACAAAAGGGCTAATGCAACAGTGTAGCCAGACTATAAGAATAAAATCAACTTTAATGAAAAAGTAGTTATCAGAACTTTGCCTAGTTGAAAAAATAACATCCACAAATAACACACAGAGACAGGGAGAAGTCAGAGGAAACCAAGTGGAAAGAGATGGAGAAATAAAGGCTGCTCCTCACCCCAAGGGAGGAATGAAGGGGGGGAAGAGAAAGGGGAGCTCAGGAGCTTCGTGTTGCAGATGGAAAGGCCCCTCCAAGTTCCATTTTCTGAGTCCTTGGAAGAGGGGAGCTCATCCCATGTTCCACTGCCAACTATTTTCATGCATAAGGCACTTGGGAAAGCAAAGCTCAGACCCATAGAAAAGGCCCAAGATGGTCAGGAAGGAGAAGGGCATCTGGGGCAGCTCCCACCCCACCTCTCATTCCTTGGGAAAGACTATCCTGGTTTATGGGTCCCAGGGCTGAATTAAATCTGTCGGGCAACTTCCTAGCCAGAAAGACCACCGTGAAACTGCTAATAGCCAGGAAACCCAGGAAGGCAAGGACAGCATAAAACATTGATGCTAAGCCTTCATTACATTCCAAGATGGTCTCTCCAACCAAGGAGTGGAAGTCCAAGTTGGGAAATGGGGGATAGGTTACCAACCAGATTGCACAAAGAACTGCTTGGACCAGGGGACAGACTGAGACAATAGAGTTGGTCAGAGGTTTTCCTAAGAGTTTATTTATCCTATTCCCTGGTTTGGTTGCCATGAAGGCCAAAACTACCATGACAGTTTTTTCCAACACAGAGGAAACTGCAAGGGAAAACAGAATGGCAAGGGAAGTTTGTCGGAAGAGACAGATGAGCTTCCCAAGTCGACCAATGAAGAGGAAAGAGCAGAGGAAGCAGAGCAGCAGAGACACGAGGAGGATGTAGGTGAGGTCTCAGTTGTTGGCCTTGACAATTGGTGTGTCACGATGTTTAAGGAAAACCACAAGGACTGTAGATGTGGTCACAAATAGAAAAAGAGTGAGAGAAACTAAAGCATATCCCAAGTTATCTTGATAGGCAAGGAAGTGGAGCTTCTTGGCAATGCAATGGTTCTTGCTCTCGTGAGGATATTGGTCTTCTGGGCAAGGGTCACACTGGACTGCATCTGAAATCAAAAGTCTTTGTCTGAACATAATTTCCCCCTCTCTGCAATAGCCAACCCACAAAGATAAAGATGGAATGACCCACTGTGCTAACTGTAGTGCATTATAAAGGGCAAACTACACTTCATTCAGGATGACCCTGGGTCTATTCAGCTCCAGCTGGTCAATTTGGTGGAGGAAAATAAAAGCTCCCTCCAGTCTTTAGACACTTCCATGATTCCTGTGGCTTTTACTGCGAGACAGATTGCCAACTGTTGTTTACTCCAGTTTCTACTGGAACCCACAAAAGACCGATAGTCCTGTCAGCCAGCAATCCCGCTAATTTGTTTATATGTGCATTATTCTACTTCACCTTCAGAGATTTTTGCAGGAAAGTTTAGCAAACATAGAGAGTGGGACCTTCGATTTTCTCCAAAAGTTCTAACAATTTTCTGGCAATTCATAAAGAACAAGCAACTCCCACCCCACCCAAAAATAAAGCTTAAACCCCATACCACACCCCTTCAGGAAAAGATGGGTAGTTGAATTTTTTTCAATGTGATGTGACAGCAGGACTGGGAATTCTGGTAGGGAAACTTAAAATTTTGGCATGATACTACCCTGCATTAATAGCTGAGAGGTGGGGAAGATGGTCCAATGGGGTTAAGACAGGTCAGAACCATAAACTAAAAGTTCTAAAAGTATAAACTAAAACCTATGAACAGGTTGATTAAGGCTGATAAAGTTTGATTAAGTCAATTAAGTAGATTAACTAGGTTGATTAAGTTCGACCAAAGTTATTGTGGGTTCTTTCCAAAGTCTTCTGTGGAAACCCTAGAAACTATCAAAAGCTGTTTAAAACTTTCCCATCACTTCTCCTTTTGCAAGATGGTCATAATTGTTTCTTTTTTCTTAGTAAAGAAAGCTTGTAAGGCAGAAAACTCAGAAAAGCAATGCAATTCTTCTGACTTGTAGATTTGTTCCTTTCATCTTAGGGTCATATGTGATTTTTGGTTCATTCATTCAACTCAGTCCTTCATTTAGGGCTAAGACTTACTATTCCCCTAAAAGACATGGAAAATTTACCACCATAATCTTGAAAAACTGCTGCTAATAATGTACAGAATAAAAAATAACATAGTTGGAAGGGACCTCGGAGGTCTAGTCCAACCCCCACTCAAGCAGAAGACCCTTAAATAAGGCTGAGTTCAATGGGCCAATCTTTACATTGTATCATCTTGATTTGGCTGAACTGATTTGCTCTCTCGGGTTCTCCTTCAACCCTCTCCATCCAGCCTTGCCAGACCTCCTCATTCGGCTTTGAGGGACTTCTTGAGCAACTTGCCTGTTTGATTAGAGATGGTCCCATCTGGGCAAGAAACACATTCGTAGCAGCAAATGGGCCTCCCCTCTGCCACTTTCCTGACCTGTCCTGGAAGGCAGTGCTTCACACATCGGGAGAAAGGCTTTGTCTGAAAGGAGAGATTTTAGTGTTGAGAGGTGAGAAACATTCAGCTCGGCTACATGATCTGCATAAAAATGCTTCCTTCTTGCTCCATTCTGATCAAAGTTTCCACCTCAACAGCCCCTTCTCTTCTCTCAGTTTTCCTTAGCCCTGGAAGCAGTGTCTGGTCCCCACCTGGTTGACCCACACAATGGCATCAGGATCGATGCTGAAACCTTCAGCTGAAGGAGCCTTAGAATTGACCCATCCGACTTTCTCTCGAAGGATCATCATATTTGCAAAGACGACCCAGTTGAGGATATCAAATCCTTCATATTTCATCCCAGTTTCTGAAAAGGAGACTTCATCCCCAGCCGTGTTGTTAAAAACCATGTTTCTCAAGAAAGCATTGATCTGAAATTGCAAAGCAAGCAAACAAAGAACAAGCCCATAAAAGGGAAGAGAGTTGATATAAAGAGATTGTCAGGGCTGTTTCCTAGGAAAGAAAAATGCTCAGCTCCATAAATTTAGAGAAAAGTACTTTTATTAGGAACAATCCAAAAGCAAAAAATTCCAGGCAAGCTGTGAGACAAAGCACATGAAAACAGCAACTTGAAACAAACTGTACAGTCCAGCCCCCTGCTGCTGGATGGTATATTTGGACCTAAACTGTCTCGCAGAGACGGTGATTCAGAAGGGCACCTCCTGCTGATCTCAAGGAAATCACAAAATCCCTGAAAGATCCAGGAATAGCCTTTTTTTCCGAGCGACAGAAACGCAGCTAATGAAGCTGCTGAAGTTCGGACAGCTCTGGAACAGGAAGAAAGCAGAAAGAGAAGATGTGTCGAATTCGTGAGGAAATTTTATTATTAGAGGAAGAGACTACCCAAGAATTTTTTTTAAATTAAGTTAAGATTGAAGACAAAAGACTGTAGGCGGTGAGATTGATCTGCACTGAATTTAGTGTGTTATCCAGTTTCTAATTTTTTTTTTTTCATGGATGGAACTTTTGCAGAGGCTCCCTATTTTTTAAACTGAATGGATTAATTTTTTCTTCTTCTTTTTTCACTTTTGCTTATACCTATGGATTAACATTCCCCTGATTTTTTTATAATGCTTGATTTGATTGATTTGATTGTGCTTGAAAAAGTAAATGAATAGGAAAACTGCAGAGCCAGATGACTCCTCTGTAAAATCTCATTGGTTAAGCAGTTAATCCAAGTAATGAATAAGATCCATCAATATTGCATGTTCCTGCTTGGAAGTTTCTCTAAGTTTTCTCATTCTTATTTACTTTATTGTTTCCTTTACGAATCATCTGGAGACCACTTGGAAAATTCTGTAAATGTCAAGATATGAGAATTTTTGTAAAAAGAGGTGGGGGGAAGTACTTAGACAAGACAGTGGAGATGAAAGCCAAAAGTTCATAAATCCTAAAAGAGTGCAAAGTGAAGAATTTACATTTTACAGACAAAGAAATAAAGGAATAAAACATAAATTTGACACAAAAAATAGTTTGTCATGAAAGTCACTGTCTATGAAGGCTCCTGGATTGGGACTGAAAGGCAAAAATGGAAGCGGTATGTTCTGCCCCATAATTGGGTAGACCAGACAAAGAAACACTTAGTGCAAAGTGAAGGTAACCAAGAGAAGGAAAGATTCCTTGGTCAAGGGAAGACCTGAAGATGAGAGTTACCTGCCAGGGCTTCATAGAGAGCAGTTGTGGCTTCTTTCTGCCCCTCTTCAATACCCGTCGTGATTCCCATGTATACGCAGCCTGTAATGCGTGTGCCACAGAATAGGCAGCATTGTAGATGCTGTAGCTGAAACCAGTCATCTTTCCATCAAAGACAGAAGCCGGAAGAGTGTCCAAGTTCTCCTGCCCTGTGCAAACCCTTCGGCCACCAGGTGAGGACACACCTGCCTTCAAAACCTCACAGTCAAATGCAACTTCCCACCATTCAGGGAGAAAGATGTTTCCATGAGGTTCGTGTGGATTCAGAGCCCAGAGATAATCTTTGAATCCTGACACTGGATTTGTGTGGACCGTGAAAGACAAAGCACCATGGAGGGACTTTAATTTCACCCAATCGTAGTGATAGCCAATAGCAGAAAATTCCCATTGAGTGGTCAGGATCCAGACCTTCCCAGAAGAAGCCTGGTTCTCTTCTTCGTTAGTGTAGAGGAATACTATAAGTCTTTGCAGAGCATTGGAGTCCCCAGAAATAATCACAACCTGAGCATCACTGTTCAAAATGGTCTGAAGCATATATATTTGAGTCCTGTGCAATATATTCAATATTGAGATTACGGGCAAGATCTGTTCCACAAATTGTATGCAAATATCATACTGGGACATGGTGGCATCAAAAATCTGGATGAAATGGTCACTGCTCTCTGATTTCTGAACAACAATCCCAATCCAGTTCCACTGGAAATACAGAAGGAGGCGGACAATGGCTGTATTCTGCAGGTGATACTGGGGATCGATCTGGTAGAAGGTGGGGAACTAAGTCTTATCCCTCAGAACAGGGTCAGAGAAGCGATACCCTAGCTGAAGGGAGGTTGGAGATGGAGAAAAAGGAAGAAGCTAAGCAAGGAAAATAGTATCTGTATTTTTGTTACTAATTATCTAGACAAGCTGGTTATCCTATTCTAGACCTCGTCCCCACAACCTTGCTCTTTCATGAGATGTTTTCTACAGGTCACAGAATTGGCTCTGCAGGTTGTTGGAAGTAACTACACAAGGCAGAACATACAGCATTACATTTGCATTCCCCCTTTCATCATGTTACGTGTCCAAGTACCTGAGAAGTCTTGAAACAGCTAAACACGGTTGCCATCTGGTATGAGGTTCTAGAGTTGAGACCCCCAAGGACAGAGAGAAGGCTGTCCTGTGTGTCACACTTATAGTTAGGAAACAATTTTCCCCAGCTGGAGAGGAGAGACAGGCTGACCTCTTCAGTCATGCTTGCATACTGGTTCTCTTGGTAGATGCGGAAGCCCAGGGTGATGTTAGGGAGAAGCCGTGGATCTGTGATGACCTCCTGAATGGCAAATGCCAAGGCCAGGACATGTTGGTAGTTCTTGGGGATACGTCTTTGTTGGAGGAAAAGCATTTGTCTTATTTACTGAGCAATAGCTACTTTTCATATAGCAGATGGAGAAAAATGATTTGGGGTCTCCTGTTGTTAATCCACAAATCAGATGCAGTTGAGAGTTAAGGTGAAGTTGGATATTTGAGTTGTGTGAAACTGAGCATGTGCACACAATGTTGAATAAGGTGGAGCTATGTTTGTTCGGATAGTGTTCATGGGGCATGATGGTACTTGACAATCAGTTGTACCCTAGTTAGCCTGGGTAATCATACCAATGCTCAGATGGAATAAGTAATGTATACATACCAATATGGCGGGTGATGAAATTAGATACTAATTTCTCCTATGAAAATTAAAAATTGGCAGGAGGATCTCTGAAGGTATCAGACTAATCTAAAGGTTGTCTAACAACTAGCTGAACCCGACAAATTTTATCTTCTGTGTTTGTGTTGTGAAGTATGTCTTCGATATTCTTATCTGGTGTGGGAAGGAAACCATCACCCATAGCAAACCTCTGGACTGACTCGGTTAATAGGAATGTCTACATGGATGTTCTGTGGTTCTCTCCATTATCTTTCCATTCAGTGTTGACTGGAGGGGAGACATTGAGCCCAAACCCCTCATTTGAAAGATATCTTGGTGAACCCTCCTCACTTCAAGGTCAAATACCACCCTGATAATATTCAATTATACAACCATTGATTGAGCAAGCAGTGCTGTCAAGCTTTTGTCCTAGTGCCTGAGGTCTGTTGGATGGAGGAAGAAACTCAGTTTTAATGCTAGCAAAATCAAGTAGCTGTGGATGATTGGTCCTCCCAGTACTTGGAACTTTCTTTCATTGGTCCTGCATGACATTGCACTGTCCTTGCCTACCTGCAAAGTCATTGCACTTGTTTAGGACTCCAAATGTCTCTTTGGATATTTATCTCCTCTTCAAAAAGCAGATGCTAGTTATGGTACGTGCTTGTGAAGCTTCAGTTTGTTCAACAGATGAGATTGAGGTGTGGAGAGTCTGAACAGACCAAAGATGAGCCAAGGTGGCGCAGTGGTTAAATGCAGCACTGCAGGCTACTGCTAGATCAGCAGGTCAGCGGTTCAAATCTCACCGGCTCAGGGTTGACTCAGCCTTCCATCCTTCCGAGGTGGGTAAAATGAGGACCCAGATTGTTGGGGGCAATATGCTGACTCTCTGTAAACCGCTTAGAGAGGCCTGTAAGGCCTATGAAGCGGTATATAAGTCTACTGCTATTGCTATTGCTATCAAAGATGTTGAACAGAAAGTTTTCTTTCTACATAGGGCAATAGCAATAGACTTATATACCACTTTATAGCCCTCTCTATGTGGTTTATAGAGTCAACCTACTGTCACCACCAATTTGGGTCCTCATTTTACCAACCTTGGAAGGATGGAAGGCTGAGTCAACCTTGAGTCTGGTGAGATTTGCTAATTGCAGGCAGCCGATAGGCAGCAGAAATAGTCTGCAGTACTACACTCTAACCACTGTTTCACCATGGGAAAATGAGAAAATATCCTCCTTCAAATAATAAACATATCTTTAACAAGAAGATAGCTTTCTATCTATTGCACTGGGGCTCAATATGGACAACTGGAAGACACAGGATGAAAATGGCTGCACGATTGTTGCGGATAGCAGGTTTATTTATTTAGTTATTCATTGACTCATTCATTCAATTTCTACATCTGCCCACCTCAAACAAGTGACTCTTATTGTAACCAGTTGCAGCACTTGATAAGGTGTCATTTAATGGAAATGTTCTTCTTTGTCTCTCAACATGTTTTACAAATGTCATAACACATAAACATGACTCAGTTAGATATTTTTGTTCCATATCATATTTTCCCTCGAGTTAAGGTGGGGCTTTAGTAGGATAATGTAGCATTTGGGGAAAAAGATGCAAGTCAAGAGACCAGCCCCAGAAGCCAAGATGGAGAAGACTTCCACGGCTACCATGGACTCCCCTTTGGTGCTCAGGTAAGTGGGGAGGAAGGTGATCCAAACACTGCAAAAGACCAGCATGCTGAAAGTAATGAACTTGGCCTCATTAAAGCTGTTGGGCAATTTCCTGGCCAGAAAGGCCACCATGAAACTCACAAGGGCCAGAAAACCCAGGTAGGCAAGGACAGCATAAAACATCAAAGCTGAACCTTCATTACATTCCAGGATGGCCTCTCCTACCAAGGAATGGAAGTCCAAGTTGAGAGATGGAGGGGAGATTACCAGCCAGTTGGCACAAAGAATTGCTTGGACCAGGGGACAGCCCACAACAATAGAGTTGGTCAGTGGTTTTCCTAAGAATTTCCTTGCCCTGTTCCCTGGTTTTGTTGCCACAAAGGCCAGAACCACCATGATAGTTTTTGCTAAGACAGAGGAAACTGCAAGGGAAAAGAGAATGGCAAAGGCAGTTTGTCGAAAGAGGCAGGTGAGCTTCCTGGGTCGACCAATGAAGAGGAAAGAGCAGAGGAAGCAGAGCAGGAGGGAGACCAGCAGGATGTAGGTGAGATCTCGGTTGTTGGCCTTGACAATTGGTGTGTCATTAAATTTAAGAAAAATCACCAAAATAGCCAGTGTGGTCATAGCTAGAGAAAGAGTGAGAGATGTTAAAGTGTATCCCAGGTTGTCTTGATAGGCAAGGAAGTGGATTTTCTTTGCAATGCAATGGTCTTTTTCCTGGTTAGGATATTGGTCTTCTGGGCAGGGGTCACAGTGGGCTGCATCTGAAATCAAGAATCCCCAAAAATAATGGAAATTACAGCTGGAAGCTCACACTCTTCTCCTGCATGAAAAGATTGGTAGCTGGATTTTCCGGTGATTAGAAAGAGAAGAAGTAGAAAGTCTAGTGAGGAACCCATGAATTCTGACCTGAAACTACCCCGTATAAAATTTCTGAAGAACAGGAAAGGTAGCCGGGGGAGGGTGGCAACACAGTTTAGATCCATCAACTCAAAGGTTCTGCTGGAAATCATGAATATTTTGAAAAATGTCAATCTATCAGAATGACAAAATATTTGTTCCTACTTAATGGCTTCCTTGCTCCTAGAAGATATAAATTTGACATCAGCTCTACCTGTCTGATTAGAAATGATCCTTTCTGGACAATGTTGCTATTTTGTACATTATCTGTTGGTTATCACTGCCTCAACTTTCCTACTTTGTACTTTGTTAACTCCTTCAGAGTTTTTCCCCTTCCATCCATTCTTTATTTAACAGGATTATCTGAAGGGTTCTGCTGAAGATTTTGAGTGCAAGCCAATCTCATTTAAACTTGAGAAAAAAACAAAAAAAACCTTGATCTACTATTTGGCTTCCTTTATCCTAGAAAATATACATTTGAAGTCTTCTCCACCTGTCTGATTAGAAATGGTCCCTTCTGGACAAGCATGACATTGATAGCAGCAAACTGGCTCGCCCTCTGGAACTCTTCTCCTCTCTCCTGCCTGGCATCTCTTCTTGCCACACCTGGCAAAAGGCACTTTCTAAAATGGAAAAGAGAAATGCTTGAGATGGCCTCAGCAATGAATATGCTTCATTTATTCATTTCCACATTCTAACTCCATCTTCTGTAGTGGTTCACCAAGGTCTACCAGGAACAGCTCCTGGGGAATTCTAAGTGACAGCCAACCCATTGATGGATGTTGAGAGTGTAATTGGGATCGTGGCATGCAAAGGAAGGATAGTGAAACTGGGCTCCCCATTTTCTAAAGCAAAGAATCATGACAATCAAACTGCACATGAACGATCCATGGAAATTACTGTTATCTTCTCTAATTGCATTCTGGTTTTTTAGCAGATGTTTTTCCCCAAACCCAACTCTTTGAGAATTGACACAAATCAGACCTCAAATGTTTCATATGCAAACCATTTCATCAAATGGTTACCATGTTTTCTAATTCAATAGACTTATTGTCAACTGTCCAATACAAGGAAACACATTCGGGAGATTTCAATTCCTCAAAGTGAAACTTTATTGGATACACCGTATTTGGACTGAAGAAACAAAACCAGTGCTGGTTTTACTACACAAATGCTTGTCTAGTTAAACAATACCATTCTCTTCTCCCCATCCCCGGGTGATCACATTGTCCAATTATGAGACGTTCTTCTATTATGGGAACAGTCCATCTCTTTCTCAAGCACCTGCAATTGTGACCTCTCAATCTCCGCATACATTCTTGGCATTCCCCCTTCCATCCATCCCCCCGAGTTCATTGGCAAGTTGAGAAGCATTAGGGTTTGAAAGAAGCAAAACGATTCAATCTTGACACCTATTTTCCATTTACAAAGATGTTCTGCATGTCTGGGAGAGAATGAATCTTTGCATAAATTTACAACATTTCCTTCCAGCTGACCTTTGTGACCCAGATGATTGCATCCGAGTTAATGGTGAAATCCTGGCCTGAGGGAGCCCCAGGATCTATTTGCCCAACCTTCATGGGGACAAAAGATCCATTGGGCAGGAGAACCCAGTTGAGAAGATCATAACCACCAGATCCCAGTCCATTTTCAGAGAAGGAGATTTCATCCCCAGCACTGTTGTTGAATTGGACTTTTCTCAAGTAAGGAAGAATCTAAAAGAAATGAGACCTTCAGACATTGGAATACATGGCTGGAAATCATAAATGAACAAGCAGAGCCATTGAACAAATGGCAAATTAAACGTAGTGTGAAATCATATGAAATGCTTAATCATAGAAATGTGAACCAAGATTAAAAGGAATTGGGTTGATAATGACTGATTTTACAGGTTGGATTCAGGGTACATACTGAGGGAAATTGAGGTGATTCTGCAAATGTCTTACTAGGACTTCAATTGACCTGTTTAAGCACCTAGATTTTCATCTTGCTCAGAGCTGACATCTCCAGCACCGATTTGTCCCCCTCTCAAACACAGGTAACCACTGAAGGACATTCAGGACCTTATAGGAAGATCTTTCCTCTAGAGAGCTTATGGACAACTGGTTTTGTTTATTTTTCTCCTTCCCTCCTCTACCCCTTTTCAACAAAACCTTACAATTTATTTATATTATTTTTTAACAACTACTCTTTTAAAAGCATGCATATAGAAGCACACACATCACAATTGCAAATACAAATTCAATAACATATTACAATTACAAATCAGTAATTCAGGAAATACATATGGGAAGTTTCCTCTATAAAGATTTGTGGATGGGATTACCTGCCATGATTGGATATTAAAGATCCTCTTTTCAAGCCTCAACTTAGTTGGTCGCCCTCCTGATCCAAACTTTGCATGTAACGCATGTGCCACAGCATAAGCGGCATTGTAGATGTTGCAACTTTCACCTGTCATTCTTGTTTCAAACAGGTAAGGTGGCACATTCTGTAAATTCTCCTTTCCTGTACATTGTTTTTTCTGTACATTCCCATTCCTAGGTATCTGGTGGAAACTGCAGTCAAACACCCATTGCCACCATAGTGGGAGAAAGGTGTCCCCTTCTGGATTCAACGGGTTTAAAGACAGGAGAAAATGACTGAATTCTGGGACATCAGCCATGCGGTCCCTAAAATGCAGAGCCCCATGCAAGCGCTTTATATCTTTCATTATCCCCTGTGATCCTATCACATTACCTTTCCAATGAGAAGTTAAGATCCAAACATTCAAAAATTGTTTTTTTGTCAATTCTTCGTGACAATGTAATGCCACCAGTACATTTAAAATACTCTGGGAGTCTCCAAATAGAATAATCACTTCAGCGCTAGAAAATCTTTTGAAAAGATGAAGCATTTTCAAATCTGTTAAAGCATCAATATCAAATTTGGACTTGTCAGTGAAAGCCAGGCAGATCTCCTTCTCCTTGAGCATTGCCACCAGAGATGAGAGGAAGCGTTCTCCATCATCATCATTGGGGGCCAGAAGGCCAACCCAGTTCCATTGGAAATATAGAAGGAGCTGGACTAAATCCTCATATTGAGGAAATTCCCTGGGATTAATCTGGAAGAAGGAAGGATAAACTCTTCTTTCTTCGTGAGTGAAGTCAAAGCCAACACCAAGCTGGAGAAAGTGAGAATCCTCTTTAAAAGACAAAATGAAGTTTTATGGTTGATTGTCATACAACAAGCTGACTCACTTTAAGAGACAAGCTGAAGCTTCTTCCCCTAATTTCATATTTTGCCTGGTTGTAAGACATGAGATGCCAAGGGAACAAAGTATCAACCTGATAAAGAGAATAAACTGCACTGGAAGGATTGCTAAACTTCAATGAAGAGTAAATTATGAAGGAATTCCTCTTGGCAAGTACAGCATTTCAGAATTATCTCATTATCTCTTTGGAGTTATATAAATTAAAACATAAAATATAAAAATGAATTCAACTGTATCATGAATTCTCTAAAACAATGAGTCCTGATGTACACCAGCGCAAGAGACCTCTGGTTCCATCTTTGGCTGCAGTTGTGCTTCAATTATTTGTCTCCTCCACAAGACTAACCAAAGGAGCCTTCTTACCTGTGGGACTTTGAAGAGGCTGAAGATGGAGGCCACCTGCCTTGAGCATTTGGGGTTGTCACCTCCGATGACAGAGAGCAGAGGGTCTTCCCTGCGACATTTATAACCTGGAAATATTTGGCGCTGTGTGGAGAGCAGGGAGAGGCAGATCCTGGAAATCTCCCTCTCAATTTGGTGATTGTCATAGATGTGGAAGCCAAGGGTGATGTTGGAGGGGAGAACTACATCTTTGTTGACCTCTCTGACTGCAAACACCAAAGCCATGAATTGCTGGTAATTCTTGGTTATGGGTCTACAAGGGAGAAAAACATTGGGGAACATTACAGAAAAGATGGGGGGGGCTGTGAGATGGAGTTTACCTTGCACCTTTTTTAATTTTGTTTGGAGCAGCAAGTACAAATGAGTTTTGTTAAAGTTGTTCCCTCATTAAATTTGAATGCCTTTGTGAGAAAGGAGAAGAGCCTGTCCCTCCATATCATGGACCATTAAATACCCCTGTATTGTTCTGCCCTTCTACACTTTGCCCAAGTGAACGCAATCCTCCCCAATTGCTCATCCAGCACCAGAATTAATTTCAGCCTCTCTTGGAGCATCTAGTTCAGCTCTGCTAACTGTTGATGAGCACAAGACTTCAATTGAGATCACAGCATCAGTTTCTTGAAGGCCGTCAGTCATGAGACGGCTGATTCCAAAATGAAGAGACCTTTTACCTGAGTTTTCCACTATGATTTTCTGTCCAAATTAACATTATAAATCAGCTTTTTCACTAGGCCAGCACCGTTTCTCAGGTACCAATAAAGGAGAATATTTGTAGCTCAGGGTTGAAATGAAGGGTCCTTGATGCTCCCAGAGTTTGTTTGGTTTCTTGCAGATTTTTCATTACCAAACTAGTTCACATTAATAGGGTGTTACCAAGTTTTGGTAATGAAACATCTGCAAGGAAACAAGCAAGCTCAGAGAAAACTAAGGATGCCTCAGTTTCTAAGGTTTTGTCCCTCCTTACATTTTATGTTGTTTTGTTGGATGGAACAAAAGTTTCCTCTGTGGGTTCAGTTTTTCCAGCTGGGAGAGTGTCACTGGTGAGGTGGAGGAATTTAGGACTGAAGCAGCTGCATTGAAAGCAAGATGTCTTTATGTTTCAGGAAGGCAGGACCAACAGTGACATGGACCAGTGATTTCTAGTTTGGTTCTTGTGACAATACTCTTTCTGAGGTTTCTGGCCTGGTCTTCCTGGTACAACACTGTCTTGGTGAAGTTCCCTTCCTACAGTTAGATAGATAGATAGATACTTTATTTGTATGCCGCCCTTTTCCCTGAGGGGACTCAGGGCGGCTCACAATTCAGGGGGAGGGAAGGACAAACAAGTTACAAACATGAAGACAATACATCATTAAAAAAGCACAACAGTCATACTATTCGAGTGGGGTTGGAGTCTTTAGCCCCAGGCCTGTCGGGACAGCCAGGACTTAAGGGCTGCGCAGAAGGTCTGGAGGGTGGTGAGGGTACGAATCTCCACGGGGAGTTCGTTCCAGAGGGTCGGAGCAGCCACCGAGAAGGCTCTCCACCGGGTAGTTGCCAGTCGACATTGGCCGGCAGATGGAATTCGGAGGAGGCCTAATCTATGGGATCTTATTGGCCTAGTGCCAATCTCAGTTGATTATCTCCCTGATGAAAAGATGTAGAGAGACAAAGACGCTTCCCTCTTCATTGAGAAAAGCAAAAAGTTGGAGATTATAAATATCGCTAGAATAAATATTTCTAGAAGGAGACCCTGAACCAAAAACAAACCAAAGAATTATTGACATCTTTCCCACCAGGGGAAACTTACGAAATCTTTAAAGAAAGCTGATATGGGTTTTTTTGAAAGTCTGGGATATTGGATGAAATAATAGTTACCAAAAGCAAATTTCCACCAATAACGAGGTCACCAGACTTGTAATAATCCTGGTGAGTCAGCCTGAACCCTGTTAGAATGATGGAATGACAGGGAATATTAGGTGGTGCTTTACCAGCCCCATTGAATTATTGGATGTTGTGTAAGTGGGTAATAAACTGACATTAACTAAGACCTCCCTTGTCCACATGACTTGAATTTATTAATTTGAATTTATTAAAATTTATAGGCCGCCCTTTTCCCTGAGGGGACTCAGGGCGGCTCACAATCACAATAGCAATAGCATTTAGACTTATATACCACTTCACAGTTCTTTTCAGCCCTCTCTAAGCGGTTTACAGAGTCAGCCTCTTGCCTCCAACAATCTGCATCCTCATTTTACCCACCTCAGAAGGATGGAAGACTGAGTCAAACTTGAGTCTGGTGAGATTCAAACTGCCAAATTGCAGGCAGCCGGCAGTCAGCAGAAGTAGCATGCAGTACTGCACTTTAACTAATGTGTGACCTTGTCTCAGAATACAACTGATTGGCTAGAGAATTTTCAGCAAAGTTATACTCTTGGCTGTTTTAAATGGCTGGTTCTTGCACAGTGAACAGGCTCTTGGTTGCCCGACCCAATTACCTCTTAGCATTTAACATCGCCCTTTCCAGGGAAGTTTCTTCTGACTTAGGGAACAAACAGGCACGTAACCAATACCTTCTTTTATTCCCTCCCTTTCCCTTGTTTTTCAGGTGCAGATCTCCTTTTTCTAGGGGGGCAGAATTGATGACTCACACCTGACCCATCACAAGACCTTCTCTTGACACACCCACACCTGAAGCCCCAGTGAAACACTAACACCGACAAACTCCAAACTCCACTGAAGATATTACCTAGCCTGGTAATGAAATGTTTGGAAACCAACCCACAAGCTCAGAAAATGAACCTTCACCCTCATCCTACACCCGAGCTACAGATATTCACTACTATTGCAAAACAAATATATATATGCTCAAAAACACTGGCATGGAATATAACCATTTGAAATAGCAAAATGTTTAGTTAAACAAATAAAATGAGAAAATATCCATCTTAAAATAAAGAACATTTATTTTATTTTATTTCTACATAGGACCCTGGGTTTCAAGGGGCCCAACTGGAAGACATGGGGTGGAAAAGGCCACATTATTCTTGCTGACAACATATATTGATTGATTGAATGAATGAATTTCTATGTCACCCAAATCAATGGACTTTTATTGTAATCATTTATAGCACGTGATAAGCCCAAGGCATTATTTAATGGACATGTTCTTCCTACTCTGCTGTCATGTTCTAGAATTGTCATCAGATACAAATCATGTCTCAGAAATAAATTTCTTTCATATGCCACCCTTAGTTAGATATTTTTGTTCCTTATCATATTTTCCTTACAGTTCAGATGTGGCCTCAGTAGGATAATATAACATTTGGGGGAAAAGATGCAAGCCAAAAGACCAGCCCCAGAGGCCAAGATGGAGAAGATCTCCACGGCCACCATGGACTTCCCTTTGATGCTCAGGTAGGTGGGGAGGAAGGTGATCCAAACACTGCAGAAAACCAGCATGCTGAAAGTAATGAACTTGGCTTCGTTAAAGCTGTCAGGCAATTTCCTAGCCAGAAATGCCACAGTGAAACTCATGAGGGCCAGAAACCCCAGATAGGCAAGGACAGTGTAAAACATTGAAGCTGAGCCTTCATTACATTCCAAGATGGTCTCTCCAATCAGGGAGTGGAAGTCCATGTTGGAAAATGGGGGAGAGGTTACCAGCCAGGTGGCACAAAGAAGGGCTTGGACCAGGGGACAGGCTACAACAATGGAGTTGGTCAATGGTTTTCCTAAGAGTTTCCTTGTCCTGTTCCCTGGCTTGGTGGCCATGAAGGCCAGAACCACCATGACAGTTTTTGCCAAGACAGAGGAAACCGCAAGAGAAAAGAGAATGGCAAAGACAGTTTGTCGGAAGAGACAGGTAAGATTCCTGGGTCGACCAATGAAGAGGAAGGAGCAGAGGAAGCAGAGCAGGAGGGAGACCAGGAGGATATAGGTGAGATCTCGGTTGTTGGCCTTGACAATTGGAGTGTCATGATGTTTACGGAAAATCACCAGAACTGCTAATGTGATCATAGCCAGAGAAAGGGTGAGTGAAGCTAAAGAATATCCCAGAGGCTCTTGATAGGCAAGGAAGTGGATCTTCTTTGCAATGCAGTGGTCCTTCTCCTTGTTGGGGTATTGGTCTTCTGGGCAGGGATCACAGGAAGCTGCATCTGAAATAAAGAGTCAGTTTTCATTTCATGGTGTGTCAAAAAGGATGAATCATCCTTTAATACTCATAACCTTAAGGAAACATTAGTCAGAGGCTCTTGCTTGTTATCAGCTTTTGCATTTACTCATTCAGACTTTTTTGGCAGAGAAGAGTAGGCAGACATAGCTACATTGATCTTCTGTTTCTCCAATGGATCAATTTTCTGGGAGACTGAGAATGCTGACAGAAGAAGCACATCCCTATAATAATGAAAATTAAAGCTTGAATCTCACACTCCTCTTCTTCATGAAAAGATTGGCAGCTGAATTTCCCAGTGGGTTGTTAAGAGCAGTAGCAAGTCTAGTGAGGAACCCATGAATGAACCCACTGCTCTGGATTGACACTTCACTGTCTAGAGAGGCCCAATGTTTAACCTTTGAAAAATCTGATACATTTCGGGCCAGTCACCCATTGCGTCTATTATTTATTTGTTTGTTTGTTTGTTTGTTTGTCAAATGTGTAAAAGATAACAGGTATAAATATGAACATGGACATGAACGAAGGAAATGAATACAAATCAATGGGGAGAGTAAGAGAGGGATGGTAGGCAGTGCTGATGCTCTTTAGGCATGCCCCCTTTACATACCTCTTAAGAATGGGATGAGGTCCACTGTAGACAATTTAAGGTTTTAGTGCTACTTGATGTGCTGAGGTTGACAGAAGCTGCTTTCACTCAAAAAACGGGGCACTTGAACAAATGGCAAATTAAACAAGAGGGGTGAAGTCACATGGAATGCTAAGCTGCAGAAATATGGACCAAGGTTAAAAGGAACTGGGTTGATGATGACTGACTTTTTACAGGTTGGATTCAGGCTACATATTGAAGGAAACTGAGGTTGTTCTGCAAATGTGCCCACTAGGACATCAATTGACCTGTTGAAGCACCCAGATTTTCATCTTGCTCAAAGCTGATGCCTTCTGCATGGATTTGTCCCCCTCTCAAACACATGTAACCACTGAAGGACATTCAGGACCTTAATAGGAAGATCTTTCCTCTAGAGAGCTTATGGACAACTGCTTTTGTTTATTTTTCTTCTTCCCTCCTGTACCCCTTTTCAACAAAACCTTATATTTTATTTATATTACTTCTTAATAACTACTCTTTTAAAAGCATGCATATGGAAGCAAACACATCACAATTGCAAGTACAAATTCAGTAACATATTACAATTATAAATCAGTGATTCAGAAAATACATATGGGAAGTTTCATCTATAAAGATTTGTGGATTAGATAAAAAGTCCTATAGATTACCTGCCATGATTGGACATTGGAGACCCTCTTTGCAAGCCTCAACTTAGTTGGTCGTCCTGCATGCAATGGGTCACCCTCCATTGCATGTAATGTATGTGCCACAGCATAAATGGCATTGTGGATGTTGTAACTTTCACCTGTCATGCCTGTTTCAAACAGGTAAGGTGGCACATTCTGTAAATTTTCCTTTCCTGTACATGGTTTTTCCTGTAAATTCCCATTCTGAGTTATCCGGTGGAACTTGCAGCCAAAAACTGATTCCCACCATTCCGGGAGAAAGACGTTCTCTTGTGGGTTCAATGGGTCTAAAGACAGGAGGAAATGACTGAATCCTGGGACATCAGCTGTGCGGTCCCTAAAATGCAGAGCCCCATGGAAGCGTTTTATATTTCCCAGTATCCCCCTAGATCCTACTGCATTAACTTTCCAATGGGATGTGATAATCCAAACTTTCAATAATGGTTTCTTCCTCAATTGTTCATGCAAATACATTGCCACTAATACATTTGCAATAACACGGGAGTCTCCAAATAGAATAATCACTTCAGCTCTAGACAAAGTTTTGCGAAGATGATCCAGTTTCAAATCTGTTAAATCATCAACATTAAATGTGTAGTTGTCAGTGAAGGCCAGGCAGATCTCCTTCTCCTTGAGCATTGGCACCAGAGATGAGAGGAAGCGTTCTCCATCGTCATCACTGGGGGCCAGAAGGCCAACCCAGTTCCATTGGAAATATAGAAGGAGCTGAACTAAATCCTCATATTGAGGAAATTCCCTGGGATTAATCTGGAAGAAGGAAGGATAAACTCTTCTTTCTTCGTGAGTGAAGTCAAAGCCAACACCAGGCTGGAGAAAATGAGAATCCTCTTTAAAAGACAAAATAAAGTTTTATGGTGATTTTAGAGTTCACCACTGTGTGGTTGATTGTCATACAACCAGCTGACTCACTTTAAGAGACAAGCTGAAGCTTCTTCCCATAATTTCATATTTTGCCTGGTTATAAGATGTGAGATACCAAGGGAACAAAGTATCAACCTGATACAGAGAATAAACTGCACTGGAAGGATTGCTAAACTTTCAGGAAGAGTAAATGAGGGAGGAATACCTCTTGGCAAGTACAGCATTTCAAAATTATCTCTTTGGAGCTATATAAATAAAACCATACAATATAAACATGAATTCAACTGTATCATGAATTCTGTAAAATACTGAGTCCTCATATAAACCTGCAAAACATCTCTGGTTGCATCTTTGGCTTCAGTTGTGCTTCTGCTATTTGTCTACTCCATAAGTCTCTCTAAAGGGGACTCCTTACCTGTGGGACCTTGTAGGTGCTGAAGAGGGAGGCCATCTGCCTTGAGCATTTTGGGTTGTCACCTCCGATAACAGAAAGCAGGGGGTCCTGCCTGCCACATTTATAACCTGCGAACAT
Source organism: Thamnophis sirtalis (assembly GCF_051295495.1). Classification (NCBI taxonomy): domain Eukaryota; kingdom Metazoa; phylum Chordata; class Lepidosauria; order Squamata; family Natricidae; genus Thamnophis; species Thamnophis sirtalis. The sequence goes on along the minus strand of NW_028261381.1, from coordinate 179,733,493 downwards.
TCGGCTCTGTGTGGAGAGCAGGGAGAGGCAGATCCTGGAAATCTCCCTCTCAATTTGGTGATGGTCATAGATGCGGAAGCCAAGGGTGATGTTGGGCAGGAGATCCAGATCCTTGTTGACTTCTCTGACTGCAAATGCCAAAGCCATGAATTGCTGGTAATTCTTGGTTATATGTCTATAGGGAGAAAAAACATTGGGAAACATTACAGAAAGGATGGGGTGTGTGAGAGATGGAGTTTGCCTTGCCCCCTTTTTCTGTATTTGCATGGAACAGCAAGTCCAAAGTATAAATGATGCAGTTTTTTAAAGTTGTTCCTTTGTTTGAATGCCTTTCTCAGAAAGGAGAAGAGCCTGTCCTTCCACATCACGGACCATTAAATACCCCTCTATTGTTCTGTCCTTGTACACTTTGCCCAAGTAAATGAAAACAGCACCAGAATTAATTTCAGCCTCTCTTGCAGCATCTAGTTCAGCTCTGCTAACCGTTGCTGAGCGCAAGACTCCAATTGGGATCACAGCATCAGTTTCTTGAAGGCCATCAGTCATGAGCACGGCTGATTCCAAAACGGGGTTTGGGATTTGTTTTTTTCTGTATCCCATACCGGAAAAGAAGAGAACTTTTTTATGAGTTTTCCACTATAATTTTCTGTCCAAATTCATATTATAAATCAACTTTTTCACTAGGCCAGTACAGTTTCTAATGTACCAATAAAAGAGAATATTTGTAGCTCAAGGTTGAAATGAAGGGTATTTGATGCTCTCAGAGCTTGGTTGTTTTCTTGCTAATGTTTCATTACCCAAAGAGTTCACATCATCAGGATGTTACCTAGTTTTGGTAATGAAATGTTCTAAAGAAACAAGCAAGCTCAGAGAACACCAAGGAGGCCTCAGTTTCTAAGGTATTGTTCCTACTTACAATTTATGTTCTTTATCATGTTCCTGATAAAGAGTTGTGGAAAGACTGAGAAGCTTGCCTCTTCATTGAAAAAAGGAAAGATTTGAACTATAGTAGGGGATCGCAAGTATCACTATGACAAATATTTCTAAAAGTAGACTGAATCAAAAGCAAACCAAAGAATTGTTTACACCTTTACCACCAGGAGAAACTTACGAAAACTTGCTAGGAAGCTGATTTGGTTTTTTTTTAAAGTCTTCGATACTGGATAAAACAGCAGCTACCAGGAGAAAATTTCCACCAATAATGAGGTCACCAGACTTGCAATAATCCCATTTCTTCTGATTCTGGAAAGGATCTGTGAACACACATTTGCTTGGAATCCTCTTAGCAGACGTTGGAGGCAGGAGCCAGAAGAGCAGCAGCAGGAGATGCAGCCCAGCCATTCTTGTAATATCAGAAATCAAGGTTTGTGCAACAGTTGTACTGCAGGTAGCACTTCACATCTGAATTTCTTCACCATGGGTAGAGAGAGACCAAGACACCTGGATGGTCCCAGGGCAAATGTAGAGCATCCATGCTTCCCCTTACCTGTGCTTGGGCTGTGACCAAAGGGAAAACCAAGACCAGTTGAGCCTCACCAAAGCCAGGAGTTGCCTTTTCAGGAGGAAGAAACTCAGAGCATATTTTTAAAAGCTTATTTTACTTCAGAATGTTTTTCTGGGTTGAAATCCATGGGGATACTTTTAGAATTACTGTTATTCTGATAATTGCAAGGAAGACCAATTTCTTACCACTTAGCAATAGCTTCTCTTCATACACCAGAAGTCTGTTGTTGATCCAAGGAGAAGATGGAGCTGAGGATCAAAGTTCAGGTGGAATTTGGCCTCCCTGAAACAGAACCCCTGAACCCAAGATGTCTGGCCCATAGTTTGTTTGGATAGTATGAATGAAGTAGGGTGGCACATGACAATCACTTCTCCCTACTAAGTGTGAACAATCGTCCCAACATTTGTATTATTTCACTGGTTTATTTAAACCCCAAGGCAGAGGAATGAAATAAGAAACTAACTTCTTCCATACATCTTAAAAAATAGATGTCAAAGTTATTAGGCTAATTTAAACTTTACAGGAGTGTTGACTTGGAACTGCTTGGAGCCAGAAAAGTTAGTTTACTCTGTTTATCATGTGAAGTATGACTTCACAGTTGTCAGTTGGTGTGAAAGGATACCATCTCCCATGGTAAATCTCTGGGCTGGTTGGAGTAATAGGAATGGGTGCATGGTGCTATGTTCTTCTCTCCTTTCTCTGAAGCTGATTCCAGCCAGTGCTGGTTATGGGGAAAAGAAGAAGTTCAAACCATTGGTATATTAGGATGATTAAGGAGTATGGCCAGGACTAAAGATGTCCTCCTACAGAGAGAAAAAGGAGAAGAGAAGCTAAAGTGTATCGCAAGGTGTCTTGATAGACAAGCAAGGGGACCTTCTTGCAATGCTGTGGTCCTTGTCCTTGTTGGGGTATTGGTTTTCTGTGTAGAAGTCACAGTGAGCTGTAACTGAAATCAAGACCCCTTTTGAAGTGTTTCAGGGCCATCTGCACTTAGCAAGATCCTTCAATGAGATGTCTCAATGTGATGTGAATGTTTCTTTTCTGCAACAGCCAATTCACAAAAAGCGGTGGAGTGACCCTTATATGTGCACCTTATGGTATCCCAAAGAATGTGAATAATTCAAAGAAGTGAAATGGTGAAGATTTCACCTTGTTCAATCGGGAGCTATGATCTCAGTTTGTATTCTGACCCAAGTCATACAGACAAGGGAGGTCTTAGTTAAAGTCAGTTTATTATTCACTTACACAACATCCAAGAATTCACCAATGGGGCTGGTAAAGCTCCACCTCATTTTCCCTGTCTGTAGTCTCATTCCCAAAACCAAAGCACAGTCCAAAATTCTAAAGACAGGAAGGCAAGTCTGAAGTCCACAAGTAAAGTCTGACGTCCAGAGTCCAAAACAAGAGTCCAAGGTTCAAGATACAAAGCTCCATGGTCAGCACACTATGCAAACCAGTAGTGGGTTTCAAAATTTGTTAGAACCTCTTCTGTAGGTGTGGCCTGCTTTATGGGAGTGGCTCGCTGGCCATGTGACCAGGTGGGAGTAGCTTGTCAGTCATGTGACTGGATGGACATGGCCCCCTTTAAAATGTGGTGAAACTCACTTAACAATGCTCAGAAACTTTGGCATTGAAGTGTGCAAGTCTTAAAGCTGTCAAGTTACAAGACCCTTCCACCCCTAACCCTTTAGAAAAAAAACCCCAGGGGTGTTCAAACTTGACAGCTTTAAGACTTGTGGACTTCAACTCCCAGAATTCCTCCTCCAGTCATGTTGGATCAGGAACTCTGGCATTGAAGTCCGCAAGTCTTAAAGCTGTCAAGTTACAAGACCCTTGTACCCTTAACCCTTTAGAAATGCCCCCCTGGGGTGTTCAAACCTGACAGCTTTAAGACTTTAAAGTTTAGATAGGACTCTTAGAGGCAAGTGGGGTGATTGGTGAGCCAGCCAATCAGTGAGCGGCAGGCGGGGCAAGCGTGGTGTGGAATGGGGGGAAGGAAGCTGGAACTGGTTCTAAACGGCACTGTAGATTTGTGGAACCTCTTCTATAGAAGAGGTTAGAACTGGCAGGAACCCACCCCTGATGCAAACCCCACTCAAAACCAGACATCAGCAATGGGAGTGGGGGGAGGGAAGACATTGGAATGCAAGGGAGTATCGGGGAGGGCAAAGGATCCTGATCTGTGCAGCTTACGATATCCCAAAGAATGTGAATAATTCAAAGAAGTGAAGTGGTCAAGATTTCATCTAGTTCAATAGGGAGCTGCGATCTCAGTTTGTGTTCTGACCCATGTCATGTGGACAAGGGAGGTCTTAGTTAATGTCAGTTTATTACCCACTTGCACAACATCCAAGAATTCACCAATGGGGCTGGCAAAGCTCCTCCTCATTTTCCCTGTCTGTAGTCTCATTCCATCATTCCAACTGGGTTCAGGCTGACCCACCAGGCATAAGGACAAGACACATTTTAAAGCTGTCAAGTTACAAGACCTACTGCAACGTGCTCTACATGGGGCAGCCCTTGAAGAGTATTCGGCGACTTCAACTTGTCCGGAATGCAGCCGCGCGAGCGATCGTGGGTGCACCTCGGTTCACCCACGTAACACCTATCCTCCGCGAGCGGCACTGGCTGCCTATTGGTCTCCGGATACGCTTCAAGGCGCTAGTCGTCACTTATAAAGCCCTTCATGGTATTGGACCTGGATACTTGAGAGACCGCCTGCTGCCAATTACCTCCACCAGACCGATTAAATCCCACAGACTAGGCCTCCTCCGAATTCCATCCACCGGCCAGTGTCGACTGGCGACTACTCGGAGGAGATCCTTCACTGTGGCTGCTCCGACCCTCTGGAACGAACTCCCCGTGGAGATTCGGACCCTCACCACCCTCCAGGCCTTCCGCATAGCCCTTAAAACCTGGTTGTTCTGACAGGCCTGGTGCTAAAGAATCGCTGCCCCTATCTCGAATTGTATGATTGTTGTGCTTTTAATTATGTATTGTTCTGTGTTGTTGTTAAACTGTCTGTATCCCCCTTTCCCTTGTTTGAGTTGTGAGCCGCCCTGAGTCCCCTTAGGGAAAAGGGTGGCATACAAATGAGATAAAACTCTAAACTCTAAACATTTCTCCTTACAACTGAACCAGAAAACAGAGACCAAGTTTCCAAAAGCCAAAGCACAGCCTAAAATCCCAAAGACAGTAAGGCAAGTCCAAAGTCCACAATAAAAGTCTGAGGAAGAAGTCCACAAGAAGTTCACAAGGTCCAAAGCCCAAAATAACAGTCTAAGGTTCAAGAAACAGAGCACCATGGTTACATTCCTATGCAAATCCCACTCACAGCCAGACACCAGCAATGGGAGGGAAGGCATTGGAATGTAGAAATGTACAGTGGAGGGTGAAGGAATGCAGGTTTGCTGGCTTGAACCCTGAGACAGAATCCACCTCCCAAAGTCATCAGCTGCGAAAGTCCAAGTTGAAGAGACTGTTACCAAAACAATGCGAATATAACTGATTGGTTAGACAAATGGACAAGCAGGGAAAAGGAGAAGCTCTCCTATGCTGCTTGCACGTGAAATTGTTAGAATTGGCTTTTCCACTTCTGTACCCACATGGAATTTTCAGCAAATTTATAATCTTGACTGTTTTGAATGGCAGGTTCTTCCATGGTGGACATGCTCTTGGTTGCCCCTCTCCCAGCCAGAGGCTCACCCATTTACTTATTAGCATCGAGCATCGAGCCATCTGGGGGAACAAAAGGATTAATTTCCAGAGTGTTGCCTTTCCCAGAGAAGTTTCTTCCAACTTAGAAAACAGACAATAAACCCAAGTAACTGTTACCTTCTTTTATTCTCTCCCTCTCTCTTGTTTTACAGGTGCGGATCTCCTTTTTCTAGGAGGGGCAGCATTTCAGGTCCCTATGGGAATGCTGCCATTCTGGAAGTGAGGGGGAAGCATTGTGGGTCAAATAGTTTGCATGTTTTTGCTTTGCTGTTGCTGTAACTGCTTGGGAGCTAAAAGGGAGAGGAAAGCTCACACCATCTACAGCTACCCCCTCTGCACCTGTCTGGGCCTGGTGTCCGAGGTCACAGTGCCCTGAGGGTGAACGCTTCTCATCATCCAGCTTCAGAGATTCTCATAACACCTTTGTGGCATGTTATTGGACACTGATGGTCACAGGTATTAAGGGGGAGTGTCTCAAGGTAAACTTTAGCCTAACGCTTCATGCCTGAATTTCAGATTCCACCTGACTTCTCTGCAATCACTATCTTTCAATAAAAAATCCTTTTGAAATGTGAATTGTTTCAAGAGTTTTACTTTCTTGAAAAATTAGCTGAGGGAGGTCCTTAAAAAAGGCCTGGAGAGTAAAACATATGAAGAATGGCTACAGGATTTGGGTTTGGCTAGTCTATAGAAATGAAGTTTAGACAAAAGAATGTAACCTAGAGAAACAAAGAACTAGGTGGGATATGACAGCAGTATTCCATTATTTGAGAGGTTGCCACAAAATAGAATAGAATGGAATAGAATAGAGATATGAAATGGAACAGAATAGGAATAGGATAGGATAGGAAAGAATAGGAGTGGGAATAGGAATAGAATAGAATAGAATAGAATAGAATAGAATAGAATAGACCTGGAAGGGACCTTGGAGGTCTCAGCCTTCTGCTCAAGCAGGAGAACCTGTCCTATACTATGTTAAACAAGTGACTGTCCAGTCTCCTCTTAAAAACCTCCAGTGATGACTTCTTCTTTTTTTTTGCCAAATATATTTTATTCATTTTCACATTCAATTTTTTACAGTCACTTATATACTGGATATTTGCTATAAGAAAAGAAATAAAATAAAATAAAAAAGAAAACACAACTCCTCATCATCATTCAACATAAAACAAAACCCCACCTGACACTTCCATCCTCCATACACCCCATCTTCCCCCTCCAACTTTCCTTTCCTCCCTCTAACACTCCCCTTTCCTACTTCCCTTTCCCCTCACACCTTCCTTTCTCCCCTTCCTCACCCTAGCATTCCCCTTACACCCTCCTTACATTCCCCTCTTACTCCCTCCTTGCTCCTCCCTCTTCTTTCCCTCTACCTCTCCCCTTGGTTCCCTCTACCTCTCCCCTTGTATTTCTTTATTCAACTCTTATTTATTAATATTGAGCTATGAAGATAGAAAATAGGAAACAAAATATGATAAATAAATAAATAAATAAAAAAACCAAGGAAAAAAAAATAAAGAAAAAAAAAGAAGAGACAACCGTATACAAGTGCATTCTTCTTCTTATTGAAACTATATTACCACCCACCCACCCACCCCCAGTAGGTCCCCCTCCCTAGTCCCCCCCGACTTCCCAGGGCCCACACCTGGCACTGCCCTCTGTCAAACCCCTTCTGAAGTATCTTATGATCCTATGGATTAAAAATAAAAGTAATATGAGAAAAAACTAAATAAAAAGAAATTACAAATTATAAAAAGGAAAAGAAAAGAAAAAAAAGAAAAAAGAAAAAAAAACTCTTTGTATTAAGCTCAGCCCCCCATCTTTATTAATGTTTAAACAGTATAAATCATTCTATATGTATTTTATTCTCGTCTCTTGCTTCTTTGTTATTTACCCCATCTTCCTGTAGACTCTCCAATTCATCTTCCTTAACCTTATATTCAAATAAAAATTTATGCAGATTTATGCAGAGATCAGTTTACGATCTAGCTCAAAATAATCTCACCAAACTTTCCCTTCTAGTAGGATTTAAGCAGTGTGGATCATTCCACATATTCAAATAGTAATTTACACAAGAATCAATTTGCATTCTGTCTCAAAATAATCTCCCCAAGCTTTCCCTTCTAATAAAGTTTAAACAATGTAGATCATTCCGCGTGAATTTTACCCTCGTCCCTTGCTTCTCTGATATTTACCACTACTTCCTGTAATCACTCCAAATAATCTTTCTTATTTTCGGATAATAATTTACACAAGACTCAGTTTGCCTTTTAACTCGAAATAATCTGATCAGGCTTTCACTACCTCTCCACCTACCCCGCGTTACCCAACTCCCTTCCTCCCAAACCAAAGTTCAGTGAAGTTACCATCTCCACTCTCTTCACTTTAAAGTCCTGGACAATTTAAATTAAAGTTCAAACATACAAGTCCCGTGAAATATGTGTTCAGCATCCGCTCCACGCAGTTCAGTCCCAATATCACACCACCAGTATCCAATTCTGCTTTTTCTACCGGAGAGAGACCGCAAACCCCCATTCAATCCACAACTTTGACAAATATTTTGGAATGTCTAATAGGAAAACATCGTAGTCTAGAGACTGAATGTCTTACAAATTGTTGGGTCTAGACAGGATTACCGTATCTTAAACCAGACAAATATTTTGAAGACATAGCTAAATCCTCGATCTCCGCTCTTCTGCTTCTCCGGAAGGGGGAGAGCGACACCCTCCGTCTTGCAACCATGTGGTCTGCTGCTTGCCTTCCCCTTTGCCTTGTCTTTCCTCTTTTCCGAGTGAGTCAGGAAGTCCCGCCTTCAAAGTCTTATAGTAGAAATCTCGAGCTTCCGAAACAGAATTGAGACGAAATCTTTGATTCTCAAATGTGACCGTGATGCCAGCTGGCGGTTCCCATTTATACTGTATCTGGTGGTTTCTAAGCTCTTCAGTTAGGAAAGTATAGTCTCTTCTTGCTTTTAACATCTGGGATGGTATTTCTTTGAAGACAATCAAATCCTGCCCATCAACTCGCAACCTATTATTGTAAAACTTTTGTATGATCACTTTTCTGGGTTCTTTTGTGGAGAAATATATGATTATGTCCCTCGGGAGCTGTCGCTGTTCTGCTACCAACGAATTCTGGCGATAGATTTTTCGAATCTGCCAATCAAAATTAAATCCCGGGCTTCCCACCGCATGGCTGAAGGCCTCAACAAAAGTCTGTTTCAAATTCTCTCACTCCTTTTCGCGCAATCCTCTGACTCTTATTGCAAATGCCTTCCTGTTAAAATTTGTCATAACGAGCTGTTCTTGAGTATCTCTAATTTTTTGTTGAAGTGTTTGGATGTTAGTAGTCAAATTAGAATTAGCCTCCTCCAAGCTTTCCAATTTATTCTCCATTTCAGCAGTGTAATCTGTCAGAGCAGACATGGCTTCAAACGTATCCGCCTTCATTTGGGCAATCTTAATCTCTAGATTATCATATAACTCCAATACAAATTCTTTAATTTCCTGTTTAAAGTCATCAAGCATTTGAGAAAGAAATTCCTGTGTTAAGAAATCTCCAGTAGAGGGCGTAGGAGACAAGGGCAGCGATTTTGTAGCAGATTCTTTAAGCACATTCCTAGAAAGACGCTTCGGCTTTGACCTGGGAGCCATTATAAGTAAAAGCTAAAGATAAACAAATAAACAGCGTTCTCGCTCCCCTCAATTTCCCCCCCCCAAAAAAATTGTTTATAGATTTTGGGTAGTTAATGAGGAATAGAGCCGGCTAAGTACATCCCCTATCAGTCACCAACGGAGAAAAATCGCCATTTTGTAACACGTTTGAACAAAGAAGCCTCTAGGACAAACGAGGCTGGTGTTTAAGATAGTAATAAAAGTAAAACCTCTCAGGGGTGGGACCCGCTCGTATTAATCATAAATAACTTCAAACAACTTTGCTTTGTCCTGAGGGGGGAGTCTTCTGTCTGGAGCTGCAAAAAAGGCAGCTGAGAAGAACTGGCTGGAGATAAGAGCTCAGCTAACGCTGGATCTAATCTCTGTCCACAGCCAAAAAAAAAGAAGAAGGCTGTGAACTACGAATAGACCCTAGCCACTGAGCTTCTCCCTGCCCCTTTCTTGCCAAAAAGGGGTGATATCTTTGATCTTATTTGGATATACAGACCAGATCTCTGAGAGGAGCTCCGTTGAGCCCCTTTCGGCGACAGACTCCGCCACCGGAAGTCAAAACCTCCAGTGATGACTTCTGAAGACAAGCTGTTCCACTGGTTAATTGTCCTCACTTTAGGAAGTTTCTCCTTAATTCCATGTTGCTTCTCTCCTTGCTTAGTTTCAAACCATTGTTTCTTATCCTGACCTCTAGTGCTTTGTAGAATAATTTGATTCCTTCTTTCTTTTTGGGCAGTCCCTCAAATACTGGAATACTGCTGTCATGTTGCCACTAACTCTTCTTTCCTTTAGACTAGTCAAACACAAATTCTGTAGCTGTTCTTCAAATGTTTTAGTTTCCAGGATTTTGAAGAAAATTGGTTGCAATATTCCAGGTGTGGCCTTAGAGGGTTTTATAAAGTAGTACTAATACTTCACGTGATCTTGATTCTATGGCTCAATTTATACAACCCTGGATTGTATTCATTTTTTTTTTTGGGCTGCTGCTGCACACTGCTAACTCATATTCACGTGATCATCTCACTCTTTTCCTCTCTGGGATCTCTTCTGCAGTCCTGATTTTTTTCTATAAACATCATGCCACACCAATTGTCAAGGCCAACAACCGAGATCTCACCTACATCCTCCTGGTCTCCCTCCTACTCTGCTTCTTCCTCTTCATTGGTCGGCCCAGAAAGCCAGTGGTGGGTTGCAGATGATACGCCCTGGTATGGACATACCGGAGCCTGCCGGGAGCACCAGCCCACCCGAGTTCCTTACCTGTGCTTTATGCCTTTGGTACTTCCGTGCATGCACATGGGGTGTACGGCACCTGTGCAACGCTTCACCAAGCAGCAGAAGCATCGTAGGCAAGTACAACACATGTGCACACCACGCACATGTGTACACATGCTGCATGCATCCATGTGGGTGATGCTGGGGCCATTCCAACTGTAATGGTTGTAACGGAATCCAGAACCCACCACTGCAGGAAGCTCACCTGTCTCTTCCAACAAACTGCCTTTACCATTCTCATTTCCCTTGCAGTTTCTTCTGTGTTGGTCAAAATGGACCTCTCCCGGATTTCCTAATGTGGACTTCCACTCCTTGGTAGGGGAGACCATCTTGGAATTTAATGAAGGCTTAACTAAAGCTAAATTCACTCATATTTATACATTTTAGAACAGAGAGGGAAAATGATGCATATCCTGGATTCATATTCATAAGTAATGCTAGATCTCAGTCCCCTCAGGGAAAAGGGCGGCATATAAATGTCAAATAAAATGAAATAAAAAAAAATGAAAAAAAATTTCTTGCCCTTCTGTTACTGTCTTAAAAAAAGAATTATAGTATTAGAAAGAAACATATCAGTTATGTTACCATAGAAAGCTTACTGAGCAACTTCAAGGTTGCTCAATTTGAACACATTCCTTCTGTCTTTATTTTACTAACACCTACAATAGTCTTCATACGCAAGATGGAATTTGGCCTGGGCAATAGTTTATTTTCAAGTAATATGATGGTATAATGTGACTGGTTGCATCAGAGTTGTACTCTACTAAGAGTTGTTCTATACTAACTCTGGAAATCATATCAATGCTTGGATGGAATAGATGGATTATATATACCCACATGGAGGAAGTGAAAGGAGAAAGTAAAGTGTCCCATAGACATTAAAATAGGGAAGAGGATATATCAAGATATCAGATTCACTTAGACTGCACAAAAATGTTATCTAAGAATTAGTTAAACCCAAAATATTGTGTGCTGGTCTTATGAAGAATGTCTTCAGAATTGATAGCTGGTCTGGGAAATATACCTTTTCTGGACTCACTCAATCTTATCAATAATGTTTTTTAAGTAAGTTCTCCAGAATAGTATTCCAATGCTTTCAAGAAGTGGTGGGAGTCAAAAAATTTAATACTGGTTCTGTGGGCATGACTTGGTGGGTGTGGCTTGGCTTGGTGGATATGGCAGGGGAAGGATACTGTAAATCTTCATTCCCTCCCTACTCCAGGGGAAGGATGCTGTAAAATCCCCATTTCCTCCCAATCAGCTGGGACTCAGGAGCCAGAGAATAGATGGGGGTGGAGGATATTTTCTGGTTCTCCAAACAACTCAAAATTTCCTCTACCAGTTCTTCAGAATTGGTCAGAACCTGCTGAATACCACTTCTGCTTTCAAGGTTTGGTCCTCATGCCTGAAGGATGTTGGATGGGAAGAAACAATCTCAAGCTATCTCCAGCCTAGCAGCTGAGAATGATGTACTGTCTCTGTACTGAGGACCTTCCATCTTTGGTCCAGCACTGTCATTCCTGCTGTGTAATCTAGGTGTTTCCCATGGAGCCTCAGGTACTGCTCAACAAGGAGAAGATGGAAGCTATGGTGAGTTGTGAGGGGAGGAGTGCCACCTTTTGAGCTAATTGAGCATTGTCAGCAAGGAGGTGCTCCATCTTGTCTGGCTGCAACCACCATCCACAAGAGTGACCCATCCCTCTTTCTGAAATGTGTCCTCCTGGGTCTCTTATTGTAACCTCAGCTGCGATTCCAGAGCAGGAGTGGGAAGCTTGGCTGTGGTTGCTAGCAAGATTCTGATGACCCAGAGATCCCTGGATGCGAGACCCTCTTTGTGGGGTTGAACAAAAGGGATCAGTGGGGATGCTGCTTATTTATCAATCTCCCTGTGTGTGGAAAATCAGATTGGATATCAATGTTTAATAGACAAATATAGACATAAGCAATATCAAATATTTCCAAAGCAGCCCTGGAATCTAAATATGTAAATGCTTCTTTCAACTATTGTTCTTAGTAGAGAACAGAACAGAAGGAAGAAATCCAATGTATATCATTACTTATGAATATTGATTTATTTCTTTAAAACATTTATATATGTATTTCTTTCTTACACCATGTTCTTTCCTTAATGTATAGTATGGATAGGAGCACATCTCTTTGTCTGCAGGGGTGTGTCTCCCACCATTATTCTGACATATAAACATTCTGACTAATAAAACACTGCAGTGACTCCAGATTATTTGCTTTGGGTCCTGCATTTCGATTCTGCACTGATTCAACATGTGATCAGTTATCACCTTTAAAGCAGTACATGGGGGGGGGGGGTGTTTGCAAGATCACCAGTCCCCAAGAGATGCCTTCTGGCTTTCGTCTGAGAAGATGAGGTGACCATTGTGGAAATATATATTCATGAATGAAAACTGACTCTGATGTGAGGCCTAGATTGACTTACCCACAAGCAGACTCTCATTCTGTTATTCCTTTATTCTCTTATTCTGATATGGCATGGCACAAAGGATAGTTAAAGCAATGTGTGCATACAGATATTATTTTCTCATCCCAACCATAAACTCTACCAATTGAAGAGACAGCACAGCAGAATTGAAGAATAGAGAATTTAATTTCTACCAGAAAAAAATGAACAGTAACAGAGAATTCTACAATTTACAGCAGACTATGGAGACAAACATTTATGCTCAGAAACACTGATATGGAATGTAACCGTTGGAGATATTAAAACTGTAAATTATTTCATTACAAAATAAAATGAGAAAATATTCCTCTTGAAATAAATAACGTATATTTAATACCAGCTACATAGGGCCCTGGGCTTCACTGGAGACAACTGGAAGACATGTGGTGAAAAAAGCCATGATTCCTGCTGATAATAGATTGATGGATGGATTGAATTTGAAGATCACCTAACTCAACCGCATTTATTATAACCAGTTATAGCACATTATAAGGCCAAGGCATTATTAAATGGACATGTTCCTCCTTCTCTGCTATCATGTTTTAGAAATGTTATCAGATACTAATCATGTCCCAGAAATAAATATCTATTTTATGACTGCCTTAGTTAGAGATTTTTGTTCCTTATCATATTTTCCTTACAATTCAGATGTGGCCTCAATAGGATAATGTAGCATTTGGGGAAAAAGATGCAAGCCAAGAGACCAGCCCCAGAGGCCAAGATGGAGAAGATCTCCACGGCCACCATTGACTTCCCTTTGGTGCTCAGGTAGGTGGGGAGGAAGGAGATCCAAACACTGCAAAAGACCAGCATGCTGAAAGTAATGAATTTGGTTTCATTAAAGCTGTCAGGCAATTTCCTACCCAGAAAAGCTACAGTGAAACTGACCAGGGCCAGGAAACCCAGGTAGGCAAGGGCAGTGTAAAACATCAAATCTGAGCCTTCATTACATTCCAATATGGTTTCTTCAATTAATGAGTGGAAATTTAAGTTAGGAAATGGGGGAGAGGTTACCAGCCAGGTGGAACAAATAATTGCTTGGACCAGGGGACAGGCTACAACAATGGAGTTGGTCAATGGTTTTCCTAAGAGTTTCCTTGTCCTGTTCCCTGGCTTGGTGGCCATGAAGGCCAGAACCACCATGATAGTTTTTGCCAAGACAGAGGAAACCGCAAGAGAAAAGAGAATGGCAAAGACAGTTTGTCGGAAGAGACAGGTAAGATTCCTGGGTTGACCAATGAAGAGGAAGGAGCAGAGGAAGCAGAGCAGGAGGGAGACCAGGAGGATGTAGGTGAGATCTCGATTGTTGGCCTTGACAATTGGAGTGTCATGATGTTTACGGAAAATTGCCAGAACTGATAATGTGATCATAGCCAGAGAAAGGGTGAGTGAAGCTAAAGAATATCCCAGAGGCTCTTGGTAGGCAAGGAAGTGGGTCTTCTTAGCAATACAGTGGTCCTTCTCCTTGTTGGGGTATTGGTCTTCTGGGCAGGGATCACAGGAAGCTGCATCTGAAATCAAGAGTCACTTTGCATTTGGTGGTATATCAAAAAGAGCTAATCATCCTTTAATACTGATAAATCTGAGGATACATTATCCAGAGGCATGGATGTTTTCAGCCCTCAATTTCTCTGCTTTGTATTTTGCATCTGTTCATTCATTCAGACTTTTTGTTTGGCAGAGAAGGGCAGACAGACACAGCTAGATTGAGCTTCTCTTTCTCCAATGTTTCTATCATTTTCCTGGGGGACTGATAATGCTGATAGAAGAAGCAAAATAATGAAAATTAAAACTTGAACCTCACACTCCTTTCCTTCATGAAAAGATGGGTAGCTGGATTTCCCAGTGGTTTTTAAGAGAAATAATAGAACATCCAGAAGGGAACCCATGAATTGTGTCTTGAAACTGCTTTGCATTAAATTGATGAGGAACATGAAAGGTGGCTGGGGTGAGGGGGGTGGGGCTTGTCAATTTGGATCTATAAACAGAGAGGTACTGCTGAAAAACATGAATATGTTGAAGAATGTAGCTTGCCAAAAATGGCAAAAAGTTGGTATTTGTTTTGAATTGTTTTCCTGATCCTGGATGATTAGTGATCAAATTGTGCTCTACCTGTCTGATTAGAAATGGTGCCTTCTGGACAAGGAGCACATTCATAGCAGCAGACCTGCTCTTCCTCTGGAACACTTCTCCTCTCTCCTGCCTGGCACCTCTTGATGCCACACCTGGCAAAGGGCACCTTCTACAAGAAAAAAAAAGAGAAAATATGCTCACCCACTCACACATACACAGAAGTGTGTTTTAGGCAGTTTATTAATGTCCCCCAGCAATTCCCTTCTCCCGGCCTCAGAACTGTCGCAAATAAATCCAGCCACAAGCAGGCCAAGATTAGTCCTCAAGACAATGGCTGATGGTCCATAAAACAATGGAAAGTTGCTCCAACAAATCACTCCACACAAAAAAACTTACTGTATATCCACCAGGCCAAACTGAAATATACCCACAAGCGCTCACTTGGCAAGAGAAAGGCAGAAAGTCAAGCAGGAAGCACAAACAAACACACTGTCAGGGTTCTGATGGATGCCCTAATTAAACCATGAAACAAGTTTCAAAACAAACACAATTATTTCTTAGGACCAACATGTTGGCACATACCCAAGTGGAGTCAGCTCTGCCCCACATAATTTACAGCTCAACTATGATCTGTTTCCCCCCTTTCCCCACAGTGTGTCATAAATCACATTATCCAATGGAGGACTTTCACGGGCTGCAGAAATCATGCCTCTGAGATACAGCTCTGAGAAAGGTATGCATGGAATGTGCTTCTGTTTCTGGTTGCTGTGCTGCTGCATCAGTTCCCCCCGCCTTGCCTATTGCAACTTGATAGCAGGCCAGGAATGTTTTATGAGTTGACATACACATCCATAAACCAAACACATTGTTCCCAGCAATGTCTTCCTCTGCCTGCTGTAATAAATAGATTTCCTGTGCAGCCCGTCAAGCTGGACAGGGCCTTCTCCCAAGTAATCTGACAGATCTCCTTTACTCTTGTCTTTTCTCTGTCTGTGTGCTCTCGGAACCACAAAGGAATGTTGCTCCTCCTCTTCACTGACCTGCAAGCTGTCCTCAGCCAAAGCCTCCTATAAATCTTTTTTGGCCAGCAGTTCACAGTCATTAATTAACCCAGTTCCTGATGTGCCAGGAATGTGCTTACCCTCCCTTGAGCCAGCCTCTGAGGAAGAGGAGTTGTCCAAGGTAGACATCACCAAAAATATTGTAGATGGCTTAAATAACCAATATGCTTCATTTATTCATTTGTACATTTCTGTATCCATCATAAGTATGTCTTCAAAAGATACAGTTAACTAGCATGTAGCAGAAACCAGGGACAGCTACCAGGGTATTAAGGCTAGTCCAAACTACTATTGGATGCTGGAGATTGGAACTGAGATTTGGCATGCAAAAGAAGGCTTGTGAATTGAGGTACAACATTTCTAAAGCAAACTAACTGCGTCCTGGGTTTGAAGCAGAATTTCTTCCTAATATCAACCCTTTTTGACCTTAAATATGTTACATACAAAACAGATTTTTCATCGAATGGTTGCCAAAGTTTTTATTCCGTAAACCAGTTTTCCAGTTAGAAGGATGTTTTGCATCCCAGGAAGAGTCTTCTTCTGAATTTATTTGACCTTCCAACTCACCTTTCTTGCCCAGACAATTGCATCAGAGTTGATGGTGAAATCCTGGCCTGGGGGAGCTCCAGGATCTATTTGTCCAACTTTAACAGGGACAAAAGATTGATTGGGGAGGAAAATCCAGTTGAGAAGATCATAACCAGCAGATCCCAGTCCATTTTCTGAGAAGGAGATTTTCTTTCCAGCACTGTTGTTGAACTGGGCATTCCTCAAATATGGAAGAAGCTGAAAGAAAAGAGATGCTCTGAAATTGGAGTCATTGGCTGAAACCCCAATGGCTTCTATCATTCTGGCCTGGCCAATATCTTAGGACCGTGATGGTGAACTTATGGTATGCATGCCACAGGTTGTATGCAGAGCCATATTTGCTGGCATGCAAGCCATCTGCTCCAGCACGCATTCACATACCGACCAGCTGATTTCCAAACTTCCAGAATGCCTGTTGGGTCCATTTTTCACCCTCTCAAGCCTCCAGAAGCTTTCCTGGACCCTGTGGAGGGTGAAAATGGCCTTCCCCACACCCCGGAGGAAATACCAATCTCAGATTGGAGGTGAGCAGTGCGGCGGGCATGGGGGGGAAGTACATGGGGGGATTGTGCCTGCATGCACATGTGGGGGCATGCTTTGTATTATGTGTGCACAGGCTCTTGCGTGTGCGTGCTCCCATTTTTGGCACCCAGCAAGAAAAAGGTTAGCCATCACTGTCTTAGGAGATGTGTATATATCTGAGCATCTAGAGGAGTTTCCTTGGTAGAGATCTGAGCAATCAAGTGTAACACCCACTTTTTAAGTACTTCCCAAAAGAGAAATTATTCTCTTTCACATTGGGCATTTTGTACCATGCCTTCTTCAACGGCAGTTTCATGGGAATTAAATCTACATACAAAGATTTCACTGAATTCCTTCACAGAAAGAATAGTGGAAGCCTGGAACCAACTTCCAGCAGAAACTTTGGGGGGGGGGGGGGAGTCTTCAGTAACTGAGTTTAAACTCTCTTAGGATAAACACATGTCCATCATCCAACAAAAATGAAAAAAAAAATCAAAAATAAAAGTAATAAAGGACAATTTCAATAATTAAACAAATAAATTATAAATAAATAAATAAAAATGAATAAACTCAAAGAGAATACTCAGTGGACCGATAGATCTTTTTCACTGTCAGTTTTCTATGCTTCTAATTATTCTCCTTATCAGGATTTTTTCCCCCATTAATTCTAGGTTGGATCTCTCTGATAATTTTCCATCCGTTACTTCTTGTCCCAGGTTGGCCCCTTCATCTCTGTGAGAGCACCTCAAAGGTTGGAAGACTGCTATATGTCACCCCAAATCTTACTAATTCATTAGATACCTACAAAACTGAGGTGGAAAACTAAAGGAGGATGAGGTGTTTGGTGGAGTTATCAAGGGGACATTGAAGCTACCACAGCTGAGTAAAACATATCAGAGCCTTAAGCCTTCCTAAGGTGCAAACCAGCTACCACCACCTGGTGACAAGCAATTGTTTCCTCCCAAGAACTGTGTGACAGAGAAACAAATCAGTCAAGTGGAAAATTCCAAGGCTACTGAAGTTTTTAGGCTGGAAGTGAGAGGACAGTACAAGTGTTGGGTAAAAGGAGATTAAGCCATGGGAAATGGAGAAGAATTCCCAATCCTTAAAATTGAAGGCTAGCAAGGAATGGTCGTGATGCTGCCTTCATAGCTAGAAAAATGTAAAGGTAAAAAGAACATGGAATGAATGGATAATTTGCAAGTTGCTTAGCTATTACTATGGAATCAAAATAAAGGAATTAAGGGCTACTGCTTTTTTTATGGTTAACATGAGCTTTGGTGGCGCAGTGGTTAGGGTTAGGGTTCCTGCTGCTGCCTGCAAGTTGGCAGTTCAAATCCCACAAGGCTCAAGGTTCACTCAGCCTTCCATCTTTCTGAGGTGGGTAAAATGAGGAGCCAGGTTGTTTGTAAACCACTTAGAGAGGGCTGTAAAACACTGTAAAATGGTATATAAGTCTTAGTACTATTGCTAAATGCTATTTCTACTATGCACATTGAAGGAATTCTCTCCAGAAAATAGTGGGAAGAACTCCTGAAGAAAAATGTATTAATTCATATTTGTTCATTTCAGAAAAGAAGAGAAAATGGTACTTTCATGCATATGCATAAGTAATAAAGTAGAGAAGCATAAATATTAATAGTTAACAAACCTCGAGTTACTTCCCTGAACTTCTACTGTTACTATCACCAAGAAAAAAAAACCCTCTCTTAATAAAGGGAATGTATCAATTACATTGCCACAGACATGTTGATAAGACGCTTCAAGGTTGCTTTTGAATGGGACAATTGGCAAACATTCCTTCTTGTTCCTGCTTTGCTAACACTTCCTCACTCCTTTAAGGTTTTCTTTTCCTTGCAGTGACTGCCCTGGTTTGTGACTTCCCTGGCCAAAGAGATCCGTTCTTTAGCCTTGGATGCAGAAAAAACAATCTGATGAATGTTAGTCTAGGTTGAGTCCTCTTGTGTGTGCTGAAGTTGACAGAGGTTGGTTTCACCCAACAAGCTGTTCAGTGCAACACATTGCAAAGTAAAGACATGAAATAGGTTCAGAGTGCTAAGCCATGGGCACATACACCAGGGTTAAAATGAATTGAATTGAGTACCTCTCTACAATTGGTTTTCCAAGACAACCTGAAGGAAACTGAGGTGGTTCTGCAAATATGTCTACTAGGACTTCAGTTGACCCATTGAAGCATCTGGCAGAACTGTCCTCTTGCTCTTCCACACATCCTCTCTGAAATGCCCACTCCATGACATTCAGACAACCTTTGATGGTCTTTTTAGGAACCTTTTAGGAAATTCTTAGCCACATGAATAATATGGACAACTGGTCTGGTTTATTTCTCTTTTCCCCTTGTACCCCTATTGAATCAAAAATTAGACTTAATGTGTGTTGTTGTTTTTCTTTAAATATTTGCTGTTTTAATCTGCTTTGAGCTGCAGTGATATGATGCCATGCAGATATTTAATCACTAATTCAAGAAATCCACATGGAGAACTTCTTCTCTAAGGATCTGTGGACTGGATAAAAAGATCATAGAAATTACCTGCCATGACTGGACATCTGAGATCCTCTTTCCAAGTCTTAGGATGGCTGGTCGCCTTCTAGATCCATGCATGGCATGTAGTCCATGTGCCACAGCATAAATGGCATTGTAGATATTGTAGCTTTCACCTGTCATGCTTGTTTCAAACACGTAAGATGGCAGATTCTGTACATTCTCCTTTCCTGTACATGGTTTGTTCCCCTTTGGGGGGATCTTGCCTGGTTTGTGAATCTTGCAGCCAAAGACCGATTTCCACCACAGTGGGAGAAAGAGATCCCCTTGTGGGTACAAAGGGTCTAAAGACATGAGAAAATGGCTGAATTCTGAGATGTCCCCGGTGTGGTCCCTAAAATACAAGGCCCCATGAAAAAACTTTAGACCTTGCAAGATATATTCACTGCTCATTGCATTAAGTTTCCAATTGGATGTAAAGATCCAAACTTTCAGAAATGATGCATTTCTAGACATTTCAAAAGCATCAATAACTCCCCATACATTTACAATAGCATTGGAGTCTCCAAACATAATAATCACTTCACTTTTAGACCAAGTGTTGAAAACATGGTATAATTCCGAGTCTGGAATACCAGAAAAATCAAATGTTATGATTTCAGTGAATGCCAGGCAAATCTCCTTCTCCTTCAGCATCGGTACCAGAGATGAGATGAAACGTTCTGCATCATCATCTTCAGGGGCCAGAAGCCCAACCCAGTTCCACTGGAAATGCAGGAGCAGCTGGACTAGACCCACACACTGAGGAGATTCCTTGGGGTTAATGCGGAAGAAGGAAGGATAAACTCTTCTCTCTCCCTCAGAGAACTCAAAGCCAACACCGAGCTGGAGAAAGTGAGAATCCTCTTTAAGAGACAAAGTATATTTTAATGCTGACATTAAGAGTCGCCACAGTATGGTTTGTTGCCCAGCAGTCAGGTTCATCCACTTTGAGTGGCAGGCTTCATCTTCCTCCCTTTTTAGGAAGAGCCACAAGTTACCTATTTTACCTGGCTGTGATAAATCAGAAGTCAAGGAAACAAACCATCCACCTGATGCAGAGAATAAGATGCACTGCAGTTGATAAACTTCTTTGAAAGTCAGGAAGTAATTCCTCTTGGCAAGTACAGCATTTCAGAATTACACCATCTCTTTGCAGTTATATAAAAATATCACAACATATAAAATATAAAAATCCATTGTATGTATTATTTGAGTCTGATAAACCTGATGTCCTCCCCCCACCTTTGTTTTAATCTTCTGTGGCTTCTGTGTGTGTTTCTACTGTTTGTGCATTCCATCCTGTATCCAGTGCAGCCCCCTTACCTGTGGGACCTTGAAGATGCTGAAGATGGAGGCCATCTGCCTTGAGGATTTGGGGTTGTCACCCCCAATGATAGAGAGCAGAGGGTCCTGCCTGTCACATTTGTAACCTGGAACCATTCGGCCTCGGGTGGAGAGCAGGGAGAGGCTGTATATGAAAATATTCCTCTCCTTCTGCTGATTTTCATAGATGTGGAAGCCAAGCGTGATGTTGGGGAGGAGAATCAGATCCTTGTTGACCTCCGTGACAGCAAACATCAAGGCCAGGAACTGCTGGTAGTTTTGGGGTAGAAGTCTAGAATGAGAAAAAGATTGGGGAACATTATAGGAAAGCTCTTGTGTGCTGGTGGAGTTGCCTTGCCTTTTGTGTGTGTCCTTGGAGTAGGAAGTCACAAGTTCCACTGGGTTGTTTTGGTTTCTTTAAGGATGTTCTTTGATTGCACTTGGATTGCATTTTATACCCCTCTATTCTCTTTCCCTTCTTCACTTTCCTCCAGTAGCTTCCCAGTTGCTCCTCTTCCTCCTTAACCATTTTCTTTCTCTCTCAGAGTAGCTACTTCAGGTCTGAGCAAAAGACTCCAGTTTTTTTCTTTCTTTTTATGTACACTGAGAGCATATGCACCAAAGACAAATTCCTTGTGTGTCCAATCAAATTTGGCCAATAAAGAATTATATTATCTACTACTACTATTATTATTATCCTCTATTATTCATGAGCTCTGCTGATTCCTAAACTGGGGATTTTTGGCAGTGCCCCACACTGGAAAAGGATGGAGCTTTCCTTTGAGTTTTTTTTTTTTTTACCATGACTTTCTTTAATATTATAATTCAACTTCTTCATTATGCCATTACAGTCGCTTCCCACTTTGATATAGTTTATAATGACCCTGATGAAGACTTTTGAAAGACTCAGAATTCTAGCCTTATGCTTAAGTTTGGCTCTTTATAAAGGAAAGAGTAGCAATAGCCCTTAGGATTATATAGTGCTTTACAGGACTCTTGGAGTGGTTTACAGAGTCAGCATATTGCCCGCAACAATCTGGGTCCTCATTTTGGTAAGGAGAGGAGGATGGAAGGGAGAAGAAGAGAAGGAGAGAGGGTAAGGAGGGGAATAGGAAGGATAGGAGAAGGGAAGAAAGGAAGAAGGAAGGGGATGGAGAGGAGGAAGGAAGTAGAGAAGGGAGGGAGGGAGAAAAGAAAGGGAAAATAAGGTGGTGCTACAACAGGAGGAAGGAATGGTAAACAAAGCAACCCAAACTGTATATTATAACCTATTAAATGAAATAATAAATGTATAAGAATGATAAATGTAAAGAAGAATAACCATTATGTGAATGTATACTTAAAATGGTACGTAAGAGAATAAAAAAAAATTCTGGGTCCTCATTTTACTAGCTTGGAAGGCTGAAGGCTGAGTCACCCTTGAGCCAGTCGAGCTAAATCCCTGGCTGTGAACAAGCCCTGAATCCAAAAGAAAGAAAACAATCATCTACATCTTTCCCCTCCAGGTGACACTTACGAAATCCCTTCCGTAAACAGAGATGGGTGCTTTTGAAAGTCAGCCACACTGGAGGTCACAAACGTTACCAGGGGTAAATTCCCTCCAATAATCAGATCGCCAGGCCTGTAAAATTCCCACTGATAGCGAAACTTTGTCTGTTTTGGCAACACACACATGGTTTGAATGTCTTTAGCAGTCGATGGAGGCAGGAGGCAGAAGAGCAGCAGAAGCAGCAGGAGAGGCATCCCAATAATTACAGTCAGCCTCCCTCCCAGATTAGAGTTTGGGCAGAAGCAGAATTGCATTGGAAATCTCAGCAGAGCTTTAGCACAAGAGGCAGCTTCCGTGTCTTCCGGATGGCCTCGGGGCAGGTTTATCTGCTCTCTCTTTGCATTAACACATTTGTATTTTATCCTTTTATTACATCCTATCTTATTCCAAAATTGGATTATGTGCTGTTATTTTATTTTAATGATAAGGTTGCAAGGCTAAGCAATCAATAAACTTCTATTATATCCACCATGCTTTCTCTTACCTGTGTTAGGACTTTACATGAAGACCAGCTGAGTCTCACCGAACTCCAGAGTTAGTTCTTTGGAAGACAAAGCAAAGGTTTTTCCCTGGAAGATTTCTGTGGGTTGAAATCCACAGGGGATACATTAAGAATTACTGTTCTTCTGGTAATTGCAGGAAAAGCTACTGTTCTACCCACTGAGCAATTGATGTCATTTGCACATTACATAGTTCAAACATGTTTGTGTCTCTTATTGCAAATCCACACCGTAGATGGTCTTGAGAGTCAAGGTGAAGTTAAGTTTTTGATCAACATGAAAGTGAACACCTGCACACAAGATAATAAAGATGACACTAAATTGACAGGAATAGCCAAAACCTCAAGATCCCAAAAGGTCTTGACAAACTTGAACAATGGGCCCCATCCAACAACATGGATTTCAATGTGGAGAAAAGCAAACTGTTACATTTAGGCAGGAAAAATCAAAGGCATAAGGACAGATTAGGCAAGACCTGGCTCAAAAACAGTAACTGCGAGAGTTGGAGTCTTCGTTGATGTCCACTTGAACATGAGCCAGCGGGGTGCAGCAGCAGCCAAAAAAGCTAATACAATCTTGGGTTGTATAAACAGAGGCATAGAATAAAATGAACTAATATGTCATATGATTTTGATTCTTACTAGTGAGACCACATATGGAATACTGCAACCAATTTTGGTCACCAGACTAAAAGAAAGGTGTTGAGACTTTGAAAAAAAAGTTCAGAGAAGAGCAACTAAGCTGATCAAAAGCCTGGAGACTAAACCATGTGAAGAATAGCTTTCAGGTTTGGGGTTTGGCTACTCTAAAGAAAAGAAGAATCAGGGGTGACATGATAGCAGTATTTTAGGCCACAAAGCATAGGGGGTCAAATTATTCTCCAAAGAACCAGAGGGCAGGACAAGAAGCAATGGATGGAAACTAATAAAAGAGAGAAGCAACCTGGAATCAAGTAAAAATATCCTTACAGTGAGGAGAATTAAGCAGTGGAACAGCTTGCTACCAGAAATTGTGGGTGATTCATCACTGGAGGTTTTTAAGAAGAGACTAGACAGTCACTTTTCTGAAATGGTATAGGGTTTCCTACTTGAGCATCAGGCTGGACTAGAAGGCCTCTAAGGTCCCTTTCCAGCTCCTGTCAGCCTCTGCTTTGCTACTGCTTCGGCTGCCATTGAAACGGGGAGGGGGAGCATGGTATTTGGGAGGGGAATCATAGTTGTGCTGGAGGAAGTTTCTAGACACTGAACTGACCACCTTACTGCGCATGTGGAGGAGGAGTGTTTCCCACCAACGGTCCAGCATTCTATCCTGGTGATGCCTTTTGAAGTTATCTCACACCTGTCATTTGGGAGAATTATGATTGGACTGTGCACGGAGATGCCAAGGGGAGGGGAATGAATTATACAATATATTATTTGCTTTCGCACCTAATTAACCAGACTTAGCTTAGCTTTGCAACTGTTCATTTATAATTAGTAAAAGTACACTTGATTTCAACAAATGGAGTCCAGTGGTTTTCTTTCCTGATTACTGAATGAAGAAATGCTGACAGCTCCATTCTGTTGTAAGATGGAGTTTGGCCTGCGTCATAGTATGTTAGCAATAGCACTAGCATTTAGACTTACAAAATATGCCACTTCATAGTGTTTTACAGCCCTCTCTAAGCAGTTGACAGAGTAAGCCTCTTGCCCCCAACAATCTGGGTCCTCATTTTACCGACCTTGGAAGGATGGAAGGATGAGTCAATCTTGAGCCTGGTGAGATTCGATCTATCAAATTGCTGGCACCTGGTGATCAGAAGCAGTAGTCTGCAGAAAAGATAAGGGGAACCCTCACACATATATGCTAGTTGCTCCCGGTGGTCATCTCTATTTCAAAGCCACTGTCCGAAGATGTCTCCATGGTCATATGGCCAGCATGACTAAACTCCAAAGGCACACAGAACGCTGCTACCTTCCCACCAAAGTTCCTATTTTTCTACTTTCATTTTTACATGCTTTCAAACTGCTAGGTTGGCAGAAGCTGGGACAAGTAACGGGAGCTTACTCTGTTAGGTGGCACTTGGGATTTGAACAGCCAGAATGCTTTCTTCAATCGTGAACATGTGCCTATGATTTTTCCTACACAAAAGAAAGACTTGCATATGTCCATCTTGAATTGACCTAATTGGATTCTGACTATTAACCCATCTTGTTGAGATCTTTTTTCAATCCTGATCCAATCCTCTATGACAGTATTTCTCAATCATGAGAACTTTAAGATATGTGAACTTCAACTCCCAGATGTTCCTAATCAGCAAGATGGATAGAGAATTATGGGAGTTGAAGTCCACAATTGTTAATGTTGCCAAAATGGAGAAACATTATTCTAAGATATTATTTCCCTCCTATGATTTTTACTAACTGGAAATATAATAAGTGTATTTTTAATTTTTTGTCCAAGTCATTTATAATATTTTGAAAAGCACAGGGCATAGGAAGAAGCCTTCAATACTGAAATCTCCTTCTAGCTTAGAGTATACTGCATTTCAATACCCTTATTCAACCAGTTCATAGCCTCATAGTTCAGCCTCCATTTTTCTCTCTACTTTACTGGGCTTGATCATTTTATCCCCCCACTCAGAAAGAGAAATTTAGATTCATTTTGTTAACTTGCTCAATATAGTAAAAAAAAATTAAAGTAAAGGTTGCTACTTTCCACATAAATAAGACATTCTTATGCCTCATTATATTTTCTCTCTGATTCAAATCAGGCCTCAATAGAATAATAAAACATTTGAGGAAAAAGATGCAAGCCAAGAGACCAGCCCCAGAGGCCAAGATGGAGAAGATCTCCACAGCTACCATGGACTTCCCTTTGGTGCTCATATATGTGGGGACGAATGAGATCCAAACACTGCAAAAGACCAGCATGCTGAAAGTAATGAACTTGGCTTCGTTAAAGCTGTCAGGCAATTTCCTAGCCAGAAAGGCCACTGTTAAACTGACAAGGCCCAGAAAAAAAATTGAATTTCACGACTGCATGAAACACGTTGTGAGGAAGGATATGTTATAATATACTTTGTGTTGTATGAAATCTCAAATGCAAATAGAAGGAATTTGAAAAAGGAACAAAAAGTGGGACATCTTTGGAAAGAGATGCCAAAGGGTATCAGTTCCTCTTTGGAACAATGGAGATTAGATTATTTTATATGTAATTGTAAGTAGTTAAAGGGATAATATCACAATAACGAAACCTAAGGAGGAATATTTTAATATACTTTAAATTGTATTATACCAGATCTCAAGTGTAACTAGAAGGAAACAGAAACTAAAATGTTACATCTTTGGACAGAGATGATTCTAAAATATTTATATGATTTCTAATCATTTACTGAACAAGCCCCACTTTTATTTCATTATTCTTAAGAAATCACATCAAATTAAAACAAGCCCAAAAGTCAAAATAAAAGTTACTACTTTCCACATAAATCAGAGATTCCTGTGCCTCATTATATATTCTCTCTGATTCCGATCAGGCCTCAGTATGATAAGGTAGCATTTGGGGAGAAAGATGCAAGCCAAGAGACCAGCCCCAGAGGTCAAGATGGAGAAGATCTCTACAGCTACCATGGACTTCCCTTTGGTGCTCAGGTATGTGGCTGCGGCGTTGTTGCCACACTGGTGGGCTGCTCATGTGTCCTTGCCTAATCAAAAGGAAAACACCAGACAGAATTCCTTGGGATGAGCTAAAGCTTCGAATGATCCTCGAAGGGCTCTTTTATTAGAAAAAGTTAGTTACAGCGTCATCAAAAAGGAGCGTATCAAAAGGCATATATAATCACACATGGCACAAGTAAACTAATGAAAAGTTCACAGCATTCTACAAATAAATCAATAGAAAATCACATCATGGCAAAGGGTGGGCAAAGGGGGAACAGACGATTACAAGCTGCATGGCATTGGGAGGGGGAGAGAGGGAATAGAAAGTTATAGCACAGCATAGGGGGGAGAAAGGGCATGTGTGGGAGTAGCTGGCTCACGTAGTTCTTGTTACATGAGGCTGCATAGTGAGTTATGACCGTTAGGCCAGAAAGAGGTTTCTGGTGCGATGTTTTTGCATCCCTGTGTATGTGTGTTTCAGACAGCAGAAGCTGCCCTGCACGCAAACACCCGGAATGAATTCCAACATCTCCTATATTTTTCTTTTTAAAAGGCAGCGTCTCCCTCTTCGTCGCTGGGCATTCAGAAGGGATCTTTCCCCATGAAAGGGGTTGACTGTTCATGTAACTCCATGTGGTTGACAATGTGAATTTTCTTCTGTGGAGCCAAGCTAGAGAGTATATTCTTGCACATGGTTAATAAAGAGGGTACACATTGAATATAGCAGCACAACAGTATCAGCAAAGCAACAAGGGTTATAATGGTCTTGACAGTATTTCCCAACCAGCTAAAATTAGGTAGCCAAGAGGTCAGCCAATCCCACAAGGAGTCCGAGGCCTTATATGTTTGTCTAACTGTTTGAACGATAACATGTAATTTTTCCACACTGGTTTCAATTTCTCCGGACTGGTTCAAATAATGACAACAGGTAGCATTCAACCAAACACATAGGCCTCCTTCCTTGCTTAACAAGTAATCCAGAGCTAATCTATGTTGAGTTAAAATTCCAGCTAAAGAGTCAACTTCTGCGTGCAGGGCTTGTAGCCCAAATATCGTGGTGTTAGCTAGGGTTTCCATTTGAGCAGATAAAATACGCAGTTGTTTAACGTTCCATGTGACACCCAAGAGTGGTAGGGCTGAGGATGCTCTGCCCTGTTCTCCAGGTCAGAGACAGAGACAGCCTCAAGCTGTGGTTCCTGCTGGTTGGTCATGGTCAGGTGGCTTCTGTGTTTGTGTAGGTGGTTGTGTAGGTGGTTTGGGCAAATATGGTCTTACGTGCCATCCTGGGATCCAAAGAACCTTGTCTTTCAGTTGGATTGCAGCGTAGCCCCTTCCCCAGGTAATCAGGTCAGCAGGTCCTCGCCACGTCAGTTCAGGCAAGCAGCGATAGTAGACAGGTGGTCGAAGAGTGTCAGTAGAAGGTGGAGCTGCGAAATGATGAGTTGCTGCTGAGGAATGTGGCTGACCGGTGAGATTTAAAAAGTTTAATGTATAGAGACAAAGATTAAGAATGTTTTGGAAAGCTGGGAGGCTAGGGGGTGCTTTCCCCTGTGTTTCAATGTAGCGATCAAGGGCATACTTAAGAGTCTGGGAGCCAGGCTGCGTGCGGAGGAGCTGACGCCCGGGGCACCCTGAAGCAACGCCAGTAAGCTTGTCCCACAAGAAGAGCCTCAAGGTGATCAGCTCCCGGGGAGGGACTTGGCCGTTGGCAGCGGCTTAATTGAGCCGCTCCCAGATTTCTGGTTCGTTATCTAATTAAACACCCTTTAGATAACTCAAACTTCAGATAAGAAGATTGTAGTGAGCGTCTCAGCCGGTAAGAACTTTTCCTTGCAGTTTGTAGCTTTTTTTTTCTGCTGCAAACGAGGGTTTTTTTTTGTTTTTTTTTAAGCTGAGTCATCTCCGGCCAGATTTCTCTGCTGTATTAATGGCACAAGGCCAAGAACCCCCTCTTAAGACAAATTATTGAATTTTTTTTTCTTATGAAATTAATACAAGCAGAGCTCATATTTGAGAACTTTACGTCTGTTTTTTTAGGAAAACTCAAGCTTCAGGGTTAAAAAGTTTTTAAGATGGCGATTCTCCAGCCTTTGTATTTGCAATGATGGTACATTTCGGCAGCCTTTCTAATTAGCCTTATTCCCTTTGAAGACTCTCTCTTATCTAATTAAAAGTTCTCAAAGGCCCTTTGTTGACACAGAGACATTCCGAACAGGGCTTTTTTCTGTTTTTTGTTTTGTTTTGCTGAACTGTTTTGGCGTAATGCCAGCCCTTTGAAATCCTCCGTAAAATTCTTGGCAAAAAAGGGAGAATTTTTTTTCCTCTTCTTGGCATAGTGGTTTGTTAAGTGCTTGAAGCAAAGATATTATGGCTTCCAAGTCGAATCCTGCGAAATTACCTCCTAAATCTGCTTCTCCCATACCTGGCACAAAGTCACAGCCCCCACCTTCTATGCCCCCTAGTGGAGATGTATTAACAAAAGAATTTTTGTTGGAAATGTTTAGAGAATCAAGGGAACAGAATTTGGAAGCTCTCAGAGAATTCAGAGATGAAATAAGGAAAGAGATAAACAATGAGATAAAAGTCTCATATGATAAATTTGATACCAAGATTACCAAAATGAATGATGATATGTTGGGAATTGTAAACGTACTGACAGAATATATTTCTGGAATGGAAGAGAACTTAGAAATTCTCAATGAAGCTAAAACTAATTTGACATCTAAAACCGAAGAGGTGGAACGAAAAGTTGAAAATGCTGAAAAACAAATGATTATGATACAGTATAACCAGATGGAACTCGCATTAAGAGTTAGGGGGCTGCGCGAAGAGAGACAGGAGAACTTAAAGCAGATGTTTTCTGAGGCCTTTGACTGTCTGGTGGGAAGACCGGGATCCAATTTTGATTGGCAGATTGATAAAAATTTTCGCGTCAACTCCTGGGCGGCAAAACAAAAGCAACTCCCCCGAGACGTGGTAATATATTTTGTTACAAGAGAATCCATAAGTAAGATATTACAAGAGTCCTATAATACCAAGCTTCAAATTGGCAGACAGGATTTGATGGTTTTGAAAGAGATACCACCTCAAATGCTAAGAGCCAGAAGAGATTATGCTTTTTTGGTGGAAGAGCTCAGAAAGCGCCAGATACAGTACAGATGGGATGCCCCGTTTGGCATTATAGTTACATTTGATAAGCAAAGATATCATCTCAACTCTGTATGGAAAGCTCGAGATTTCTATCATAAGATTTTGAAAGTGGGGCACCCTGAACCATCGGGATATGGAGAAAAACCACGAGCAGGACAAGAGAAACAGCAAACTACACAATCACCAGACAAAACATATCATCTCCCCCTCCCAGAAGGGCAAGGGGTTAAGGAACAAAGATCTAACCATATGACCACCAGACAAACAGAAAAACAAGCCATAACGCAACAATCTTTACACTCTTCGGCCATTGACCAAGGAGCTACAGCAACAAGCTCAGAAGCTGTGGGAGGAGCTAGACCCAAGGTGAGACAGGCCATGCGGGAGGCTCTAAAAAAGCTTCAGGCAACCAAAAATGACAACTAAGATTTTGACATGGAATGTTAATGGACTGAACTCTCCACAGAAGAGAAAGAAAATATTTCATTATCTTAAACAATCTAAGAACGACATAATTTGTTTGCAGGAAACTCATATCAAAATAACTGATCAAAAATATATGTTCAATCCCAAACTTGGTCAACATTTTGTGACCTCTGCTACGGGGAAAAAAAATGGTATAGTAGTATACTTAAGGAAAGACATTAAAGCTGAGCTAATCAAAGCAGATCCCTTTGGAAGATATATCGCATTAGATTTAATCTTAGAAGGGAAAAAGACATTGCTTTTGGGAATCTATGCTCCTAATCAACAACAAGATGGATTTTATAGAAATCTCCATGCTAAATTAGTACAGTGGGACTTTAAGTCGTGCATACTATTGGGTGATTGGAATGGCGTGATTGACACCAAAAGAGATAAGAAGACATCTCGCCCGAATACTAAATTCCGAGCTAAACTACCCAAATCCTTTTTTGACATGATGGACGACTTCAAACTGCGAGACATTTGGCGTGAAAGGCATGCAGAAGAATATGACTTTACCTTCTTTTCCGACAGACATCAATCTTTTTCAAGGATCGACTTTATATTAATTACTAATGATTTACTTTCTAGGATGAAGAAGACAAAGATTACGGCCAGAGTCCTTTCGGATCATAACCCAGTTTGGATGGAGCTGGGAAGGGTAGTTCAGGCTAGAAGGTCCTGGAGGCTGAATGAAAATTTATTCAGATATGAAAAGTATGTTAATGATTGTAAAAAATTGTTATCTGAATACTTTGTTTTTAACATGAATAAGGGTACACCTATGGAATATGTATGTGATGCAAGCAAAGCCTATATGAGAGGAGTATTGATAAATATAAACAAAATACATAGACATAAACAAGGGCAAAAACGTAAAGAATTGGAAGAGGAAATTAAAGGGAAAGAGCAGGAATTAATATTGAACCCAGGTGATACAAAGACTAAAGAAGCAATTTCCATATTAAAATCTCAATTTGATATGCTGATCTCTGACCAGGTAGCCACCAGTTTATTATATGCCAAACATAATACTTTCTGCAATGCAAATAAACCCGGTAGGTGGTTGGCTTATCAGATCAGGAAAAAAAGGAAAATTCGAAATGTATCCAAATTGTGTTACAGAGGGAAGGAAGTGTTTCAGCAGGAAGAGATCCAAAAGGGATTTCGAGAATTTTTTACAGAGTTGTATAAAGGGGACAAAATTAGGGACTTAGATATAAATAAATACTTAGATAAAGAGAAAATCCCCCTAGTTAGCGAAGAACATAGGTATAGGTTGAACCAACCAATAACCTCTGGGGAAATCCTGCAGGTAATCAAACAATTAAAGCTAGGGAAAGCACCAGGTACAGATGGCTTAACAGCCGTTTACTATAAAAACTTACAGTTAGAAATGGTAGAACCTCTTAGAGAATTATTTAATAAAATTCAATCGGAATGTAAAGTGCCCCCTTCATGGAAGACAGCGTTCATATCGTTGATACCCAAAGAAGACCAAGATCTTACTCAGCCAAAAAATTATAGACCTATTTCATTACTTAATGTAGATTATAAAATTTTTACTAAAATATTAGCAAATAGGTTAATGGTGGTTATCCAACAACTGATACATACTGACCAAACAGGTTTTATACAGGGCAGACAGATGAAGAGCAATGTCAGGTTAATTACTAATGCTTTAGAATACTTGGGAAAGAATAATCAAATCCCTGCTGCATTCATATTTTTGGATGCTGAGAAAGCCTTTGATCGAGTCAATTGGCAATTCTTGTTGAAGATACTGCAAAAAATGCAGATAGGAGATGGCTTTTAAGGTCAATTGGTGCAATATATCAGCAGCAAAAAGCCCAAATTATAGTTAATGGAAGTTTAACAGATTCCTTTCAAATAGAAAAAGGTACAAGACAGGGTTGTCCTTTGTCCCCACTATTGTTTATTATAACTTTGGAAGTATTGCTGAATAAGATACGGGCCTTGGATGCTTTAAAAGGGATCAAGATCAGACAGCAAGAATACAGAGTCCGCGCTTTTGCGGACGACTTGGTTATAATATTGAAACAACTGCAGGAATCCAGTAAGGTTTTAATGAATACGATTAATCAATATGGTCAAGTCTCTGGATTTAAAATCAATTTAGGAAAAACCAAAATATTAGCAATGAATATGAATACTAAACAGAAGGAAGAATTGGGAGTGATGTTAGGATGTGAGGTTGTTAAAAAAGTCAAATATCTTGGAGTTAATATTTTAACTTCAAATGGGAAATTATACAAGCATAATTATGAACCACTGTGGCATAGTATACAAATGGAGATGAAAAGGTGGGAGAAACTGCATTTATCTTTGTTGGGAAGGATAGCGGCAGTGAAAATGAATATTTTACCAAAATTTTTATTTTTGTTTCAAATGTTACCAATACTCAAAAGAGATGTGAATCTTTTAGAATGGCAGAAGGGTATCAACAAATTTGTATGGGCAGGAAAGAAGCCGAGGGTAAAGATGAAAATAATGCAAGATGTACGTGAAAGAGGAGGATTGAAATTACCAAATTTAAAATTATATTATGATGCAGTGGCTTTATCTGCAATTAGTGATTGGATCCATTTAACCAATGACAGAATATTGAATATTGAGGGACGTGATTTGGTATATAGTTGGCATGCTTACTTGTTATTTAACAAAAAACTGGATAAGAATTTCAAAAATCATATTTTAAGAAATGCTTTATTGCGGGTTTGGAAAAAATATCAACATAAACTAAATGACAAATTGCCCATGTGGGCAATTCCTAGACATGCAATTGAAAATATGAATATAGAACAAAAACATGATAGAACCACTTATAGACAACTTCTTATTACAGAAAGAGGGGTGTTGCAATTAAAATCCTTAGAGGTACTTAAAAAAGAGAAGGTAGTTCAAACGTGGTTTCAGTATGGCCAACTACAGGCCAGGTGGAAAATAGACCAAAAAATAGGTTTTGTAATAGCTGAGGATAACTTGTTTAAACAAATAAGAGATCAAAGTTTAATGCACATAAAGGGGATATATAATGTATTAGTACAGATGGATTCAGAAACCGAAATGGTTAAAGATTGTATGATAAAATGGGCTCAGAATATTGAAGAACCTATAATGCTGGATACATGGGAAAAAATATGGGTAAGAAATGTAAAATTTACACAAGCACAAAATTTGAGAGAAAATTTTTATAAGATGTTTTATAGATGGCACTTAGATCCCAAAAAGCTTGCTTCTATGTATTCAAATGTTCAGCCTAAATGTTGGAGATGTGGTTCTTTTGATGCTATGTATTTTCATATATGGTGGACATGTCGTAATGTTAAGGCATTTTGGATAATAATTTGGTGGATCCTGCAAAATATCTTCAAAAAAAGGATAAAATTCACTCCCAAACTGTTTTTACTAGGTATATGTATTGACTTTGTAGCAGTAGAGATTAATTTGGTTCTGTACTTAATAACGGCAGCAAGACTCTTGGTGGCGCAATACTGGAAGAAGAAAGACCTGCCTACAATTCAAGAATGGACTTTGAAGGTTACAAACTTAGCCGAAATGGCAAAAATTTCAGCATATCTTAAAGAACATTCAAATGAGAGGTATAAACGAGACTGGAAAAAATGGATTGATTATATACAAAGCAAATACGGGACTAGGAAATTCCAGATAGCTTATGCTTAAAATTAGTAATAACTTAAACTGTTAAAAATTTGGGTAACAGCAAGAAGCTGAGTTCAATGTAGAGATATTTTAGACTGTGATTGTCAAAAAGTTATACCATGTATGGGCTCTGGGAAGTCGGGGGGAGGGAAGGGAGGTGGGGATCTAGGGGGAGGGGGGGAGGGGGGAAATATAATATGTGTTAAATTTTAAAGCATGATTGCACTTGTATACTGTGGTTTTTTTAATGTTAGTGTCAAAACAGAACAAACTGAATATATTGGAAAGTAATAGAAGTATACCGAAGGGAGGAGCTGAGTGAAAGAAGAAGGAGAGTAGAGAGGGTGAGAGAGAGGAGGAGGAGAAGGAAGGGAGGGAATGGATTAAGAGAGGGAGTGATAGGGTTAGGGTTAGATAGAGGGGGAGGGGAAGTAGGTGTAGAGGGGTATGAGAGAAGGAAGAATGAAAGTTGGAGGGGGATGAAAGAGGGTGTATGGTGGGCTAAGGCGGTATATTGTATCGTAAGGGGCATTTTCTATAAAAGGGCTGTGTTTATTACCCAATGTTATATGCCTCGGTTGCACAGTAAACATGTGATTGTATAGAATGAAATGGAAATAAAAAGATTTGAAGAAAAAGACACTCTACTTTACATCTTTGGCCCTGGTGAACCAAGCAGTGCTGTTGATATCCTGACTCAGGACCTGGTGGCTTTGGGCTTCTGGGGGGGGGGGGGGGAGAATCAGGCTTCAACTCAACCCTGAAAAACTAAGTGGATTTGGGGTTTTACCATCTATGGTATCAGATGAGCTTTTACTGTCTCAAACATGCTCAGTGCATAATCTGGGATCCTTTATAACTCCTGATTTCTGCCCAAAGAATAGATGACAGTTGTAGCCAGGAGACCCTTTGTAGAGCTGTGTTTTGTGTGCCAGTTGTGCCCATTCCTGGTTCATGAGGATCTCTTCACAGTTATTCATGCCGTGGTCCCTTCCTGAATGTAATGCTGGCTTCCCAGGGCTGACCTTGAACAACATTTGGACTTTTGAACAGGTCCAAAATGCCCAGCCCACCTCACAGGGTTGTTGTTATTGTGGGGAAGATAGGAGGAAGAAGATATATTGGATATCTTAGCACCTTGAGTTATTTCTGATAAATAATAATATTGGATTGTACAAAAACAAATGCATAAATAAATATCATATTTTTAAAAAATGGAAGGAATTTCCAGGACCCAGAAATGATCAAGATGTCAAATCTTCTTAGAAATACAACATCTGAATGCCTTTCAAAGTGTTGGTTTTATCCCTGAAAGCCCTGAATAATCTGGCACAGAGGAACCAGCAGTTCCAAAGACTTTTAGCCAAAACTGAACCATATAAAGGTGCTCAGACCTTGCTCCTCTGTTGCTGGCCCCATTTTGTCTGAGACAGATTTCCCTCAGAAATTGGATATGCTCCATGTTTCCCAGGCTATTTATAAATACATATTCTGGAACACATTTGTTGAAGTCTTCCTCTGAATTTTATTAGTCCTCTAATTATTTATTCAGTAACTGAAGACTGATTTGTATTACAAACAAAGAAAGGAAGTACATTTTTTGACATTGCAGACAGTTGTTTCTTCCATCAAACCCATATCCATTAAGATCTATTTCACATGATCATATTTATTAATAAAGAATGTTGTCTATTAAGTATATATACAGCAAAAAAATGTAGCTCATTTAAACTGCAGAATTAAAATAGTAATTTGAATGAAAAATTTGGTAGGGAACTCAGCAAATCCTCAGGGAGCAATGCAAACAAACACGAATTTAAAAAAACCAACATAATGAAAACCACCCAATATATTTTGAAAGATACTTTTGATAAAGAGAGCGCGGGAAACCGTAGTTCACATTAGCATTTTCCTAGTTGTTTATAGGGCCTCACTGGGGTGAACTTAAATTAATGAAAAATAAAAGTGTGGCTGATTAATACATGTTCTGGGATTATTCACTTGATTTCCAATTATTTAATAAACTAGTCAGTCTCTCATTTTATAATTTTTTTTTCAGAAATCAGATCAAAAAGAAAAATGCCCTGAAGGCAACATAAACATTTCAAATCTTTGTATAAATTAGAGATTCTTGTGCCTCATTATATTTTCTTTACAATTCAGATTGGGCCTCAGTAGGATAATGTAGCATTTGGGGAAAAAGATGCAAGCCAAGAGACCACCTCCAGAGGCCAAAATGGAGAAGATCTCCACAGCCACCATGGACTTCCCTTTGGTGCTCAGGTAGGTGGGGAGGAAGGTGATCCAAACACTGCAAAAGACGAGCATGCTAAAAGTAATGAATTTGGCTTCGTTAAAGCTATCAGGCAATTTCCTTGCCAGGAAGGCCACTGTGAAACTCATGAAGGCCAAAAAGCCCAGGTAGGCAAGGACAGCATAAAACATTGAAGTTGAGCCTTCATTACATTCTAAGATGGTCTCTCCTACCAAGGAGTGGAAGTCCAAGTTGGGAAATGGGGGAGAGGTTACTAGCCAGATGGCACAAAGAACTGCTTGGACTAGGGGACAGGTCACAATAATGGAGTTGGTCAGTGGTTTTCCTAAGAATTTCCTTGTCTTGCTCCCTGGTTTGGTGGCCATGAAGGCCAGAACCACCATGACAGTTTTTGCCAAGACAGAGGAAATTACAAAGGAAAAGAGAATGGCAAAGGTAATTTGTTGGATGAGACAGGTGAGTTTCCTGGGTTGTCCAATGAAGAAGAAGGAGCAGAGAAAGCAGAGCAGGAGGGAGACCAGGAGGATGTAGGAGAGATCTCGGTTGTTGGCCTTGACAATTGGTGTGTCATGAGATTTAAGGAAAATTGCTAAGACTCCCAATGTGATCATGGAAAGGAAAAGAGCAAGAAAAACTAAAATGTATCCTATCTTGATAGGCAAGGAAGTGGATCTTCTTAGCAATGCAGTGGCCCTTCTCCGTGTTGGGATATTGGTCTTCTGGGCAGGGATCGCAGCTTGTAGAATCTGAAATCAAAAATTCTTTGCATGTCATGGAATATAAAAACATCCTTCAGTATTGATTATCCTATTGGTTAGCCTGGGACAAGAATGTTTTCAGCTCTTTGGGTTTAGTTTTCTTCTTCGTATTTTGCATCCAGTTATTCAGACTATTTATTTATTTATTTTGCATGGAAGGGCAGGCAGCTATAACTAGGTGGTTCTCCCCCTTCTCTAACAGGTCTGTCAATCTCTTGTGACAGAAAAACACACCCTAAATAATGAAAATCAAAGCTTCAACCTCAAGCCCACTGCTTCATGAAAAGTTTGGTCTCTGGTTTTCCTGGATGTAGTTCAGAGGTGGGTTGCTCCAGGTTCGGCCCAGTTCAGGCGAATCAGTAGTGGCAGTGGTGGGAGGCTCGGTGAGACCTGCCCGGATGCTTCTGCGCATGCGAAGAAGTGTTGCGCATGTGAGCACGAGCAAACCAATAGCACCAGGATTTGCAACCCACCTCTGATGTAGTTGGATGTAACAGCAGGACTAAAACGTCTAGTAGGAAACTCATAAATTGCTGAGGAGAAAGAAAGATGACTGTGGGGAGTGGGGGGGGGGCAGTTTAGATCCACAAACCAAGTTTTTCCTGAAAAGCCTGAATATTTTGAGGAATGTCTATCAAAAATGCCAGCACAATTGAGGTCCTGCTGAAAAGGATGAATGTTTTGAAAAATGTCAATCTACTAAATAAGTGCATGGTTGTTTTACTGAATGGCTTCCTTGACCCTGGAAGATCTCCAATTGAAGTGTGATTTACCTGTCTGATTAGAAATGGTCCCTTCTGGACAAGGGTCACATTGGTAGCAGCAAACCTGCTCGCCCTCTGGAACTCTTCTCCTCTCTCCTGCCTGGCACCTCTTCAGGCCACACCTGGCAAAGGGCAACTTCTAAGAGAGAAAAAGGGAAATTGTTTAGCTGCCACAAGCAATGAATATGCTTATTCTTTGGAATATTTCTCTTGACATCAGTAGAATATCTTCAAAAATATGGTTAATTCAAGTGTAGCAGAAACCAGGAAAAGCTCCCGGGGGATTAAGGCCAGTGCCACTCTAAACCAACAATGGATTCTGGGGTTTGGAACTGGGGCTTGGCGTGCAAAAGAAAGGTCATGAATTGAACTATAGCTTTTCTGAAGAAAATAGTGATGAAGATCCAGCTGAAGGGGAATGGTCTATGGAAACCACTCCTGGCTGCTCCATCTGCATTCTGGGTTTCCTCCTGATCTCCACCCTTTTTGATCTGTCATAAATCAGACCTCAAATATGTTACATGCAAAACAGCTTTTTCATTAAAGAGTTGCCAATTTTTTTAAATTCTGTAACCTGTTTTCCAGCCAGGGAGTTGTTTTGAATCCCCAGAAGAGAATGAGTTTTTTACTGGATTTATTTTATCTTCTATCTCACCTTTCTTGCCCAGACAATTGCATCAGAGTTAATGGTGAAATCCTGTCCTGCAGCAGCCCCAGGATGTATTTGTCCAACTTTTACAGGGACAAAAGATTCATTGGGAAGGAGAACCCAGTTGAGAAGATCATAACGAGCAGATCCCAGTCCATCTTCTCTGAAGTAGATTTCATCTCCAGCACTGTTGTTGAAGTGGACATTCCTCAAATAGGGAAGAAGCTGAATGAAAAGAGACCTTCAGAAATTGCTAACACTTTCCCACACCTCTAAGAATTTGTTTTCTCACAGTGCCTGCCCTGATTTGTGTCTTCATTGGACATAGAGATCCATTGATATATTTCAGGCCACATTGACTCCTGGATTGCATCACACAAGAACTGGAAAGAATATATTCAGAAAACAACTGGCTCATCTTATTAGAAGGAATTTAAAGTAAAATTGGGTGGGAAGGGGAGAAATTTTCATGACCTTTATAACTTAATTCCAAGCAAAAGCTACTAGATAACCAATCAGTCCTGGCTCGCCTTCCTCTCTGCCACTAGCCACAAGACGAAGACAAAAGCAGACAGGATTGGGGGTCATAACCAGCTGGGCTGTAAAGCTTTCTGGTGCCTGGTCAGCCCCCACCCAATGGAAGCCACGGCAGGCGAGGTGCCTCCTCCCCAGGTCCCCATCTCTTTTTTCCACCAACAGCCATACAAATCTAGGCAAAAAGCCAGTCATGCAAGGAGTAGCTGGGAGGAGAGGTGGGGCCAGCCAATGGTGGGATCAGCCGGTTTGCCAAACTGCAGAAAAAGTTACCTACCGGTTCATATGTGAACTGGTAAAAACCGGCTGAATCCCACCACTGGATCCAGGAAATTACAGACCAATCAACCTGACATCAATACCTGGGAAAATCTTGGAAAAGATAATCAAGCAACAAATGTGAAAATATTTAGAACAGACAAGATTATAAAAAGAAGCCAATATGGATTCATCAAAAAGAGATCATGCCGAACAAATTCTATTCTAAGGATCTGTGGCCTGGTTTAAAAAAAAAGAGAGATTACCTGCCATGACTGAAATTCTGAGATCCGCATTACAAATCTCATTAGTGTTCCTGGTCGATGGATTGCATATAATGAGTGTGCCACAGCATAAATGGCATTGTAGATATTGTAACTTTCACCTGTCATGCTTGCTTCAAACACATAAGATGGCAGATTCTGTAAATTCTCCTTTCCTGTACATGTTTTTCCCCCCTTTGGAGAGGTCCTGCCTGGTTTGTGAATCTTGCAGCCAAAGACCAATTCCCACCACAGTGGGAGAAAAATATCCCCTTGTGGGTTCAAAGGGTCTAAAGACAGGAGAAAATGGCTGAATTCTGAGACATTCTTTGTGTGATCCCTAAAATGCAAAGCCCCATGGAAGGGCTTTATAACATGTAATATATATTGAGAATTCATCACATTAAGTTTCCAGTTGGATGTAAAGATCCAAACTTTGAGAAATGATGTATTTCCTCGTGTTTCATAAGCAAACACAACTATCTGTACATTTGTAATAGTACTGGTGTCTCCATACAAAATAATCACTTCACCTTTTGACCAAGTGTTGATAATATGATTTAATTTTGTATATGGAACAGCAGAAAAATCAAATTTCATTATTTCCTTGAAGGCCAGGCAGATCTCCTTCTCCTTGAGCATTGGCACCAGAGATGAGACGAAACATTCTCCATCATCATTTTCGGGGGCCATAAGCCCAACCCAGTTCCACTGGAAATACAGGAGCAGCTGGACTAAACTTATACACTGAGCAGATTCCTTGGGATTAATCCGGAAGAAGGAAGGATAAACTCTTCTCTCTCCCTGAGAGAACTCAAAGCCAACACCAAGCTGGAGAAAGGGAGAATCCTCTTTAAGAGACAAAGTACAGATTAATGCTGACTTTAAGGATCCCCATGTGTGGTTGGTTGCCCCAACAGTCAGGCTGACTTATTGTGAATGGCAGGCTTCACCTTCTTCCCTTCTTAGGAAGAGCCAGCACTTGCCTAATTTGTCTGGTTGTGATAGATCAAAAGTCAAAGGAACAAATCTTCAACCTGATGCAGAGAATAAGATGCAATGAAAGATGCAGAAAGGTGATAAACGTCTATGAAAGTTAGGAAGAAATTTGTTTTTCAGAATTATATCAATATCAGTTTGTTGTTATATAGAAATGTATCCTGACATATAAAATACATAAATCAATTCAACTATAGGATGGATGATCAAAGTCATAAGACCTTGGTGTATGTCTCCTCCCAACACCTTTGTTTTCATTGTTAGCTTCTATCTGTGTTTCTGTTATTAGTGTGTTCCATATTGTATCCAGTGCTTACCTGAGGGACCTTAAAGATGCTGAAGATTGAAGTCATCTGCCTTGAGGATTTGGGGCTGTCACCCCCAATGACAGAGAGAAGAGGGTCCTGCTTGTCACATTTATAACCTGGAATCATTTGAACTCGTGTAGAGAGCAGGGAGAGGCTGATTGCAGAAATCCGCCACTCTGTTTGGTAATTGTTGTGGATGTGGAAGCCAAGGGTGATGTTGGGGTGGAGGACCAGATCCTTGTTGACTTCTTTCACTGCAAACATCAAGGCCAGGAACTGCTGGAAGTTCTTGGGTATGAGTCTATAGTGGGGGGGGGGGGAAACAGGGGAATGATGCAAGGAAACCCGTATCTGCAGATGGAGTTTACCTTGTCATATTTTTTAGTTAGTTTGCAACAGCAAGTCCCAAGTTTCATTGACTTGTTTAAATAAATATTCATTGATTAAACTTCTATGAGTTATTTAGATAGGAGAAAGGCTCTGTCTCA
This sequence comes from Thamnophis sirtalis, assembly GCF_051295495.1. Taxonomy (NCBI): domain Eukaryota; kingdom Metazoa; phylum Chordata; class Lepidosauria; order Squamata; family Natricidae; genus Thamnophis; species Thamnophis sirtalis. The sequence goes on along the minus strand of NW_028261381.1, from coordinate 179,692,465 downwards.
ATATCATGGACCATTTTATATGATTCTATCATCCTTCCCTTGTTCATACGTCTATGAAGATTTTCAATCACCCAGGACATAGTTGTATCAAAAATGGCTTTTATTTTGAGGAAAAAACAAGACATTTGCTTCCTATCTTCAAAGCTTCATCAGTTGAATTGGATGTATATGATGGGAGATGGAAGGACAGCTATTGACAGTTGAGATTAATTGGTGGGAGGGGGGAGTGATAGTTTTTGACAGGAGGGGAAGGATGGAAAGATTGTGTCCTCTTTGAAATCAACTGGTCTTAATGCGCTCTGGGAGAGCATTGTGGTTCCTTGGGAAATTTACCTGTGACCTCAGGGTCACCTGAATCAGAGGTATGGAATTTTCTTTGAACAGCAAAAAGGACTGCATCATAAATTGGGGATAGGTGGTGTCTTATCCCTCCCCCTCTGTTGAGGGAGGTCTGATCAGTTCTGATATAGATAGCCCCTTTTACCACTCTTCCAAACCAATGGTCCTCTCTATCCAAAAGGTGGACTTTGCTGTCTTCAAAAGTGTGATCCCTATCTTTCAAATGCAGATCGACCACTGAATCTGGTCTTGATGGCTTAGATCTCTTTTTTTATGCCATGCGCTTGTGAAGTGGTTGTTTTTTCCCCCCAATGTACAGATCTACCCATGACTCACTGCATCATATTTTATATACCACCTTGCTAAGTTTGTGTCTGAGTGTTTTATCCTTGGGGTGGACAGGTTTCTGCCTTAGTGTATTCTTGGGCTTAAAAGGTAAAAATAGGTGATGTTGGTTGAAAATCTTCTTGAGCTTTTCAGATATTCCAGCAACCTATGGAATGGGAACATTGCTTCGCTTGTTACTCTCTCCCTTGTCTGTAGTAGAGGAAGTCATGCTGGGTCATTTTTGGGATTTGATGAAGGCCCAGCTAGGATAGCCACAGCCACAGAGGGATTCCTTGATGTGTTTTAGTTCTTTTTTTCCCCTTCTCTACTGGTAGGCAAACTTTCAGCCTGGTGTGTAGGGTTCTGATCACTCCCAATATGTCTTGTTTTTTCCTCAAAAAATCAGCCCAGTTGCCTTTTCAAAATAAAAACTCCTTCTTCACTTTGCTCCAGTAACTAGAATAGTCCCCAATTGCTTCTCTTCCATCATAATCAATTTGAGTATCTCTTGGAGCAGCTTCTTCAGGTCTGGTCACCATTGCTGAGCATAAGACTCCAGTGTGTGTGTGTGCATTGGGGGGGGGGGGAGTCACAGCACAGATGGAGTGAAGGCCATTATTCATGAGAATTGCTGATTCCAAAACTTTGGAAAATTTTAGCATCCCCACCTGTGGAAAAGGACTGAGCTTTCTGGGGGTTTTCAATCATGATTTTATGTCCAAATAAACATTTTAAGTGAGCATCTTTGTTAGGCCAGCAGAGTCTCAAAGGTGTTGTCCCTCCCCACTTTCATTTCGTTTATAATCATCCAGAGGAAGACTTTTGCAAATACTGGGAATTCTAGTCTATTTCTGGAGTTTGGCTCCTTATTGAGAAAAGGACAAAAATCTGAATACAAAAGGACTTTGCAAACATCACTAGAAAATTATTTCTAAAAGGAGTTTCTGAATCCAAAACAAAGAAAACAATATCTATATTTTCCCATCCATGTGAAACTTACGAGAGATTATAAATAAGCACTAATGGGTCATTTTGAAAATCTGGGAGGCTGGAAAGCATAAGAGCTGCCAAAGGTAAATTCCCACCAATAACCAGATCACCAGGCCTGTAATATTCCCATTGATTCTGAAAGTTTAAACCTTTTTGTGATGCACATACGGTTTGGATCTTCTTAGCAGTGTTTGGAGGCAGGAGCCAGAAGAGCAGCAACAGCAAGAGAGGCAGCCCAGCCATTCTTCTCACCTTCCCTCCTAGATCAGAAATCAAGGTTTGTGGGAAGCAGAATTGCAGGCAGCACTAGAAACCTCAGCAGATTTACATAGTTGAGATTGCCTTGCCAGTTGGCTGGCCCCAAGGCAAATTTATCTGAAGTCCTTTCGTATTAACAAATTTGCATTTCATCACTTTATTTGCTCCTTTCTAGCCTATTCTGAAGTTAGACTATGTGCTATATTTTATTTGAATTTAACCATAAAGTCACAAGATTAACCAATCAATAAAACAGCATTGTATCAATCATGCCTTCTCTTATCTGTGTTTTGGCTTTGACACAAAGATCAGCTGAGTCTCACCAAACCCCAGAGTTATCTCTTTGGAAGACCAGGCGAGGTCCTATCAATGCGAGAACCCAGAGCATATTTTTGAAAGCAGGTTTTACCTTGGAAGATTCTTGTGGGTTGAAATCCACAGGGGATACCTTAAAAATTGCTGTTCTTCTGATAATTGTAGGGAAAAACAATTGTTCTACACACTGAGCAATAGATGTTATTTGCACATTAGATAGTTAAAACATGTTTGTGTCTCTTGTTGCTAATCCACAGAGCAGATGGACTTGAGAGTTGAAGTTTTGATCTACCTGAATGTGAACATCTGTGCAAAACATGGAGTTTGGCCTGTGTCATAGTATGTTCAGAAAGAATGGGTGCTAATGGGTCACAATGGCAGTCAGTTGTATCCCAAGAAGTGCAAGCAATCATGACACTGTTTAGATGGAATAACTGGTTGATTTACTCCCACAAGACAAGAGATGGAAATGATTGACTGATCAAATTTATATGGTCACTCATCTCATGCAGCATACAACAATTCAGTAAAAACTATAAAGAAAACAATCATTGCTTTAAACCTTTATACAATATTTTAAAAGAATTAGAAATTATCTGAGCCAGATTAAAACCAGAAAAGAGAATAATAGAGGGGAATGTTAATAATAATAGAAATCTCAAGTCTGCTGTGATGAAGCCAACCAATGCAACCCAACAAGCAGAGTTATAATGTGCCCTACCAGAAACACGCATAACAGTTCTCGCTACTGCATTTTGCACCAGATGAAGTTTATGGATGCCCTTTAAGGGCAGCTCCTTATAGAAGGCATTGCAATAGTCTAACCAAGAGATGACCAGGGCATCCTTCATCCAGGGTGCAACTGGCATGAAAACAAAGTTGTGAAAAGCAACTCCTAACCACAAAGGTCATCTTTTCATTTCATTTTTTTTTCCATTTTATTAAGCATTTATAGGCCGCCCTTTTCCCTGAGGGGACTCAGGGCGGCTTACAATAATAGGGGAGGGGAGTGCGGGACAAAACGCAAAAAGAAAATGTGAATAGAAATAATTAGCAATAAAAAACCCAACATTCATTCAACATTCGGGAGGGGCGAGAGTAAAATCTTATCCCCAGGCCTGACGGGATAGCCAGATCTTGAGGGCTGTGCGGAAGGCCTGGACGGTGGTGAGGGTGCGGATCTCCACGGGGAGATTGTTCCATAGCATCAGAGCTGCAACTGAGAAGGCTCTCCTCCGCGTAGTCGCCAGTCGGCACTGACTGGCGGATGGAATTCGGAGGAGGCCTACTCTGTGCGATCTGATGGGACGGAGGGAGGTAATCGGCAGAAGGCGGTCTCTCAAATAGCCAGATCCACTACCATGGAGCGCTTTATAGATGGTAAGAAGGACCTTGAAGTGCACCCGGAGACCAACAGGTAGCCAACGCAGCTCACGGAGGATCGGTGTTATGTGGGCGAACAGTGGTGCGCCCACAATCACTCGCGCGGCTGCATTTTGGACTAGCTGAAGTCGCCGGATGCTCTTCAAGGGCATTCAAACGGGAGTTGTGAATTGAAAAAGATCCCACATTTCTCACAGGGTTTGTTTGGGGTAATGCAGCTCAACCCAGCATCATAGATGGTGGACTCTTTGAACTAGAGGACTCCAAAACCCAAAGCCTCTCAATCTCACTGGAGTTCAATTGAAGCTTGTTTTTCCCCATGCAGACACTCATAGCCTCCAGATAGAAGGATAGAACATGCACCGCCTACTTAATTTACCAGAAGCACCAATGTTCAATTGGGTGTCATCAGCATATTGTGGATACCTCACCACATGGAGATGGATGAGTTTGCCCTGGGGTCTCATACAGGTGTGGAACAGGAGATGAGACAGCACTGACCCCTTTGGCACCTCCCATAAAGAAGGTCCAGGGTGTGATCTCTCCTCCACAATCACCATTGAGTCTAATAAGACAAGGATGGGCACAGTATCTTAGCTGTTCCTGGCACTTCACTCTTCTGGACCCAGAGCTCAGATATTATTCCTGGGATCTACTGGAGGCCCTCTACCAGTTTAAGAGTCACAGCCCAAAATGTCCCTATCACTAGGACCACTTTGGCCTTGATTTTCCACATCATCTCCAGTTCCTCCTTTAGACCCTGGACCTTTTCCAGTGTCCCATTCTCCTTTTCCCTGATCTTGTTGTCATTTAACACCGCTGTATCTATCCACATCCCTGTCTTCTTCTCTACGACCTCTTTGTCTGGTTCATTGGGCAGGACCTGCCTGTTTGCTTTGATCTGGAAGTCCCAAAGGATCTTAGCCCTGTTCTCCAAAACCTGGTGTGGAATATCACAACTGGGCTTTGGGAGGTCTAGCTCATACACTGTGCACTTGTTCCTCTTTCAACTACTTGGTGGTGTCATTCAATGTATGTTGTCCCTGTTCGCATCTTATAACCTGGCACATATATTGGATTATCTCTGAGTCTGGATGCAATATTTAGGTGTGGTCTAACCAATATATAATATGGACTAGAGGAGACAGCAGTGTTCCAATAGCTCAGAGGTTGCCACATAGAAGACAGAGTCAAAGTATTCTCCAATGGACCTGAGGGTAGAACAAGAAGCAATGGGTGGAAACTAATCAAGGAGAGAAACAACTTAGAACTGAGGAGAGATTTCCTGACTGTTAGAGCAATTAATCAGTAGAACAACTTGCCTCCAGAAGTTGTAAATGCTCCAACATTGGAAGTTTTTAAGAAGATATTGGATAACTATTTGTCTGAAGTGGTGTAGGATTTCCTGCCTAGACAGGGGGTTGAACTAAAAGACCTCCAAGTTCCTTTCCAACTCTGTTATTCTATTCATGGTGAAGCCATGATTCCTCTTATTTTTAACATTCTATGTCTGTTAACACAGCAAGATTTTTTTTTGGGGGGGATGTTAAGCTACATCAACAGTTACAGAGGATCAGCAACAAGGTACTCATGTCAGCTCACGTTCGGCTTGGGCTTCATGAAGACCTACAGATCTTTCTCGCATATGCTGCTGGCCAGGATACTCTCTTCTATCCTTAACAGATGCAATTTCCTACACAAAAGAAGGGCTTGAATTGTTGAATTGATTTGGTTGGATTTTGAACCACTAATCCAGCTAGTTGAGATCTTTGAATCCCAACCATGGGAACTTTAAGATATGTGAACTCCCAGATCTTCCTAGTCAGCAAGCTGGATGGAGAATTCTGGGAGCTGAAGTTCACCTTTGCCAATGTTGAGAAATCTTTCTCTAAGATTGTCATGCCCACATCAGAGTCTGAATCCGAGGGGGAAGATGAACAGCTGACAGGGAGCAAGATAGTGGCTCTATTGGCTGTGGAAGACACTGGGGAAGGGCAAAATCAGGCTGGGCAGAGCAGAGGTAGAACAAGGGAGACGGGGTTCAGATGAAGACCAAAGCCCACCCCTCCTCATCCTAGGGCATGCAGGGAAGAACGGAGAAGAGAGCAATGGGGGTTGTGTGGCTTACAAGGGAGGAAATAGTGTTAATAAAGGGACTTATATCAGTTCTCTTGCTGTGTTGCCTTTGTGCCACACTCTGGGTCATCACAAAGATGTTATTTTCTTCCCATAATTTTTTGCTAACTGAAACTATAATAAAGATGTATTTTAATTTATCATCCCAGTAATTTTTAATATGTTTAAAAGCACAGGGTCTAGGATGAAATCTTCAACATTGAAGTCTGATTCTAGCTACAAGTATATACCATTTCAGTACATTTATTCAAATAGCTCATAATTCATCCCCCATTTTGCTCTCTTCTATACTGGGATCCCATGGAAGATGTTGCCAAATGCTTAAATGAAGTCAAGATGCCCTATGTTCATTGCATTCCAATGGTCAAGTCAACTGGTCATTTTATCCTCCTCAAAGAAAAGGGGGAGTTCAAATTGGTTTTGTTAACTTACTCAAAGATTTCTGCCAGCTCCCATCATGCATTGCTTTACTTTGTAAATTGCTGCTGCCCAGGAACAAAAACATAAAACAAATTGTGAGAAAGGGTATATTATACTTTACATTATATATTTAAATCTCAAATGTAAATAAAAGGTTCACATAGGAACAAAAAATGGTACATATTTTGGCTGATTATTTGGTTTATTATAAAGTTGATCTTTGGATCTTTGGGACAATGGGCATTAATGAAAAAAGTAGGTGATTGTTGCAGATTAACAGACATTCTGTGATTACTCAAATCACTTGATTCCCAATCGTTTAAGGGATGCCTCTCATTTCCTATTATTTTAAGAAAGAAAATCAAATTGAAAATGTCCAAAATCAAAATAAAATCTCCCAATCCCTGCATAAATGGGAATGGGATGAGGCATTTTAATGGGTTTTTATGTTGTGATTTTTAATGTTGTAATCCAGCCCTCTATAAGGTGGGTGGAAAATATAAATAAATATTTATAATCAGAGATTATAACCAGATATTCTTTTGCCTCATTATATTCTCTCTACAATTGAGATTAGGTTTAAATAGGATAATGTAGCATTTAGGGAAAAAGATGCAAGCCAAGAGACCAGCCCCAGAGGCCAAGATGGAGAAGATCTCCACAGCCACCATGGACTTCCCTTTGGTGCTCAAATAGGTGGGCAGGAAGGTGATCCAAACACTGCAAAAGACCAGCATGCTGAAAGTAATGAACTTGGCTTCATTAAAACTGTCAGGCAATTTCCTAGCCAGAAAGGCCACCATGAAACTGACGAAGGCCAGGAAACCGAGATAGGCAAGGACAGCATAAAAAATTGAAGCTGATCCTTCATTACATTCCATGATAGTCTCTCCTACCAAGGAGTGAAAGTCCAAGTTGAGAAATGGAGGAGAGGTGGTCAGCCAGATGGCACAAATAACTGCTTGGACCAGGGGACAGGCTAAGACAATGGAGTTGGTCAGTGGTTTTCCTAAGAGTTTCCTTGTCTTGTTCCCTGGTTTTGTAGCCATGAAGGCTAGAACCACCATGACAGTTTTTGCCAAGACAGAAGAGACTGCAAGGGAAAAGAGAATGGCAAAGGCAGTTTGTTGGAAGAGACAGGTGAACTTTCCAGGTCGACCAATGAAGAGGAAGGAGCAGAGGAAGCAGAGTATGAGGGAGATGAGGAGGAGATAGGTGAGATCTTGATTGTTGGCCTTGACAATTGGTGTGTCATGATGTTTAAGGAAAATCACCAGGACTACAGATGTGGTTACAGAGAGGAAAAGAGTGAGAGAAGTTAAAACGTATCCCAGGGTGTCTTGATATGAAAGAAAGTGGATCTTCTTGGCAATGCAGAGGTCCTTGTCCTTGCTGGGATATTGGTCCTCTGGGCAGGCATCACAATGAGCTGCATCTAAAATCAAGAGGGTGTGGATTTTATGGTGTATCAACAAAGGCAAACCTTTCATCCATAAAGATGATGCTGAGAATAAGTTAGCCAGAAAAATAGATCTGTTCTCTGGCTCAACATCTCTGCTTTATGCATCAAATCTACTCATTCAAAGTTTTTTTCATTTAGGGAAGGGTCAACAGACATAGATTGATGGATCTGCTCTATCTCCAATAGGTCTAAAAGTTCCTGGGAGATTGAGTGTTATGATAGAAGAGACAAGTCCTTAATAAAAAATAAAGCTTGAATCTCACATCCCATTCTTTCACAAAAAGATTGGTAGCTGGTTTTCATGGTGGGGTGTAAAAGCAGGAATAGATATTCTATATAGGAAGCCTATAAAGTTTGCCCTGAAACAATCCCTTATTAAATTGCTGATGGGCAAGAAAAGTGGTCTGTGAGGTAATACATTTTTAATTCATGAATTCTGCTGAAAAGTATGAATATATTGAAGCAAATAAAGCATCCTACCAAAACTGGTGGCAAAATTAATATTTTCTGATTGAATGACTTCCTGGAAGATCTATCTTAATGCCATACCTGTCTGATTTGAGATGGTTCCTTCTGGACAAGGGCCACACTGGTAGCAGCAAACCTGCTCACCCTCTGGAATGCTTCTCCTCTCTCCTGCCTGGCACCTCTTCATGCCACACCTGGCAAAGGGCACCTTCTAAAAGAGTAAACAGGGGTAGTGTAGGTGGCCTCAGCAATGAATATTTTTAATTTATCCATTTCTACATTTCACGTTCCATTTTTAGAATGTCTTCAAAAGAAATGGTTTAGCAGAGACCAGGATTAAGTTCTGGGGGGAGTCAGGCCAGTGTAATCCTGACCACCAATGGGAGACTTCAATTACCCTGACATCTATTGGAAGACTAATTCTGCACCAAGTGAGAAATTGAATAGGTTCCTGACCAACCTAGCTTACAAATTTGTTTTCCAAAAGGTAGAGGAGGGAAGTAGAGGGACAGTCATACTGGACTTAATTCTTACAAACAGAGAAGAAGTGATAGAGTTGAAACTGCAAAAGCCTTGGGTGAGTGTGACCATGTCATACTAGAATTCAACAAAACACAAACACAAGCAATAGAATATAATGTTACCAGAGTTTTAGATTTCAAAAGAGCTGATTTTAACTATCTCAGAGAAAACATTGGAAAGATTCCTCGTATGAAAGTCCTAAAAGGAAAAACAACTTAAGAAGCTTGGGAAACTCTGAAAAATATGATCATAAAAGCCCAGTCCAGTGCAATACCACTGAGAAAGAAAAACAAGAAATCCAAGAAGAAACAAATATGGCTGCACAAAGATCACTTGTCTTGAAAGACAAAAAGGGCAAGTACAAAAAATGGAAAGAGGGACATATTTCTAAGCCAGAATATCAGCAGACAGCCAGAATCTACAAAGACAAAGTCAGGAAAGCAAATGCTCAGAATAAACAAATACTTGCAACAAAAGACAAAGGTAATAAAAAAAATTCTTCCAACATATAAATAACAAGAAAAAAATCAAGGGAACAGTTGGTCCACTAAAGAGAGAAGATGGCAAGGAAGTAACAGGCAACAGAGAGAAAGCAAATCTGCTTAATTCATTTTTGCATCAGTCTTCACGCAAAAAGAAACTGTAGCCTAACCTACCAAAAACATAAGTTAGTATAGTAAGAGAACACCTGTCTGATACAAATCCCCGGGACCTGACAGATTACATCCCAGAGTTCTAAAGGAGCTGGCCGATGTCATCTCAGAACCACTGTAACACATCTTTCAAAAATTCTGCAGCACTGGAGAACTACCGGAGGACTGGAAAAGAACTGATGTGGTTCCCATCTTCAAAAAAAGGGGGGGGACAGATCCCAGAAACTACAGACCAATCAATCTAACATCAATACCCAGGAAGATACTGGAACAGATAATAAAAAACCAGATCTACCACATCTAGAAATGAGTAAAGTAATAACTAGCAGTCATCATGGCTTTGTTAAAAACAGATCATGTCAATCTTATTTCATTCTTCAACATAGTGACTAAATTAGTAGATCACTGAAATATTGTGGACATAATATACTTAGACTTCAGTAAGGCATTCGACAAAGTAGACCACAACCTATTTCTTGGTAAGCTAGAAAAAAGTGGGATAGCTATTATCACCATCAGATGTATTTGTAACTCGCTGACAAACCTTACTCAACAAGTAGTCCATAATGGTATTACATCTATATGGGGGAAAGTAAGCAGCGGGGTACCATAAGGTTCCATTCTAGGGCCAGTACTCTTCAATATCTTCATAAATGACTTAGATGATGGAATAGAAGGGGAACTTACCAAATTTGCAGATAATACTAAGCTGGAAGGAGTAGCTAACATCCTAGATAGACTCAAGATCCACATGGATCTTGGCAGACTTGAACCCTGGGCCCTATCTAACAAAATGAAATTGAATGTAGAGAAAAGTAAAGTCTTAACTTAGGCAAGAAAAACCAAAAGTACACATATAGACAGAGTGAAACCAGGCTTAATAGCAATAATGTGAAAGGGATCGTGGATTTTTAAATATGAGACAGGAGTGTGCAGCAGCAGAGATTTGTATTTGTATTTGTATTTGTATTTATTAATGCTTATAGGCTGCCCTTTTCCCTGAGGGGACTCAGGGTGGCTTACATAAAATAGAAGTAAAATAGTAAGCAACATTCATTCATCATTCGGGTGGGGACAGTTATCTTTGTCCCCAGGCCTGACGGGCTAGCTAGGTCTTAAGGGCTGTGCGGAAGGTCTGGACGGTGGTGAGGGTACGAATCTCCACGGGGAGATCGTTCCAAAGGGTCGGAGCTACTACTGAAAAGGCTCTCCTCCGTGTAGTTGCCAGTCGGCACTGACTGGCAGATGGAACTCGGAGGAGGCCTAATCTATGTGATCTAATTGGTCGCAGGGAGGTAATTGGCAGGAGGCGGTCTCTCAAGTACGCAGACCCACTACCATGAAGGGCTTTATGAGTGATAAGTAGCACCTTGAAGCGCACCCGGAGATCAACAGGTAGCCAGCGCAGCTCGCGGAGGATAGGTGTTATGTGGGTGAACCGAGGTGCACCCACAATCACTCGCGCGGCTGCGTTCTGGACTAGCTGAAGTCGCCGGATGCTCTTCAAGGGCAGCCCCATGTAGAGCACATTGCAGTATTCCAGCCTAGAGGTCACAAGGGCCCGAGTGACTGTTTTGAGAGCCTCCCGGTTCAGGTAGGGTCGCAACTGGTGCACCAGGCGAACCTGGGCAAATGCCCCCCTGGTCACAGCCGTCAAATGGTGGTCAAAAGTCAGCTGTGGGTCCAGGAGGACTCCTAAGTTGCGAACCCTCTCTGAGGGGTATAAAGTTTGACCCCCCAGCCTGAGCGATGGAACACTGATCGAATTATTGGGAGGAAAGCACAACAGCCACTCGGTCTTCTCTGGGTTGAGTACAAGCTTGTTAGCCCTCATCCAGTCCATAACGGCCTCAAGACCTCGGTTCATCACGTCCACCGCTTCATTGAGTTGGCACGGGGCAGACAGATACAATTGAGTATCGTCCGCGTATTGATGGTATCTTATCCCGTGCCTCCGAATGATCTCACCCAGCGGTTTCTTGTAGATGTTAAATAGTAGGGGGGATAAGACCGAACCCTGCGGCACCCCATATGATAGGGGCCTAGGGGTTGATCTATGACCCCCCACTAACACCGACTGTGACCTGTCCGAGAGGTAGGAGGAGAACCACCGTAACACAGTGCCTCCCACCCCCACCTCCCGCAGTCGTCGCAGAAGGATACCATGGTCGATGGTATCGAAAGCCGCCGAGAGGTCGAGGAGAACCAGGATGGAGGCATGGCCTCCATCTCTGGCTCTCCAAAGATCATCGGTCAATGCGACCAAAGCGGTTTCTGTGCTGTAACCGGGTTTGAAGCCTGACTGGAAGGGGTCGAGATAGCTTGCTTCCTCCAAGGACCGCTGAAGCTGGAAGGCCACCACCTTCTCAACAACCTTCCCAACAAATGGGAGGTTGGAGACTGGACGGTAGTTGTTAAGGACAGCTGGGTCCAGAGATGGCTTCTTCGGGAGGGGTCTCACCACCGCCGCTTTAAGTGCGGCGGGGAAGTGCCCCTCCCGAAGAGAGGCGGTAACAACCGCCTGGATCCAGCCTCGTGTCACCTCACTGCTGTTAGCAACCAGCCATGAGGGACATGGGTCCAGTACACAGGTGGAGGCACTCACAGCTCTCATGGCCTTGTCCACATCCCCAGGGGCAACATCCTGAAACTCAACCCAGAGAGATACAATTAGATCAATTGAGGTACTAATATCACTCTATAAAGCCTTCAGAAGTTGTGGGAGCTTCATCACTGGAGGCTTTGAAAAAGAGACTAGACTGCTATCTGTCAGAAATGATGTAAAGTCTCCATACATCATTCTTGCTTGAGGTCCTGGGTTTCAAGCAGGAGGTCTTCCCAATCTTACCCCATCTTGGACTTTTCAAAAGTCAAATCTCAAATGTGTTTAACTCAAAAGTAGATTTTCATCAAATCCCTTAATTTAACTGTTTCCCAGTGAAAAGGGTGGTATGCATCCCTGGAGTGAATGAATCCTTTGCTGAATTTATAACATTTCCTTTCAGCTTACCTTTGTGGCCCAGGTGATTGCATCAGAGTTAATGGTGAAATCTTGACCCAGAGAAGCCATGGAATATATTTGTCCAACTTTCGTAGGGAGAAAAGATAGATTGGGGAGGAGAAGCCAGTTGAGAAGATCATAACGAGAAGAAACCAATCCGCTTTCTGAGAAGGAGACTTCCTCTCCAGCACTGTTGTTGAACTGGATGTTCCTCAGATAGGGAAGAATCTGAAAGAAAAGACACCCAGATTAATTGGCTGAAAAGCACACTTGAGACATCCTGGTTTCTATTATAACATCATGGCCACCAGCCTAGGAGGTGGGTTTATATCTGAGAAGGTAAATGAATTCCCTTGATGGAGGTCTAAGCAATCAGAAGTAACATCCAATATTCAACTCCATCTCCAAAATGGTGACATATTCTCTTTATCATTGGACATTTGATCATGGCTTCTTCAATTCCAGTCTTAGACGAATGATAGTTACATACATTTTAGTACCATATTCCACATTACATTGTGTAGTTTTGCTCTGTGATATTCGGCAAGTTACATTTTTAATTTTATTTGCCCTCCTAGTTTTGTAAATGACAAAATGTATTTAAGGAATGACTCAATAATTTTGGCAGATCCTTGGTGATCTCTGATCCTTTTTGTTTTTCTGCAGATGTTTTATGACCTAAACTAGGTATCACTGATAGTGATTTCACTCCTCTTGAGCATTGATAATGCTACCTAGTTGGGTCATGAAATGTCTGCAAGAAAACAACCAAACTCAGAGAGCACCAAGGACCTTTCATTTCAACCCAGAGCTATAATATTATCTTTTATTGATAAATACTTTCTAGCATAACATTATACAATTCCACTGACTTTCTCTAGCTGATGGTCAAAGAGAACAGAATGAAGAAGTAGATCTGACCAAGAGGGGCCATGTGGAACGTTTGTCCTGCCTTGGTTTGTCACTTCATGGGTCCAGAGAGGAATAATTGAGCCTTTGATATTGACAAGCCTGAAGAATTTCAAATCAGGAACCTATCAGGGCCATATATTGAATACAGAATAACAGTATTGGAAGGGACCTGCTCAGGCAGGAAACCCTACACCACCTCAGACAAATGGTTATCCAACTTCCTCTTTAAAAACTTCCAGTGTTGGAGCATTCAAAACTTCTGGAGGCAGATTGTTCTACTGATTAATTGTTCTCACTGTCACAAAATTTCTCCTCACTTCTAAGTTGCTTCTCTCATTTCTTAGTTTTCAACCATTGCTATTGGCTCATATTTAAATGATTGCCCACTAGGATTCCAAGATCCCCCTCACAATTATTACTATTAAGAAAGGTTGCAAATATATTGTACCTGTACATTTTGTTTTACTTGCCTGAATGTAGAACCTTACATTTTTCACCATTGAATTTCATTTTGTTAGATAGCACCCAATATTCAAGCTTGTCAAGATCCTTCTGTATCTTAAGCCTATCTTCTGGAGTCTTGGCTATTCCTGCCAGCTTGGTGTCATCTGAAAATTTGATAAGTTTCCCATTTATCCCTCCCCATCCAAATCATTGAATGAAGATGTTGAAGAGTACTGGCCCTAAAACACAGCCTTGGGGTACTCCACTGCATACTTCCCTCCATGTAGATGTAGTTCAATTGAGGACTACATGTTGAGTGAGGTTGGTCAGCCAGTTACGAATCCATCTGGTGGTGATGTTGTCTAACCCACATTTTTCTATTTTATCTAGTAGTAGGTCAAATGCCTTACTGAAGTCCCAGTAAATTATATCGACAGCATTCCTCTGGTCCACTGATTTTGTCACTTTGTCAAATAATGCAGTAAGATTAGTCTGACATGAATCTGCTTTTTAACAAACCCATGTTGGCTTTTGGCTATTACTTTGTTTGCTTCTAGGTGTTCACTGATTCATTGCTTGATTATCTTTTCCAGAATCTGCAGGAAATTGAAGTCAGACTGATAAGTCTGTTTTTCCTGAATCTATTTTTTCCCTTTTTTGAAGATGGGAACCACATCAGCTTTTTTTAGTTCTCTGGCAGTTCCCCGGTGCTCCAGGATCTCTGAAAGATATAGTTCAGTGGTTCTGAGATCTTGTCTGCCTGTTCCTTCAGAATCCTGGGGTGTAATTCATCCAGGCCTGGTGATTTGAACTTGTCTAGAGTAGACAGGTGCTCGCTTACCATTTTCTTCCCTATTTTAACGTGTTCCTAATCTATTTTTTGTAGTGCTGTTTTTGATAAGTTGCACTGTATTTTCCCTTTGTGTAAAGACAGATGCAAACAAATGAGTTAAGTAGTTCTGCTTTCTCCCAGTTGCTTGTCACCTTTTTTCCACTTTCCCCCAGCAATGGACCAATTGTTTCCTTGACTTTTTTCTTGTTTTAACATGTTGAAAGAAGCTTTTTTTTGTTATTTTTTACTTTTGTGGCAAGCCTTTCTTCATTGTGAGCCTTAGCTTTCCTCACTTCATCTTTACCGGCTTGGACTGATGTTTTGCCTTAGTTATGTGCCCCTTCCCACTTATCCTTTTTGTCTTTCAATTTGTCAGAGTTCTTTATGCAGCCATGCTGGTTTCCTTTGAGAGTTGTTATTTTTCTTCTTCATTGGTATTGTGCTAGACTGGGTTTTTATAATCTCACTTTTCAAAATTTCCCAAACTTCTTGAGTTGTTTTCCCCTTGAGGATTCTCATCCATGGAATCCTTCCCAAGCTCTATTTCTGTAGAGATGTAGTTATTTCTTATATATAGTGCAACTTTACCTCCTCTTTTATTTGATCTATTTCTTTTAAATAATTTAAATCCTTCTAGCTCTATGTTCCCTTTGTGGATTTCATCCCACCAAGTTTCCGTAATGGCAACAATATTGTATCTGCCCACTTTTACTTGAATTTCTAATTCACCCTGTTTATTCCTCATACTCTGTACGTTGGTGTATAGACTTCTGAATCCATTTTGATTGACCCTGTGTTTACTGTCTACATAACCTGTGTTATGCCTGACTGCCCCTACTTTCTTGCCACCTGCTTGATTAGTGCACATGGTATGGCACTCACTATAAATGCTTGGTTTTGCTTGACAAGTAGGCATGATAATCTTACCTGCACAAACATATTGAATCTTCTTTTGAATTTGTTGTGGTTGACAGAGGCTTAACACAACCAACAAAGCAGTACAAGAAATGGCATAATTTAAAAAATGGGGTAGAGTCACAAAGAATTCTTAGCCACAGTAACCTAACCAACATTAAAATGAATTGAGTGTCTTTTTTCAGATTGAATTCAAACTACTGACTGAGAGAAATGGAGGGGCTTCTGCAAATGTGTCCACTAAGACTTGAACTCACCTGTTGAAGCATTTTGCGCAAAAGCAGATTGTCATTACCCTCTGGGATGACCACTTCTCCTTAGAGTGGCCACACCTGATTCTCAGGCAGCTGTTGATGAACTTCCAGGAACTTCTAGGAAGCTCCTTGGTCTTATGAAAAATTGGTTTGGTTTAGTTCTCTTTTTCCTCCATCTGTCCCTTCTCCACAAAAACCTCTCACTTAATTCAAATTACATTTTTTAAACAATTGCTATCTTAACCCCTTCTTGGATACATTGATAGCACACAGATATTTAATAATATTTAGTAATTGAAGAAATGCATGTAGGGAGTTTCCTACCTAGGCATCTATGGACCAGATAAAAACTCACTGAGATTACCTGCCATGACTGAATATTTGAGATCCTCTTTCCGAGTCTTAACATGGCTGGTTGTCCCACAGAACCATGCAGTTCATGCAATATGTATGCCATGGCATAAACAGCATTGTAGATGTTGTAACTTTCACCTTCCATGCTTGTTTCAAAAATGTAAGAGGGTAAATTCTGTAAATTCTCCTTTCCTGTACATGGTTTCCCCCATTTTGGAAGGATCCTGCCTGGTTTGTCCATCATGCAGCCAAACAACTTTTCCCAACACAGCGGGAGAAAGACGTCCCCTTGTGGCTTCAGGGGGTCTAAAGACATGAGGAAATGACTGAATTCCAAGACCTCCCCAGTGTGGGGCCTAAAGTGCAAAGCCCCATGGAACTGCTTTACTACTTTCAAGATGTCTTGATTACTGGCCACACTAAGTTTCCAATGGGAAGTTAAGATCCAAACTTTCCAAAATGATGTCTTTCTCGAATGTTCATATAGATTGGTTGCTAGCTGTACATTTGTAACACTCCTGGAGTCTCCAAACAGAATAAACACTTCAACATTAGACCAAGTCTCAAAAATATGAAGTAATTTCAACATTATAGCACCAAGAAAATCTGATTTCATCATTTCAGTGAAAGCCAAACAGATCTCCTTCTCCTTCAGCATTGGTTTCAGAAATGAGATGAAATGTTCTCCACTGTCATCTTCAGGGGCCACCAGCCCAACCCAGTTCCAGTGAAAATACAGGAGCAGCTGGATTAAACCTTCATACTGAGGAGATTCCTTGGGATTAATCAAGATGAAGGAAGGATAAACTATTCTGTCTTCTTTAATGAACTCAAAGCCAACGCCGAGCTGGAGAAAGTGAGATTCTTGGTAAATTTTAGGTGTCACCTTTATGTGAATTATTGTTGCACCAGTTAGGCTGGCTCGCTTGTAGTGCCAAGCTTAATTCTCCTGCCTTCTTAGGAAGAAGAGATTACATATTAGGAAGATTACATAATTTGCCTGGTAGTGACATGACAGAAGCCAAGGGAACCATATATCAGCTTAATACAGAGAATAGATTGTACTAAAAGGATGGTGACACTTTTATTAAAAATAAGTTAGGAAGGAATTCCTCATGGAAATATACAGCATTCAGTATTGATCTCATTATCTACCACTTCTGGGTTCTATAAAACCATATCTTGACACAGAAAATATAAATATATGCCCCCTTAACAAACAACTTTATTTTCACCTTTGGCTTCTGTGTGTGCTTCTGTTATTTGTCTATCCAACACTTTATCCAATAAAGCCCCCTTACCTGTGGGACCTTGAAGAGGCTGAAGAGGGAGGCCATCTGCCTTGAGGATTTGGGGTTGAGACCCCCAATGACAGAGAGCAGAGGGTCCTGCCTGTTACATTTGTAACCTGGAACCATTCGGCCTCGGGTGGAGAGCAGGGAGAAGCTGTCTAAAGATATCTCAATCTGGCGATTGTCATAGATGTGGAAGCCAAGGGTGATGTTGGGCAGGAGATGCAGATCCTTGTTGATCTCCCTGGTGGCAAACACCAAGGCCATGAACTGCTGGTAATTCTTGGGTAGTAATCTAGAGTGAGAACAGCATTGGGGTACATTACAAGAAAGCTGATGAATTCTGATAGAGTTTGCCTTCCCTTTGCTCTTTTTTGCATTTTGTTTGGAGCAAGTATGAGCTTTTTTCTTTTTTTTTAAAAAAAAGTTGTTCTTTCATTAAATTTGAAAGGTTTTGTCTCTTCATATCATGGACCATTTCAAACACCTCTATTGTTCCTCCCTCCTTCTCTTTCCTCCAGTGGCTGCAATTCTTCCCCATTGCTCTTCCAGCAGCCCAATCAATTTAGAATAGAAATAGAATAGAAATTAGAATAGAAATTAGAACTGAACTGAACAGAATAGAATAGAACTTCATTGTCACTTTAAATGTACACTAATCAGCATACATTAAAATGAAATTTTGTTGCATTCAGCTCTCAAAGGGAGACCATTATACATATACCTACATACACACATATATATGATGCAGAGGAACATGTATTTGGTTGAGCAGATGCTTCAGGTCTGGTCACCAATGCTGAGCACAAGACTCCAGTGGGGGTCACTGCATTAATTTACTTCAGGCCTTTATTCCTGAGCCCTGCTGGTTTCAAGGCTGCATTTTTGTTTTTATATATTAGCCCTCTCTGGAAAGGACAGGATGTTTCTTTGAGTTTTTCTCTGAATAAGTATCATAACTCAAAATCTTCACTTAGCCAGCTCAGTTGGTTATGTGTTGTTCCTCCTCCCTTTATATAAACTTTCATCATTCTTCTGATCAAGAGTTCTGAAAGATTGAGGAGTAATTGGGGGGGAAAAAAGGCTGAATTCTGAGTTTTCCAATCCAAATAAATACTATAAGTCAAGTTCTTCTCTAGACACAGTTTCTAGTGTTTTGTCTCTCCTTAAACTCCATTGCTTATCATCTTCCTGATGAAGAATTCTGGAAAGATTGATAATTCCAGCCAATCTACGAGCCTGGCTCTTTATTAAGAAAAGCACAAATATTTGAACTTCCCTTCGGCATTGCAAATATCACTGGAACAACTATTCAGAAATGTGCCCCTAAATCCAAAGCAAAGCAAACAATTATTTACATTTTTGCAAGGTGAAACTTACAAAGTAGAAAAAATAAACTGTGATGGATCGTTTTGAAAGTCTGGTTTATTGAAAGTAACAAAGCTATGCATATGCAAATTCCCACCAATAATGAGATCACCAGGCTTGTAATAGTATCTGTGAATGCTGGGAAGTTTCTTCAAGACACGTTTAGTTTGCATCCTCTTAGCAGACATTGGAAGCAGGAGCCAGAAGAGCAGCAGTAGCAGAAGGAGGAGAGGCAGCCCAGCCATTCTTCTCACCTTCCCTCTTAGATGCGAAATCAAGGTTGATGGAGAGGCTGAATTGCAGGGAGCGCTTCAAATCTCAGCACAAAAGAGTCTGTGCCACCTGGATGTCTCCCGGGCAAATTTATTCCAGGTAAGCTTTTTCTTACCTGTGTTTGGGCTGTAACCAAGGAGAAAACTGAGGCCAGCTGAGTCTCACCAAACAAAGGAGTTGGTCCTTTGCAAGACAAGTGAAGGTGAATTCTCCTCCCCCCTCTGGAAGGAGCCAGAGCATATTTTTCACTGCAGAGTTTTCTCTTGGAAGCCTTTTGTGGGGAGAAATCCACAAGGGAAAACATTAAGAATTACTGCTCTTATGATAATTGCAAGGAAAAGCAATACTTCCATCCCCTTTGCACTGGATTTGGTTCGCATGCCAGAAAGGGAAAAACATCCTTGTATCTCTTGTTGTGAATCCACAGTTCATGTAGATTTTGGTGTGAAAATGAAGTTGAGTATTTGCCCTCCAGACACAGAATGGAGCTTCTGCCACATACCGAATCCGAATGCAGGATCCAAAGCAAATATTCCAGGCTCACTGCAGTGATTTATTAGAAAATGCTTCATGCAAAGATCTCCTGCAAAAGAATAATGGGAGACACCCCCCTGCAGATTAAATGAACCCATATTTATGCATTGCAGATGCATGGATGCCTATTCATGAGAAAGAACATAATATATCTCAGGGGACTTCCTGCCTTTCTGTTAATGTTTTCAAGGAAGAATTGGTATTTTAATACCAATTTTATCATAATAACAATAACCAAGAGCTGTTGTGGCTCAGTAGTTAGAGTGCAATACTGAAGGCTACTTCTGCTGACTGCCGGCTGCCTGCAATCTGGCACTTTGAATCTTACCAGGCTCAAGGTTGACTCATCCTTTCATCCTTCCAGGATCAGTAAAAGGAGGACATAGATTGTTGGGGGCAATATGCTTACTCTGTAAACCACTTAGAGAGGGCTGTAAAGCACCGTGAAGCAGTATAGAAGGAAAAAAGAGAAGGAAGGAGCGAACGAACAAAGGAAGGAAGGGCTGTGGTGGCACAGTGGTGAGAATGCAGTATTGCAAGCTAATTCACTACTCACTGCCAGCAAGTTTATCCTGACCAGCTCAAAGTTGACACAGCCTTCCATCCTTCCAAGGTCGGTAAAATGAGGACCCAGATTGTTGGGGGTAAGAGGATGACTCTGTAAACAGCTTAGAGAGGGCTGTAAAGCACCATGAAACAGTATAAAAGTCTAGATGCCATTGCTATTAATAGAAAGAAACATGCCAGTTGTGTTGCCATAGAAATGTTGATAAAGCTTACTGTGACCTGGCACCTCATCCAATTTGCACACATTCTTTCCCTCTTTCAATTTTGCCAACATCTACATGGTCTCCACACACAAGGTGCAGTTTGGCTTATACTGTCCTCTTTTAAAGATAGTAGGAATGCTAATGGGTTGTGGTGGCACATGACAAATATTTGTTCACTAGAAAGTGCCAGCAGTAGCACCAATTATTTGATGGGAGAAATGGGTTATTCATAACCACAAGGTGTGAGAGGAAAGTGGAAACTCAAGTGTCCCAAAGACCTTAAAAATACAGTGGAGGCTCTCTCAAGATATGGGCCAATATGATATCTCCAATAAAATTGTTCTTTGAGGAACTGGCTTGCCTCGGAGGTCTGCTTTCTATGGAGATATTACTTAGAACTCTGACAGGTGACTGACCAAGCATTGTAGTCCAGATTTTGCCCTGGTTCCTGATGGCTGTTGGATGGGGAGGAAGAATCTCAGTTTTGATCCTACCCAAAACAAGCAGCGGTTGCTGATAGGTCCTCCCAGGACTGGGTCCTTCATGACATTGCCCTGCCATGTTTGGGACTGTTGTTACTGGACTCTCGGCTCCTGCACAAGGAGCAGATTCTATTTGTGGCCAGGAAGGCCTTTGAAAACCTTCAGTTGGTTGAACAGGATGTTATTGAACTGTGGAGGGTCTGAATGTCCATGAGAGCTACAGAGAGGACAGAGGGAAGAGCCTTGGCAAGAGTTGAGGCAGCCAATCTGTCTTTATTGGGATCAGACCCAGGAGTGGAACTACATCAGCATGAATTCATCCTTGAGAAAAGGGCAAGATATTCTTCTACCTCTTTAGCAGAAATTGGTTCACCATTTCCACAACACAAAATGCCTGAGTCTCATTCTATTGGACAATTTTCATCCCTTATCCAAACTCCCCCTTTTTAAAAGAAAATATTATGAAGAAGGTGATCATCAGTGGACTCCTTTTTAAAGAGGGTTATGGAAAAGGGAGTCACAGAGAATCTTTGAAAGGTCCTGGATGAAGCTGTCTGTCTAGATTCCATCCAGTGAGGATTATGGGTTGGGGGTGGGATGGAAAGGGCCTTGGTTGTGATTTTAGATGAAGTGTGGCAGGAGTGGGATGCGGGTAGTGCACCCACCCACCCCAGTTCTACTTGAAGTCAGCCCTCGCAGTGTGAGGGACCTTAGCTCTATCCTTTACAACTACACTAATTCACTGGGTGAGAGGTTTTTATGTATGCATGTATGTATGCAATTTATCTGCCACTCGTCTTCCATCAAAATGACTCTGGACAGCTTAGAGTATTAAAAAATTAACATTGTAACAAATAAATATTTCTTAAAAATAAAAATGGAAATCAAAATCAAGTTATACTAAAAAGATGGGGATGGAAGGAAGATGATGTGCAGGAGGGATTGGCTCTTAATTCATCAAATGCCTCCAGTGTGATCTTCCCCCATTGAGGTCCCAAGTCATGTGGCAGAGTCAGGTCTTTAGATTCTGATCAGAAGGGTGGGAGCCCATCTCTCCCCAGGGGATAGGATCATCAAAGGGCAGGAGCCACGATAGAGAAGGCTCTTCTGAACCCCGCCAGCTGGAGATGCAAGTATGATCAGCATAGCAATTGTCCCATATTCTGGACTTGTGGCTCTGCTCAGAGTCAGCCATGAGTTCACCAATTCCCACTTGGACTAATGGAACGTTCTCCCCATTGGGCGACCACTTGAAAACTACAGTTGGTCCAAATGAAGTGGTTGTCTGAAATGTGGTGGCACTTAGAGTGCTGGGTGCTACTAGGTGCTTCTAGGTTCATCCATGTTGCACCTCTGTTGCATGAACTGAACTGGCTCCCAGGTTTCTTCCAGGTGCAATTCAAGGTACCAGTTACCACCTTTAAATGGGATTACAAGTCACAAAGGTTTATATGTCACAGGACTGGGTTATATGGGAGTTTCCTCCTGCCTTAAATTGTCAACCTAATCAGTGTGATGCCTTGGGTGACCTTGCTGGGAACAAGACTCATAAATCAAATTTGAGGGTGATATGGGGCCTAGATTGAATTTTGCAGAGATATCTCATAGAGGAGTTTCAATAGATGACATGGCACAAGAGTGGATCAGACTACTGCATGTGCTGTTAATGTTATTTGCTCATCCCACCCTGTAAATTGCCCCTCATTGATGAGAGATCACAGTTGGACATGATGGGTGGAGGAGTTAAACTCATTTCAAGAAAATTGAATAGTAGTAGAGATTTCTCCAAAGCCTCTGGAGTCTATGCATACATACTCCAAACCCACTAGTGAATCTAATACCTTAAATCACTAACATGTCAAAAGGAACAAAATGAGAATGTGTCCTCCTTGAAATTATAGACATCTTTAATTCCAGGCTTTATTTCCATACAAGGCACTGGACCTCAGTGAGGATAACTGGAAGACATGAAAAACAAATGGGTAATTGTTGCTCACAAGAGGTATATTGTGGCTAGACACAGCATTTGATGAGCAATTATTAAATGGACAAGATCTTCCTTCATTTCATGGTATTTTGGAAATGTTCTAAATAAGTTTCAAATACAAATATAAATGTGACCTATCCCTACATTCATTAGAGATGTTTGTTTCTTATATTTTCTCTACAATTAAGATGGGGTCTCAGTAGGATAATATAGCATTTGGGGAAAAAGATGCAAGCCAAGAGACCAGCCCCAGAGGCCAAGATAGAGAAGATCTCCACAGCCACCATGGATTTCCCTTTGGTGCTCAGGTAGGTGGGGAGGAAGGAGATCCAAACACTGCAGAAGACCAGCATGCTAAAAGTAATGAACTTGGCTTCATTAAAGCTGTCAGGCAGTTTCCTAGCCATAAAGGCCACTGTGAAACTGACGAGGGCCAAAAAGCCCAGGTAGGCAAGGACAGCATAAAACATCAAAGATGACCCTTCCTTACATTCCAAGACAGCCTCTCCTACAAAGGAGTGGAAGTCCAAGTTGGCAAATGGGGGAGAGGTGACCAGCCAGGTTGCACAAATAAGTGTTTGGATCAGGGGACAGACTGAGACAATAAAGTTAGTCATTGGTTTTCCTACGAGTTTCCTTGTCCTGTTCCCTGGCTTGGTGGCTATGAATGCCAAAACCACCATGACTGTTTTTGCCAACACAGAGGAAACTGCAAGGGAAAAGAGAATGGCAAAGACAGATTGTTGGAAGAGACAAGTGAGCTTCCTGGGTTGACCAATGAAGAGGAAGGAGGAGAGGAAGCAGAGCAGGAGGGAGACCAGGAGGACATAGGTGAGATTTCGGTTGTTGGCCTTGACAATTGGAGTGTCACGGTATTTAAAGAAAATTGCCAGGACTCCCAACGTGATCATAGAGAGAGAAAGTGTGAGAGAACTTAAAATATATCCCAGGGTGTCTTGATAGGAAAGGAAGTGGATCTTCTTGGCAATGCAGTAGCCCTTGTCCTTGTTGGGATATTGGTTTCCTGGGCAGGGGCCACAGCAAGCTGCATCTGAAATCAAGATTCAGTGTATACTTTATACTGAATCAACAAGGGCAAACCATCTATCTATACTGACAATGCTGGGAATGGGTTAGCCAGAAAAATGGATCTGTTCTCTGCTTTATACTTCAACTTCACCCATTCAAACCTTTTTGCAGGGAAGGGTTAGTAGACATACTGTAGGTAGATACATCTGCTCTGTCTCTGACACGTCTATGAATTTAGTTTAGTTTACTTTATTGTCATTGCACTTCATACAATGAGATTAAATGCCATCTTCAGTGTACATGAAATATTAAAAAATAAAACAAAATCACACACACTTCACATTCTACACAATTGAATCAAAAACCTCTGATGTTGCATTAATATTGCACTATGCAGTAGAATTCAACATTATTATTGCACTGGGTTAGAAGCTGTTTTTCAGTCTATTCGTTCTTGTTTCTATTATCCTGTATCGTCTGCCAGATGGTAATAGTTCAAAAAAAGGGTGCCCAGGATGAGACGGATCTTTAAGAATGTTTTGAACTTCCTTAAGGCAGCAGGAGCTATAAAGCTGTTCAAAGGAGATTGAGAGGGCGATGATGTTAACCTTCTGGAGTGCTGTCCAGTGGTTGGTTACACATTTCATTACTACTGCTTCACCACATGCTTGTGACCTCTGTGCATATGCCCAGCCTTCTGTGCATGCGCTTTGCTCGTGAACGCACCTTCCGCGCATGCACCCGGTGTCAAAAACGTGCCTAAATAGGATGGCATAGAGCCGGGGTGGGTGGGCAGCCCCACCCATGATTTCTGCTACCAGATCAGGTAGAACAGGTCCGAACTAGCTGAATAGCACCTCTGGTGCTGTCCTATCTGCCACTATGCAATTGGCAAACCATACACAACCATTTAAATACTCTTTATGGCACAGCGGTAGAAGGTCACCAGCAGTTTTTCATTTAGTTGTTGTTTCCTGAGAAGTCTCAGGTAGTATAATCTCTGCTGGGCCCTTTTAACCAGTGCTGCAATGTGAACACCCCAGGTTAGGTCCTCTTTTATGATCACACCCAGAAACTTAAAACTGGCCACTTGCTCCACTCGGTCTCCATTGATAAGCAAGGGCTGGATGTCTGATCTATTCCTTCTGTAGTCCACTACAAACTTCTTAGTCTTATTGGTGTTAAGGACCAAGTTATTGTCTCCACACTACGAAAGCAACTGGTCCACCTCATCTCAATAAGCAAATTCATCCCCCTTCCTCCCAGAGATGGGTCCCAACACTGTTGTATCATTTACAAATTTAATAATAGTATTACTGGTGTGAATGGGAATGCAGTCATATGCATAAAGAATATAAAGGACTCACGCAACCCTGTGGTGTACTAATGTTAAGAATAATAGCAATAGCAGTAGACTTATATACCGCTTCATAGGCCTTTCAGGCCTCTCTAAGCGGTTTACAGAGAGTCAGCATATTGCCCCCAACAATCTGGGTCCTCATTTTACCCACCTCGGAAGGATGGAAGGCTGAGTCAACCCTGAGCCGGTGAGATTTGAACTGCTGACCTGCTGATCTAGCAGTAGCCTGCAGTGCTGCATTTAACCACTGCGCCACCTTGGCTCAATAAGAGCTGAGGAGATAAGATTACCTAATCTGACCCTCAAAGAGCTGCCAGAAAGGAAATCCATAATCCAAATTTCCTGGGAGATCGAGTGTTTTGATAGAAAAAGCAGGTCCTTAATAAAAATTAAAGACATTTTTGACTGCTTCAGTGTTGCCACACTGGAGGTGAGGGATAGGGTGGGGGAATTTTAGATAGCTGTGATTTTGTAGACAAAACAAAATACTTTCTCTTGGGAACAAAGGACATTATCACACATGGTCAGAGGAGTCTCTTGAGAGTGGACGGCATACAAACCCAATAAATGATGATGAGAGGAAGGTGGAGTGATGTTACCAGGCAACCAGAAAGCACGTGATTGGACCATGTTACTGATTGTTTTGAGAAAGTGACAAACTTTTACTTTTAATTAGGTGAAAACCATGGGAACCTTCAGATTCGATTTTCACCAGATCTGTGCCAATATGATATATCCAATAAAGCTATTTGTCAGGGTTCCAAATAGCATCCAAAACTAAATCAGAGTCCAAGGCAAAGTGTTGCTCAACATTCCAATTTATTAAGAGAGCCATGTTGGCGCATCTGGGAAAACCCGAATCTGAAAGCTTCCCGGTTCCCCCCCCCCCGGTTGAAAGTTCAAAATCTTGCCTCCACACCCACAAGTCCATCACATGGTTGAATCTTCCACTGCCATTCTGTCACCTTCCACACATCCAGTTCCGGTCAGGTGCAGAGGTGCAAAGACAAAGGATGACCTTCGCTTTCTAGAAAGGATGTTGTTATGGCTACATATCATCTAACTCCGTACAATGCCCTCTCCCATTTTCCCACAATAGAAAATTCATGGTAGAATAATAGAAAGTGTGGCAGGCCTGAGATCCAGAAGAAATTATGGCTGCAGGCCTGACACTATTCTTTGAGGAATCTACCTGCATCGGAGTTTTGCTTGATATGAATGTATAATTTGGAAGCCTGACAGCAACCTGTATTAAATTTCTGAGGAGCAAGAAAAGTGACCTGTGGGGTAGTACAGTTTGGATTCATGAATTGAGATGGTCTGCTGAAAGGTATGACTATATTGAAAGATATAAATACTACCAAAACTGATGCCAAAAATCAACATTTTTTCCAGTTAATGGTTTCCTTGATCCTGGAAAATCTACATGTAAAGTGGGCTCTACCTGTCTGATTAGAAATGGTCCCTTCTGGACAAGGGTCACATTGGTAGCAGCAAACCTGATCGCCCTCTGGAACTCTTCTCCTCTCTCCTGCCTGGCACCTCTTCATGCCGCACCTGGCAAAGGGCACTTTCTAAAAAAGAGAAGAGAGATACTGTAGGTGGCCTCAGCAATGAATATTCTTCATTTATTCATTTGTGCATTGCTTTTCCCATCTTTAGAACCTCTTCAAAAGAAATGGTTTCCCAGAAACCAGGATAAACTCCAGGGGCAGTCAGGCCAATGCAATCCTGACCCTCCAACGGATGCTGGAGATTGGACCTCAAAATGCAAAGGAAGGCTTGTGACATGGAGCTTTTCTAAAAGAAAGAATTGTGAGGATCCAACTGAATGGGAACGGTCCATGGAAATCATTCTTGCCTGCTTTAATCACATCCTGGGTTTCAAGCAGAAATTCCCCTCAATCTTACCCCATCTTGGACTTTTCAGAAGTCAAATCTGAAATGTGTTATACGCAAAAGCAGGTTTTTCATGAAATTCCTGAATTTCACTGTTTCCCAGATAAAAAGATTTTATGCATCCTCTGCAGTGAATGAATCCTTTGCTGAATCTATAACATTTCCTTCCATCTCACCTTTGTAGCCCAGATGATTGCATTGGAGTTAATGGTGAAATCTTGTGCTGGGGAAGCCGTGGAATCCATTTGCCCAACTGTCACGGGGACAAAAGATTGATTGGGGAGGAAAAGCCAGTTGAGAAGGTCATAACCAGAAGAAACCAATCCACTTTCTGAGAAGGAGATTTCCTCTCCAGCACTGTTGTTGAACTGGATGTTCCTCAGATGAGGAAGTATCTGAAAGAAAAAACACCAGATTACTGTATTTTTGAAGTATAAAATGCACCAAGGTTTTGAAGAGGCAAATTTAAAAGAGTAGGTAGATAGAGGGATAGAGAGAGAGAGAAATACAGTAGATAGGTAGTGAGGGAGAGAGAGAAAGAGAGTAGGTAGGTAGGTAGGTAGGTAGATAAAGGGATATAGAGAGAGAGAAATAGAGAGAGATAGAGAAATATGGTGGGTAGGTAGGTAGGTAGGGAGAGAGAGAGAGAAAAAATGATAGGTACGTAGGTAGGTAGGGAGGGAGGGAGAGAGAGAGAGAGAGAAAAAATGATAGGGAGGGAGAGAGAGAGAGAGAAAGAGAGAGAGAGACTGTGTGTGTGTGTAGGTAGGTAGGTAGAGGGATAGAGAGAGAGAGAGAGAGAGAGAGAGAGAGAGAGAGAGAGAGAGAGAGAGAAATACAGTAGATAGGTAGGTGTTTCTGCTGGCAGAGCACTTAATCAATTTAATTCTCATCAATCTGTTAAAGAGCTTTCCGAAAGGAAAAAAAAAGTTTTTGCACTCTGCAAACCTCCCTAAAACAGCCAATTTTTCATGAAAATGGGCCCGTTTTTTTTCAAATAAAAGGCATGAATATCTTTGTGTGTGGGGGGGGCTTTCAGAGTGCTCCTGGTGGGAACAAAAATGA